>NW_026623394.1:453902-506039 GCF_030028575.1 Malurus melanocephalus
TTTTTTTTTTAAATGGGTAACTTACACCAATATTGGTATTGGAGACAATGATTTCCAGCACTGAGTTGTCAGCAGTGGTATCCAGCTCTGTCAGGTCATACAGAGAAGACTGAACAGGTCCATAAGCCCAGTCTGTGAATTTTCTTGACAGGCTCCTGTTTGGCTTCTCTCTGATCTCTCTGCTCAGGATGTACTTCAGAATCTAAAACACAAACAAAGTCATTTGTCAGCAGCTGTGCTTTTCATGGAAAAGGACACAGCACATGAACAGATTTGCCCAAACTCCCACCTTTTACCTGTTATGTACAGTTGTGCAATTTAATGTATTTGTAATTGTGTTATTCTGGAGATAAAAAACCTCAAAGAAATAAGTACAGTTTTTTTAATGCCCGCAGATTTTCTGACAGATATTTGTCTAAAGGGTGAAATCACAATTTCCATGTGTTCATTTTTTGTCTTCCTTTAACTTAATTATTTTCTAAATCATCCCATTGGCAATTCTTTAATTTCTGGGAAAAAAAAAATCAATAGCAGCATAACAGAGAAGTTGTAGTGAGTTTTCTGAAATTGTTTAGTGGTAAATGCAGAATTTCTGTACAACAGGAGGCTGGTTTTAAACAGCTCGTGGGGGAGTTACAGGGAAACCTTGAAGCATAAAAACAACATTGCAATGRAAATATTTGTGTTTTCACCAAAATCAACCCACCAAAATCAACTCACCAAATACTACTGATAAAAAACAGCATAACCAGGAAAAGAAATGGAAAGAATAACCTGGAAAGAAATGTGTCATAGCATCAGTTTCTCTTAAATGCCACTGAAATCACACTCACCTCTAATTTCCCAGTTTTTGCAGCTAACTGCAGTGGTGTCAAACCCTCCTTGTTCTTTGTTGTTTCCAGATTCCTGTCYTTGCTTTTCAGCAGAATCATATCATACATTCTGATCACAAAATCATTCTGGGTTTTGGAGTCCTCTGCCACGGTGACTAAAGCATGGAGGATGTTGTTGCCTCTGGAATCTTGAGAGGAAATGTTTGTCCTGGCATTGTCCATTAACAGCTCRATTATGTCTGGTTGGTTGGTACATGCAGCTAAAGCCAGGGCAGTTTCACCTACAGAAACATAAAATTCAACATGTGGTCGTGTTTTATTGCCAACATTCAAAACAGAATAGAAAATACCATGTTGAGCATCTTAATAAGTGAAAGCATCTTAATAATGCATCTTAATATGTGTTGAACATCTTAATATGTGAAAATTTACATATTGATTGTATTGGATCAAGCTCCTATTTTATAAAAGTTTTGGGTATTCCTTCTTAACCTTTCCAGGAAGGTCACAATTCCACTCACCAAAGTAAAAGCCTTCRTGCTTGTGTTTGGGATTAAAGAAAATCCCCTGGGCATGGGCATTGACATCAGCTCCTTTTTCAATGAGGCTCTGGGTGATTTCATACTGTCTCCTCTCAATGGCAATATTTAGAGCTGTCTGGCCTGAAAAAAMASMCACAGRAATTTRGGGTTGAGTCTCTCTGAAACATTAATGATGGTTCACAATGGATGGCACCAGTGATAATGAATAAAAGTTGGGTTAGGGATTTAAATCATCATTATTTTATATGGATGCTGAGTTTAACCGTATACCTGAAACTTTTATCTGATGGCAATACCTTTATAAGCCTCTTCTGTGTAGGCTGCATTGATAAATCTCTCCAAAATTCCATTTTCCTCTGCAAAGGACAGGAGCATGTTCACAATCTCATTTGTGTTCTCGTTGATGTTCAGCAGAGCTTTCATCAGACAGGTTTTGCCGGTGTCTGAAGCCGTGAACTTTTTCATCAGATAATCTAAAAGAGAGAATTTTGAGAGCTGATAATTGTCACTAATTAAACTTCTATTCATTAGAGGCGAAACCTGAGGGATATATGAATATAAACTATTTACCAAACCATAACTGCATCTTGTTCATTTTGTATTTCAACACCAAGACAACCAACCCCCTTGGTTTTCCTGCTGTGCCGTAACTCCCAAATTCACCGGGAAATAAAGATATTTCCCAGTTTAGATTCCACCTGAGCTGGCAGAAGAGCTGGAAACTCTCCCCCAGGTGCCTGCAGAGCTCACCTGGCACGGGCAGGTTGGTGCAGGAGCTCGATCTCTCCTTCAGCTCCATCAGCAGCCGCTGCAGCTCCTCCACGTTCCCCTCGGACACCGCTCGGAACAGGTTCCTCTTCAGCTTCTTCCTGGCCCTTGTCAGCTCAGGGCCTTGGGATGTGTTRGCACTGAATGGTGAGAAATCATCAGGAAACTGCTGGTTCGATTTTATTTTATTTTATTATTTTGGTTTATTTTATTTTCTTCATTAGAGGAAAAACCAAATGCAGTTACTCGCCCCAGAGTACACGAGCTTGCCCTGCTTCCACGAATATCTCAGAACATTCCTCACATTGATTATTTGCAGGTAAGTGGCTACTAAAAGGGGGTTTATAATAAAATATTTTTCAAGTATTTTGTGTTAYTTTCCAGTTTATCCATTCCTCTAGAACAATGGCTAAAAAATACTTCTTTGATCTACCCACAACTCACCAACTTCAGTGCTGAGATTACCTGGAGCTCTCACAGAAAAGAGAGTTTTTAACCTCACATCTTACACCACTTTCTGATCATACTTTATTCTGGAAAAAGAATGATTTCATATTTCCCCCAAGCAGAAACACTCCATGCCTAATTGTGGTGCATAGACCCTGTATTTGCATTACACATAAAACATTATATATAAAGAATTCTCGCACTGAATAAGAAATTTGAGCAATTAGAGTAGTTTATTTCAACGTTAAATTATTGAAGGATCAGAATGCATGCACACACATGACCTTTCTAAAACATGGCAGGCAAAATAGGTAACACCTACCCTACCACAGATTTAATCAATTGGAAATGTGCTGAGAAACATTCCTAAGAAATATTCGTGAGAAATATTTCACTCACCCACAGCTGTCGATGTTAGGGCTGTATTCAGTGGCATCATCCTGAAGAGACTGTGGGGAATCCATGTCCTCCCCATTTCCAGATGCACTGAAGACAACAGAAAAGCCCCCTGTGTGAAGATATTTGCAGATATTTTGGGAAATATCTGCTAATATCTTATATTATATCCAATATTCTTCTGTGTGAAGAAACAGTGAATGGTAGAGCAGAGTATCTACATTAGAGTTTAAATTAGCCCTATTTGACATTGGCCTTTTAATTCCATCATTTTATCTCCCACGTGAGTTWTAAAGTGAGTGATAAAAATGAAGAGGCTCACAAGATTTTATTATATTTTTTAAAAGACCACATTTGGAAAGCAATCTACTTTGAGTTTTATTATATTATTTCTCACAGATCCTGAAACTGTGGGAACTTTTTTTTTTTTTTTTTTTTTTTAAAGATCACTGCTTTTTATGCATCATCCTGAAGGCTTGAAGCTTACATTCTTCCTTTTCACATGCTTATTTTGTCATCTGGCACAAAACAAATGCTAAATCAGTAGCAGAGAGTGGGTTCTGAGCCCACAATGAAAGTGATTTACCTAAAGATTTACTACACAGAACACTGTAGGCAGCCCAGGAGTGTTTTGTGGCTGATTTGAATGAAAGAAATTAAAAACTGGGCCCAAAATAAACATTTAAGGGATATATTTAAAGAATTTTGATGGCATTAGTATTTTGTAATTGCCATACATAATTTCCACACAGTCTTAAAACTAGCTCTGACTTGGAGAAATTAGAATAAATTTGTTTCTTACTTGTATTCTTGTTTTCTCTAAGATTCAGATTGGATGAACTACCTCAGGTTGATAATTTAGRGAATCTGAGCTATTAATTATTGCCMAAACAGATGCATGGGCAGCAAARKGAGGGCTCAGCACTGCTCTGCAGGTACTGGGAGCTCTGAGTCCGTTCTTTTTCCATCTGTCACTCAAAAACAGAGCAACGTGGTGACAAAGCACATGTGCAGGTCACTKCCTCAATGAGAGGGAAATTTTTCACTTCTCCTCTGAAACTGAAATCAGCCTGTCAGCCAATTCCCAAATGCTGACCACACATCCATCAGACAAAAACCTTTGGCCATTCTGGGCTTCTGCCAGATTTGTTGCMTATTTCTCTTATTTGTAATTACTGCCTAGCTCCTCACATATTTTATTTTTTTTTAATTTAAGTGCATTCTCCCCAGTCATAATTTTTTCTCTATTCATTCAGCAGAAATGGCTGCTTTAAATATTTCAGATTCAGCATTTCCCTGTTTGATTGTTAATGAGCAATGGAGGGAAGACGTCAGCAGCCAGCTGGGAGCAGGGCTTGCCAAATTGAGCTGTGGTCTTCACACAGAAACACCAAATGAGAGCATGGAATTTGTTCTAATTTATCATTAATAACAGGCTAAGATTTAAAAAATATTGATTTTAAATTTATTCAGATCTGAGGTCTGATTTATTCCATGCAAGCAACAGCAGTGGATAAAACCAAAGATAAATCTCCGGTGAAGTTCTGCCTTTGCAGTGACCAAAAGCTGTGAAAAATCAGGTGAAATCTTGGCATTGARGTCCAAGGAGAAATAAGGAGAAGCTGCTGAGAAGAAAATGGAGCAGGAGCATGGTTTGTGCATCTGTGACTTACCAGGGGCGAATGTTTGAATCCATCGGTTTGGAGAACACGGGGGGAGAGGTGTTATTGGGGGTGGCATTGCTCTCAAAACCATCAATCTCCAGAAAAAAGTGGGAACTGTGGAAGACAGTGCATTTTAAAAAATATGAGTGATAAAAGGCAAGCATTTAAAAAATATGAGTGATAAAAGGCAAATATTTAAAAAATGTGAGTGAAAAAAGGCAAGCATTTAAAAAAATATGAGTGAAAAAAGGCAAACATTTTAAAAATATGAGTGAAAAAAGGCAAGCATTTAAAAAATATGAGTGATAAAAGGCAAATATTTAAAAAATGTGAGTGAAAAAAGGCAAGCATTTAAAAAAATATGAGTGAAAAAAGGCAAACATTTAAAAAATATGAGTGATAAAAGGCAAGCATTAAAAAAAACCGAGTGAAAAAAGGAAAACATTTACTATGAGTGAAAAAAGGCAAACATTTAAAAAATATGAGTGATAAAAGGCAAGCATTTAAAAAATATGAGTGATAAAAGGCAAGCATTTAAAAATATGAGTGAAAAAAGGCAAACATTTAAAAAATATGAGTGCAAAAGGCAAACATTTAAAAAATATGAGTGACAAAAGGAAGCATTTAAAAAATAAGAGTGAAAAAAGGCAAATATTTAAAAAATATGAGTGATAAAAGGCAAGCATTTTAAAAATATGAATGAAAAAAGGCAAGCATTTAAAAAATATGAGTGATAAAAGGCAAGCCCMACCATAAACCAAGAGAAGAACTACCAAGGGCAAGCCTGACAATTTATCTCTGCTTGGCATTAAACCTGAGCTGGAGCTTTATCTGCTTTCCCCTGAGGGGATCCCAACCTCCAGCACTGTGCCCAGCTCTTCCCATCTTCCAGATGGGCAAAATTCCCAAGATTTATTTTTAGAACACGTGGCATCAGCTCCTGGCATGGGGAAGCAGCAATTTCTAAACCWGCTCCTGTCCCTGCCCTGCATACACAAAAAATGCTTTTTTTTTTAATCTGCTGCATCCCAATCTCTGTTTCTCCAGCCAGGAGCCATCAGGATGGATCATTTCAAAGCTGTGATCATGATTAAATCAGAAAGTTTGAAAGGTCACATGTTAAGTGACATTAGGATTTCCAGGAATGAACGTGTCCTCTCACCTGTCAGTGCGTGACATTTAACTGTTTTGCCCTAGAAATAATTAYATAAATTATATAGATAAATATTTATAGTGAAAGGAAATAAAATCTTAAACAACACAGGAAAGGTTGCATGAATAGAACGATTTCACCTWTTAAAAGTCTGCAGAGTTGAGATGCAAAATCAATGGTTTGGTATTACTGGATCTCACTAAAGCACTAAAACACAGAGTTCACCACAGAGAGAGGAATTTCAGTGATTGATGCAGCAATTCCCACAGGGGCTGTTGTTCAGAAAATTTCTAAAATGCTGCAGTAGTTCAAAAAATTTCTAAAATGTTGCAGTAGTTCAAAAAATTTCTAAAATGTTGCACTTGTCACCTGAAAAGCCTTTCCAATTCACCTGATATTTATGGTTTTGTCCTTAGGGTATTCCTTTTTTTTTTTAACTGCATCTTCCCCATAGAATCCTGTTGAAGTAAAGTACTGATGCTAAAATGCAGAGCATTATTARGACACTACAGAACAATCTGCTGATATTTTCTAGAAATACCATTATCTAATTAATCTCATTTTCCAATGGTTTGATGATGCAGGTGTTAATTCTGGCATCCAACAGCAGCTGGGAAGGGAACCCTRCTTTGGGGGCTGACAGAACTCACCCCTCCTGTCTTTAGGGTTACCTGGGGAAAAAAAAAAACACCCAAAAAGCCACTGTGCAGAGCAGGGTGCCATCAAATATCCAGGGGCTGACGTGGCAGCACCCTGTGACAGCCTCCTCCCCTCCTGCCACCCCAATTTCCTGTGCTTAATTACAAACTGGCAGCCCCTTCCAAATTCCAGGGCYTTCCAGAAGGGAATGTCTTCCAAGAAAGGGAATATTGCCAGTTCTGAGAGTGAGAAATGCCAGCCTGGGAGTGCAGCAGYTGCTGGTGGGGCAGCTGGAGGGAGAGTTTTGACAGAACAGGATAAAGCAGCATTGGAACATGTAATTAATAGAAAATGTTAAAACCCTGCATTAAAATCCACGTGATCTCGGTGCTGTGYGTTACAGGAATGCTCTCAGCCACACCCTCTGGGTTGAGAGGTGGGGAAAAAGCCCAAGGTTATTGTTCCTGAGGCCACAGCAAATGGGAGATATGAGTTCAGTGATTGAGGCCTTGGGTTTGGCAATGTTCTTGTAAATACTCGATCTGCCACGGAATTTTGCCCCTTTTTGAAGTGCTGGGTGTATCAGGAGCTGCTCAGACATTTTGTCTCCTCCATGTGCCACCAAAGAGCTTTTTTTTTTTGGAATTTAATGACAAAAAGACAGATYAGACCACCCAGTCAGCAGATCTCAAATAACTCATGGCATCATCCCTGTGAAAAATGATTCCTCTGATTATTGAGAATTATAAATGTCAGGACAGCCACAATTCCCCAGGCMTTCAAAATTTCAGAAATTGCCATAATAACCAGTAATTATCCCCAGTGAAAAGTTTATGAATGAAAATTCATCCTCACTCTACAGCAACTTGGTTGGCTTCAATAGCGAAGTGTCAGGCAGGAATTGCAGCTTATATTTCTCCATTTATAATAAATCCAACCCCTCAATCCCTTTATTAATTCTCAAATATAAATTATGAATGAAAGTGAATATTTCATAAAACAGCAAAGAAGCCTTGTTAATCAGAATAATGAAAAATACAGTGAATTCAGGTTTCTNCTTAATCAGAATAATGAAAAATACAGTGAATTCAGGTTTCTGTTTGGATTTTTCAAACCTCCTGCTCTCCCAACTTAATCAGAATAATGAAAAATACAGTGAATTCAGGTTTCTGTTTGGATTTTTCCATCCTCTTGCTCTCCCAACCCTCTGCCTCTCCATAATCTGTCATATTTCCATGTGAGGATAAGTTTGAAACGCTCCATTTTTTCAGGCCAGTGTCTCTTACATAAAACTTGGTGTGTTCTTCCATGTGATGTCTTGAAAACAGATCACTTTATATGAAATATTAACCATCATTAGACCACTTTTTTTGCGAGTTTTTTACATGGAGTGGGTACAGAAGGCCCAGCTGGTGTGAAATAATCTTTAAACACTGGTGCATGAGCCTCTTTGGGGATAAAAGTGAAATATTTGCCCCATTAGGATAAACACATCCTATGYCTTCACAACTCTTCCATTTCTAATCAACACAAGCGTGGTTTTGTCTCTCTCACTCCTAAATTCARCAAGAATGAAGATGTTGGTGGTATTTCAGTGCAAAGATCTCCTGAAGGAGATAAAGCAGGGAATTTCAGACTGAGCTGGAGTCCTACCTTTTCTTTGTGGGAGTGCCTTCAGTCACCTTTTTCTCTTGCTGGTTTGAGGGGGGATTTCCAGCTGGATTTGTTTTCTTGCCCATTAGTGGAAGGATTTCGTTGTTCTCTTTAATCATGTTCCTGCAGCAGAGAGATTTCAGTTACTCCACTCCTGTTCCTCTAAAGGAAGCGACCAAATTGCCTGTTTACAGTCTTTTCACATGTAAACACACAAATATTGGTTCTTTCTTCCCCAAAGTTTTTCATTTTTCAGTTCCTAAGCGCACRCATTTCATGCATCAAGGCTGGAGGGTTATACAAATGACTCATTAAATTTAAGTCTGTGAAAAGTGCCATTAAAAGTGGGACCAGGAGAGCCATAAATTCAAGGCTGTGCCTAAATTAARCTGAAAGGAGCCTGTCAATCACAGTGTGTTATTTAGAGAAACATAAAGAGCACGATGACTTTTAAAATTACCCTAAAGTTGGGCATCTTTACAGTTAATCTGAGCCGTGTACTTTAATCCAAGATAATTTGAGAAAAGTGGCAAATTCCAGGAAGATCAGTGCAACAGAAAATAGATAAAGGAAGATTCCAGGTGTGAGGTGAACAAAGAAAAATCCCTGAAAGTTTTCTCTGCATCAGAACAGCAGAAGCAGCAGACTCTGAATATGATGTCCAGGCTGAGCTCAGCTAAATTATCACCTGGATAATTCCCAGGATTTGTGTCCTGGTGATTCCCCAACGTTGCCTGAGGAAAAAGAAAAATAAATCACCATTCTACTGGATGGAAATGACCACCAGCACATGACATAAAAGGATCTTGATGCATGTCACCTCCCTAGGAACACCTACAGCGTGAATTCTCTAACTAATAATGAATAACTCTCTCCCTGTTTCTCAATCTAATACTCAAGGGCATCATTTTAAATAGCCCAGGATAATTTGAAAGCAAGAAGGTGAATTCAGGATACATTAAAATTCACTGAAGGTAAAGCCAGGAAGATTTATGAGGTCAGGGACCCATTCCCAAGGAAATCAGGGGTGTGCCCTCCTTACCAAGGACAAATGGTAAAAATAATTTGCCTGCAAGCTTGAACAAAATGAACCACACATTTTTTTCCATCTTGATTCGCTTTCCTTAATGTGACAAATGCACACACAAACTTTCTGCTCCTGTCACAGCACCAGGATTCCTTCATTTTGGGAGTATCAAGATACAGCGAGCAGATTGTGGAGAATGTTTGAAAAGACACGACACCTGGTGTGAGAGAGGAGCCAGGAATATCAAATACACTGGTATTTGAGTAAAAGTCTATTAATGCATAAACAACAAATGTTTAATTATGGCAATTTCCAATCCAAACTGCAGAGAACTGAGAATTTACAGGGTCCAAACACTCCTAAGTGCAGCTGTAATCTCTTGGCACTGTGTGGAAATAGGAACTTGAAACTTTGGAAAGGGCTCYTTACCTTGCAAAGACTGGCTTAAGAAACAGGCATGAAAATAATTTTTTATTGGTTTTTTTTTTCTACCATTGGCAGGTGTGTTCAGCACTAGGAAACATTCCTAGCTTGGATGAATTCCCTAAGAATTCATATCACAGCTTTCATAGAAATAATTGATGAAGGGAAAATATTTTTACCTGCATAAAAAATACATCACAGCTTTTAGTAAATGCACAGTAGAGCTGAATTTGGGGATTACAGAGTGAAGGTGGGAAAAGGGGGTTTTTCTGTGCCCCTGGAAATGCCACTCACATCAATTAGTGAATACACTGATAAACATTTGGTCTAAACACAGCTCAAACAAATGACTGTTGCCTGGCTTAGTTCATCAAAAATTCTGCTATTTACTCCTTTCCAAGTCCTTGGAGAATACAAAGCAGTGTGTGGGCAAAGACACTTCCCATCCTGAGGAAAAGGCAAATGGGATACTCAAAATAAATCAAATATATGGAAATCAGAATATGGTGGTGATGGATGTTAAATAGATACACAAGTGAYTTTAAAGGAAGGGAATAGTTGGGAACAGGCTAAAAACTCCAAAAATCAACAAAAAGATTTGCCAGGTGGAGAGGGGCACAGCTGTGTGAAGTCACAGGGGTGGGAAAGTGGAATGAGGAGCTGCAGAAATAAAAATCAAAGTTAAATTTCTAAGGGAAGAGTCTCTCGTTTGTGAGTGATGCTGGAGCTGCTCAGAGATGGCAACACCTCCCTGCGAGGGCAGCAGCTCCAAGCCCCRTTTGCAGTCGGTTTTTACCACACAGATTTTAAAAATGACTCAAGAACAGGCTGCGCCCCTGAGGAGAGGTGGGAAATCATCAAAGAAAGCTCTGAAGTTGTGCTGGATGAGGAAGGACCATCAGTGATGTAAGGAAGCAATTTGGGAAGGGAAAAAGAGGACARATTTCCTTAAATACAGAGGGGTGTGACTGCATCCCAGCCAAAAAAAATCTATTTAAAATGAGATCTCAGTCTGGCCGGGTAAATAACTGCAGGCACAACAGCACAGGTACCTTGCTACAGTGCTGAGGCAGYGTCTGTTCCATTTTTAATCATGATTAATTGTGTGCTAAGATGAAAACTAAGCCGGGCTTTCATCAGCAGCTTCCAGTGCACTATCATTTTGTGTAATCTGTGACAGAGAGAGAGAAAAACAGTGCAACAGCCTGGAAAGTGTCAGATGTGAGAGGTGCAGCTTGTRACACCGAGTGTTGTGTTGGTTGTGATTATTTTCTACCCCCATTATCTCGTTAATTGTTACTTGCAGGCCACCAGAGAAGTGGATTATTTGAAGTGGGCAGCGAGACAAAACTCTGAATTGATTTATAGTATTGAGAATTACTTTGAAGGGGATCTGAGGACAGTGAGGGTTCARTATCTGACCTTCAGAACTCTGAGGATAAGAAAAGGATATTTATCTGTGGTGGTGAATGGGATTCTGCCCTTCCTGCAGGAAGTGGTGCTTTAAACGCCACAGACTCACCTGCTTATCTGAGAATAGGAAAAATCATAAATATCTRTATCTTTATATCTCAGATATAAAGAGAGAGAATTCTACAAAGCAGAAGGRACACTGAGCTGTGATATTGGGGCACAAAGGGAGGTGAAACCGAGAGCTGTTCCATCCACATTCTCCTCAGAACAGACCATGACACTTCCCAGCACCTACGACCTAATTCTTACTGGCTCATAAAAAATAAATCCCCTCCCTCAGGGGAGAGCTGATGAAATTTCATTCTGACTTTTCTGCCTTATTTATGGCATTAGGAGTCCGATCAGCAGGAGGTTGCACTTGATAGAAAGAGTTTCACCTTTCTGTAAGGTTTTTAAACTTTTGAGAGAGCACGGGTGGACACCAGGTGCTGTCAAAACTGTTCTTCTTGGTGAGAAATTCGTACTTTCCTATGAAGGTTTTTTTTTCCTAACAGAAATTTTAAACACCTCTGAAAAGCAACATTTTTTGCCCGAGGAAAAATGCTTTGAGATTATTTACTCACCTCTTTCTGAATAAATAAATAACATTTTAAAAATTATAAAAAAATATATAAAATAAATGAATAAAATGAAAAAATTAAAGTAATATAAAATAAAATAAAATAAAATAAGACAAAATAAAATATAATATAATAAAATAAAATAAAATAAGACAATATAAAATATAATAAAATAAAATAAAATAAGACAATATAAAATAAAATAAAATAAAATAAAATAAAATAAAATAAAATAAAATAAAATAAATTAAGACATTTAAGTGAGTTGAAATAAAAACTTGTTCTACTAGGCTGGGGATTTTATTTTCAGTGGTCACTACAGCAGGTGAAACTTTTGGTGTAAGGTGAATATCTTAGGTTGGACTCAATCTAAAAGGTCTTTTCCAGCCTGGTTGATTCTGTGATTCTCTAAAGTATGTTTGATATGATATTTTGGATCCCCTTGGCACAGGAAATAGGAAGTGCCACAGTGTTCCAGGCTGACAAACACAAATTAAATCAGGCCTATCCTTCTGAAAGCCCAAAGAATGTGCATGGAACAGCTCAGGAGGGCGATTTCCAMACCAGAAAAGCAGAAACACGTGAAGGATGGGTTTCATCTTTGTCCCTGGATGATTTCCCTCCCTCCAGAATCATCACACCCCAACCACCCCCGGAGCACTCACCCTGCTCACGACACCTCCATCCCGGCACRGTCGGATCTCGGCGGCGAAAATCAAACCTGGGCACCTCTGCCAACATCCAAAACTCATCTGCCAAAGGAACAAAACCGTGTTCAGGCTCCAAACTACCCTAAAAACATAAAACCACCCTGCTCCAGGCATCCGGGGCGCTCAGCTGGGGAGCAGAGCCGAGGAGCTGSCGGGGTTTGCTCCATCTGAAATTAGGGAGCAGGGAAAAACTGGCCGGGCAACAACTCCTCACTTGCCAGCTGCCAAAGTGGGGTGAGACACACGAAATAATTACACACTGAAGTGTTGCTGAGGATGAGTTGCTCACAGATGACTTCATGGCAGCAGTTGGGGGTGTCTCAGGCAATCGTTGCTCTGCAGTTTGCAAAGGAAAATGGTTGGGGAGTTGCATTTGGGTTGTAAATGGCACCTTTTATGTCATGCTCAGTTTATTGTGTATTATATATTTATTATATGGTTATAAATATTATATTATTTATATAATATATGAATATCTTTATTAATTATATCTATATATAAATATATAATCACACATTATATTAATATAATATATTTATATAGTATGGAGCTACTCAGAAGGCAGAAACAGGGAAACGATCCTAAGCGCTCCAGCAAGCAAAAATTTCTGCTGTTACTTCAAAAAATGACAAACTACTTYAGAAAATCTTACATTTTCACAGCAATGACAGTGAAAACGTGGTGGGAATTTTTAAATTTTTCTCTGCCTGTAGTGGTTTCCCATAGGGGATGTGGGAACACAACATTTGGGTTTCACATCCCTCAGACAGGGGAGGTTTTTCTCATCTTTGCTGCTTTAGAGCTGTTGAGCAGTGGTGAATGCAGAATTCTGGTCTGGGACATACCAGAAGAGTGACCATAAATTCTTCTTTGCTCTTTTTATAGAGTCTTGCCATTATCATCAGAAATACAGAATGTTAAAAACTCGTATGACTTTGCAGGGAGGCCTGCAAGGTGTATTTACAGCTGCTGGTCTTGACTTAATTATTAGCTGGGAGTTCAAGGGGAACTACTCAAGCAGCAAAACAGGAATCTTTTTTTAACAAAGGAAAAAAAAAAAGCCAAGTTTGGGTGGGGTTTTTTTTTGGTAGGAGGTAGATAAAAAATTTGAAAATAAAACCAAAGTAGCTTTGGATACTACAGCACAGATGCAGGTATTTTAATCCAAAGATCATGGTTTTAAAAGCTGCAGGTAAACTCCTCCTGCTCATGAAGTACCTTTAAAAACAGGTCTGCTGGGTGCTACATTTGCCTCAGATCCCGTGTGAAATGCCAGGAGCTCCTGCAAATGGATCAGTGGGGAAAGGGGCCGTGCCTGGGCTGGTTGGATTTGGCACTGGGGATCCCTTTGGATGTGCTGAGCACAAATCCAGCCCTGCCTGACACAAATCCAATGCTAGGAAATGTCCTTCACACCTTGCCAAGTGAGTTCAAATATAAAAACCAGAGTGTGCTGCTTTGATGGTCTTTTAGCTGCTGCAATAAGGGCTGGATCCTGCCCTTCCATCCTGCCTGGGAGAGCAGCACTTGGTTCTCAAACTGCCAGAAATTGTTTAATTTAAATCACTCTGAGGATGGGAASAGGCAAAGCCCCATGAAATCTGGGTGAAGGTGCATTTGAGGATTCCTGCTTTACCTCTGAACACAGTAATAGCAATCCTCTTGCTAAGGAGAGAAAATGAGTTTGGCAGCAATGAGGACTTTGAGCAGGGAAAGCAGCTCCATCTGAGAGCACCCAGATCTGTGTGGGTGAGCAGAAYGCAGGACCCAGCAGCCAGCTCTATTTATAATGCAGTGGCAGTTATCCAAAGAGGAAAATCTGGGACAAGCTGCAGCAGGAGAGGCAGATCCCTGCTCCCAACCTGCCCCTGGAGAGGTGCAGAGGCTGCAGGAGCTGCTTACAGCTCCCAAAAAAGCAGCTCCACTCCACCCTCCCTGCACTGTCAGGGCAGCCTTGGCTCACTCAACCCCAGCCTGGCCTTTCCTCTGCATTTCTCAGATTTAGGAGCAGGAACTCTGCTTTTTTTGTCTGATCTCCCTAAAAACAGACACCCATAGGTGCTGTGAGCCTGCTGTGATGAGGACACACTCGTGAGCAGCCAGGAAATGAGAGGCAGAACTTCAGTGTCACGTCTGTGCCAACGTTTTCTCCCAGTTTTAATCATTAACCTGCTCAGCCTTTATGTTCCCTGCTCCACCCTGGTGTTTCTGACAAGGCCAGCATTTTTCAGGAGCCATGGAAGGTTTTGCAAGAGGTTCTGTCATGACCGTGACCGTTTTATAGAGTTTTCACAGCAGTCCCCAGCTGCTTCAGCTACTGAGGAGATGACATAAAGGTCAAGAAGGTTAATAACATGAATCTCTTATTAAAAATTACTGGAAAACTTTAGCTTTGTTCAGTGAGGCAGCACAAAAAAAACAAAAAAAAACCCAACAAAAATTAAAAAAAAAAAAACAAAACAGAAGAAACCCTATGTGGCATTATTTTGTTTTCCTAGCAAGAGTTTGACTCAGTAGAAACTAAAATGAACAAGGTACAGGAAAGCCCAGATGGGAGGGAATTGAGCATTTGGAGCTCTGCCATCTGACATCAGCGAGTCAGAGCGGCATTTGCTCCTCTGCTGATACATGACACCGTCCCAAGCAAGCTCTCATTAGAAGTTATTCAGATTTTATATTCAATTCYGTGATTTTCAGTACCCCAACAGAGTCACTAGGGGGAAAAACCATTATCTGAATGCATTTTTAACATTGGGTAACAGCAAGAATAATTGTAAATTGCTCATTTTCATCATTCCACTCCCCAAGCTCCTTAAAAACAATCCAAAATGTGAGAATTAAAACACAGAGCACACCAGCAGCAGCCCCATTTCCCTGAGCACCGTGTTTAATTGACTCACAGGAGTCTTCCACGATTTTTCACTGCGCTCTCCTCACCCCTCCCCTCAGATCTAAACTTGTCCTGGGATCACCTCTGTGTTGCTGCTACACAAAGAGCTTTTCACACCACTCCAGGCTGAGCAGCAYTTGCAAATATTTACACATTATGCTCCTAAATTACGAGATAAGAGGTTGCTTCACATAGCTGAGCAACAGGGAAATGAATTAACCTGCAAGCAGTGTGACTGTCACCTACCAGGAGACAGCCCTGTGGGAAATCATTCCAGGAAAACACTGGGATGTCACCAGTTGGAGCAGTCGGGGCTGCAGGGACCAGGCAGCCTCTTCAGCAATGCTGTGATGTGTTTTTGCATGGCACAAATGCCTGGGGAACTGATTCCCAAAGATTCCTGTCGTGGAAGAACATTCCCAGGTTTGCTGGAGCTTCCATCATGAATAAAATCCCTGCAACTTTGCCACTGTGCAGTTTATTCTTTCGCTTGGGAAAAAAAAAAAAAAAAGGTTATTCCAATTATTTGCTGTTCCTCCAAACTATACTTTCTGGACCCAAATTAAGCCCTGCTCAGCACAGTGAGGAGCTCCACTCCTGACACTCCTCAGTCTGTCCGTGCTGCTGCCTTCTTTTCTACAGCTGAGCCTGGAAAAATGAACATTTTTATTCTGCATTCGAGCAGCATCCAGCCCAGCAGTGCCCTGCTGTATCATAGCAGGAGTTCACATTAAGAGCAGAGCAAAGCCTGATCCTATATCTCAGCTTCTGCCCATTCCCCCCAAACAAAAAAAAAAACCCCAAAACTGCCTCCCTTCCCCCATTATTATACCCTCACCCCACCTGCTAGAGTGCTCATTCCATCATCTCCCTAATTCCCATATACAGGGATGGGCTCAGTAATGATTCAAGTTTAAATAAATGCAGTAAAAATCCACTTTATGTAAGCGGCATCGATATTTGACTCATAGTTATCCCTTCTCTTGGCAAAGTTACAGGGCTGCCTAAGCAGAGATAATAATCAGCAATGGGAAGAATGGATTTGTTCCTTTTTTTCCAGTGAATTTTCCTGCATTTGTGATGTTCTTAATGTCCCCTGGTGGTGCTGTGGGTCACAGGCTGGGCACAGGCAAAGGAGAGCCTCACAAGGGCAAAAAAACCCTTTAGGGGAAAAAAAAAATAAAAATAATAAAAAAAAATATTTAAGACCAGGAGAGAGGCATTTTTTCCTGTTATTGGTTCTTGGTTCAGTCATCCAGGAGGGAACTGAGTGTGCTGAGTGACACAGTGAGGTCTCCCAGGGCACAAAAGCTCTCCTGGCTGCTGATCCTCACATTCCCAACCAGGTCAGAGTTGTTCTCCAGCTGTTTCAGGCTGACTTTGTGAATCTTCAGTTGTGGTGCAGAGTTTCTGGTAACGCTGAGCAGCGCAGGGGAATGAAGCAACATGAAAATGCCTCAAGGAAACCACGGTGAGGAAAGCGTGGCCCCACCTAAATGCTGCATTTTTTTTTGCTTAAGTTTGTGCTGCCACTGTTTGACTCAAGTAGTTTTTGGAGGGTGAGCACCCAAACTGGGGGAGGAACTTTCGTGTTGTAAGAATTTCGGGTTCAACTAATGGTTCAGTCATTTGATTTTTTTGGAAAACAACAAAACCCCCCTTTTAGAATGGAAATAATTTTCTCTGTCTCATCCATCTCAACCTGGGGAATGGTTCATTTCCGTTCCCTCTCCAAAGATCTGTCCAGACCTGTAAATAATATGAGTGGAACAAAAATTCACCCACTATCAGGTCTTAAACTCAGAGCTCAACCTTGCATCATCTGTAGCAGCGTATGAGATGCTCAGGAACCATAACAAAATTAAGTAAGTCCCTGCAGGCCACTTCCACTTTTTGTCAAGTTCTTTCTGGAAAATAAATGAAGCAGAATTGAAGATGAACATCCACCAGTTGAAATAAACCTTCAGATGCTTTGATTCCCCAAAATAAGAGCTCTAAAACCTGCAGGTGCCTTGTTGCTGCAAGTCAGGGAGGGCACTGGATAAATCTGCTTCCATAGGCTGGTGTGGGAAAATTCCAGTGGTTCCAAAGGGAAGTTCTTTGGGCAGACACATATTATACAGGATACATTTTCCCTGCCTCAGTTTCAACCCATTATTCTAATTAAAACCTCTTTTATTATGCAAATCATCATCTTCTCTATCAACGCTTCAATTTTCAGTTATTTGGGGCTTATATCAAAAACAGCTATTTCTATTTGTCCTTGCAGATCACCCTCTTGAGRTACTTTTACCTATTTCCAGCCCCAAATTTCTTTCTCCCATGTCTGGTGATGAGGGATGTTGTGTTCTTTGTGTCTTTCTCTTAAACACTCGAGGTTTTCCCCCTCTGACTCACAGGAACTGAGGATTCCTGGTTCATGATCCATATTTTCCTTGGGAATAAGAGGAACTGCCTGGGCTAAACCTCCTGTGTCAGCTTGGAAAGGAATGGTTTTGACTCGGAGCCACGCTGGAATCTCCTCTTTCTGGCCCAGTGAGCCTGACACGGCAATTCCATTTTTCATCCCAGCACTTCAATGACTAAAATGTTGATTTTAGAAGCTGATTATAGCAGTGGCTGAGGAGCACAGCTCTGGGGGATGATGGAGCCTGGAAAACCTCGATGATCTGGTGAATGTTGGCATCTCCTCGTGCCCACTCATGCCCTGCACACGGAAATGGGSAGCGTTACTAATGGGGATGGAGCTCGGCCACAGCATCACAAACACAGCAGGAAGAGAGAAGTTCAGTGAGCCCAGCTGGTTGATTTGAGGACTCAGTGCTCCCCACCACATATTTTGAAGGTTAAAATCTGATGCAGGAGAAGCTGGGACCGTATTTTCTCTGTGGAAACTATTCCAGAGTGAGAAGTAATGGCAGCCTGCACGGTGTGGGTGATGGGAAGCACCTCAGAGCCCAAAAACCACAGCAAGAGGACCCAGGGTGTCTGTGCTGCMTCTGGCAAAGATAAATCTGATTCTGTGGGATTCCTTGGATCACAGAGAGCAAAGCAAGACAGTGGGATCAGAGGGAGAGGGGCTGTCCTGCCCTACACATGCTCTTGGGGCCCTCTTGTGGGCCCTGCTCTGTCCTGGACCCCACTAAAAACCACCCACGAGCTGCCTCAGGAGGGATTAATTGATGTTTTATTAGGACAAGGGCTATTCAGGCTCCAAGGCAGCTGTGGCAGAGGGCACACATGAACAGCAGCCTGTGTGGCTCCAAGCTTTTCAGGCAGGATGTGTGTTTTCCTCAACTAATTCAGGAATTCTTGAAAGGCTCAACAGCTCAGTTTTCGTGGCTGATTCCACCACTTACATCTCAGGTATGCAAACGCTGTCCATGCTGAGCTGGTGGGTTTGTTTTTCCACATTTTCACGGGTCCATTTTCAYCTCCCAGGGAAGCACAGCCCAGCTCACCCCTTCCTGCCATCTCCATCCCACACACATTTGCAGTCACTGCTAATTACAGCCTTCACCCTCAGATGAGAGGTGAGCACACCAACACCCTCCATTTCTCTCACTCCACTTCCACTGTGGTTATCAGGAGCTGGGGGTTATATATACATTTATTTATATGCAGTTGTCCAACCTGATCATCTCATTAAGTGTGGACACAAATTATTGTAATTAATGACTGTGAGAGGACAGATTTTTACCAGCTGTAAGCCTCAAAGAACAGCACAGGAGCCATGTTCTGTTTCTAACCTTGTTCAGRGTGAAATAATTACACAAACTTCAAACTAAAAGGCTTTTTCAAGACTTACAAAATATGTCAAGGTGAGCAGAACCTCCACAAAAAAAAACCTGAGTAAAGATAATTTATTGCAAGGCCATGTTCCTCCTCAGTGGAGGTGTCAGCAGAAGAAACAGAAAGGTGCCAGTCCTGGCAGAGCTGTTCCTAAAGGACAAATACTTCCAGAATTGGAGTTTTACAAAGCTGAACCCCCTCATCTGTGGGAAATAAATCTGTGCCCATCGCAGGAATTGAAGTGATGMTATAGCTGGAAATTCTGTGAGGTTGGTAATAACTCCCTCTAGAAAAGTGGGATCATTTTGTTTGCTTCCCAGAGAAGATTAAGGGATTTCAGAAATGCAACCAAAAACCCCACCAGCACCACCCTAACCCACAAATATAGGGCATTTACATTCTTAACCACGGTGTTATTCTGATGTGTGTTTTCAGCCTGAATTTCAGCATTTCTGATCAACCTTTATGCACAGGCATTTGATGTAAATCAGGGTGGACTTTAAGCCATGGATTAGGTCTCTACTCAAGCTGATAATTATGAAAAAYGGATTCCTCTCAAGGAAAACAGAAATTCTGTGAATATTTTCCAGCTATATCATAATCCTGCTCCCCCTCCAAGCATTAAATTCTGATTATTTCCACTTCAAATTGTGACTTTTTCAAGCAATTCTTTCAAATCCTTTGGCAAGTTTCTCTGGTTTTACCCTACAAACTCAGTGAAAATAAAATTCCATTTGTYCTGAGTGATGTTAACCAAAGAAACAAGAATTATCAGTCCTCTAGATGGTGCTACTATTTCAAACAAAGCAKCTGGATGTTTGAAGATTTCCTTGAAATATATTCCAAAATACATTCCATGAGAAAGGACCACAGTGAGAAATCCTGACCCCAGTAAAAGAAGTGGTTTCATCTCACAGGGYAGTCTCTATGCAAACACATTGACTGCTTCTCTTTAAAAGCAGTGAATGCTCCAGTATTTTATTAATTGCAGAAAAATGATGAGATTTATTGTTGAAAATTATCTGTAGCTCAGCTGCAACCCCAGGAAGAGCTGACAGCCCTGGTTAAACACCTTCTTCACTCAGGGTTATTTATGTGTGCACTCTGAGGGGGGTGTTGAAGGCTGTTAACTGGGAGGTTTTAGGGATACAAGGAAAGAAGGTAAAACCATTTACATTTTCTTGCCCAGCACAGCTGCACAGGTCCAGCACTGAAATATGGAGCCAGCTGTCTGTAAGACAAACTTTCTCATCCTTAGTTCCTCCATGCCCAGTCACTTTTCAAGATGACAAAGTTCCTCCTATTCTTTCATCTCTTTCCTAAGCTCCCATCTGTATTTTCAGAAATCTGCCTATTTTCTCTCTCAGGTATTTTTCCTGATTCTCTTTGTAAATCCAGCCAGATGGGTTTTCAGCACCAGACTTTTTTCTCTGTTGTTGTCAAAGTCAAGAACAAAAACCTTCTAATTTTAAGATTATTATTGTTGTACATTATTGTACATCTGACCTTTGRAAACATATATTGTATATAACCACTATCTCTTACTGTGTGCAAAGTTCATCTGTTATCTAAATAAATGTCAAATTTGGGATCTTGTTAAGCTTTTAGCTTCAGTAAAATAACTGTGCATTTTTGGAGTTTACTCTGAGTGTAACAGAAACATTTCATTGATTTTGACTATTCAACCTTTAAAATTTCACAGAGAATATTTGCCCTTGTGTTAYGAGAAAAGAATAACATCTTTAGATCATTCATGATTTTGTATTCTTTCCACGTCCTCATTTATTTATCTGCTTTCCAAGAAACTTTCCCCACAGGAACACCCCTCTGGAACTGCTCTTTTACAAGTGCTTTTTTAATTTGGTTGGTGGGTTTTTGAGGCAGCAAAGCCACAAAATCAAGGCCTGTGCACGCTCACAAAAAAAAAAAAATAATACAAGAGACCCTAAAAGCAGACAGAAGGTTATTTTAAAAATAACCATGAAGACAYGAGCTTAAACAACAAGTAGTTTATTCAGCATACTCAGTGAATCCTTGCACATGGTAATTCCCTAAATCCTCTGACCTTTTTCCAAAAGTCCCTGTTCCTGTAAATGAAGTGCTCTATTGTCCTGCTTGTGAGGACCAGGAGAGGCAACCAGAATTACACTGACTTTGGAATTGACTCTTTCAACACCTCAGAATTTTCTGGCTCAAAATAAGGTTCCAAAACAGGTTTTAATTTGACTTCTTCTGGCAGCTTTTGAGTCTCTTCTCTCCTCTTCTCTCCATCTTTTAAAAGAGGAACCAATGTTTTCCAGTGCCTCCCTGAAACTAAAAAGGAAAGGAATGGTTATTTTTTTTTCCCTCCATAGAAACAGAGGAACACAGACAAGTGGTTTGATAGGAAGCTGATGAAAGAAGAAGAAAGAAGCAGGAAGGAAGACTTTGTGGTTTTTTTCCTCATCCTGTTCCACGAGTTTTCCATATTTCAGCTGGCTGCACAGTTAAATGCTTTGGTGCTGGATGCTGAACTCCCAATCTGTAGGRTTTGGAGTCTCCAAAGTATTTATTCCAGAGAGTCAAACTGTGAGCAATGAGCCCGTTTCATCCTTTGCATTTTACAATTAATCCATGCTGCTGCTATCACCAGAGTGCAGCCCACACCAGGRTTTAGGTCCCTGAAAGTCTCACCTCTGCCAGGTTTAATAGAGAAGCTGGCGTTTCGTCTGAGGTCCCCACCGTACCCAGGGTCTTCGTTGATTATGCCCAGATTAGTGTTCCACGTGGACCAGTTCACTTCATCAACCCTGGGAGAAAAAAACAAACTCAATATCTATTCTAAGGATCACCAGACAACTCCAGGGTCAGCTCATATCACAAACTGCCACTTCTCCAGCCTCAGATCTGACCCAAAAACCAGGTTAAACTGACCATTCAGAGTGCTCCAGGGGAAAAGTTCTGCTTCCCATCACCAGATATCTCAAAGCTGTTTGTCTACAAAAGATTGTTGGCTTGATACACAAACAAACARGTTACCTAAAGCACCATCTGTAATCATCTTGGCCATCAGGTGTGATCCCCACCAGGACTTGCTTCCCAGACCGGAATGAGTGTCTCAAACAGTTCAAGTAGCTGTTCTCAATATCCAGGATTGTGATGGCTCTCTGCCAGGTAAGAGAAAGCAGAGCACTGAGAGGCTGCTGGTCAAAGTCAAAGAAATCCTGAATTCTGCCTCTGTTTTAAAAACCCTGAGTTTTTATCATTGCCARCATCTTAGAGGAGATACTGTAACAGTATCTGCAACATCAGGCTCTGTTAATATGTCACTGAAAATGCTGAATTGCTGCCCGGTAAATAAAACCATGACTAAAAAAAAAAGATTCTGGTAAAGATTGGTTTTCCCCTTACATAATCCCTCTGTTCATAGTCTGATCAGGATTTTCCACCATACAAAACCCAAATAATTTTGTCTTATTACAAAAGTACTTCTTTCCTTAAATTCTGAACATCTGTGGAACACTGGGAACATCTGCTTAKGCAAAACATCAAATACACATGGAAAAGGAACTAATACACTTGTTTTTCAGTAATTGCTCACGCGGATCAGAACAAAGCAGTGACATGTTATTTAGAAACATGGCAGTTCCTAAAGATTCTCTCCAAAATTTTTTATGATTCCCCACGTCCTTTTTTATGGACAACAACCCCACAGAACCAACKTACTTGGAGTTTCCAGATGCTCTTGCTCTCCTGTGCAATTTTGTTGACAGTCTCCCCCATCAGTGCAATGAGCATGTTGAGCAGGAGGATGTAGGTGAGGATGACATAGAGAACCAGAAGGATGACAAACACTGACTTGAACCTGTAATTCTCTGTGAAYTCCAGGTCTCCCATGCCAATGGTGAACTTGAAGAGCTCCAGGCAGGTGTAGTAGAGGCTGTTGTAGGAGGTGCGGCCTCGTTTCACGTGGCAGCATCGGGCATRGTCAGAGATATTTATGTCCTGCCCCTCATTGTCATCTTCAATTAAAGTCACCACAGCTGTGGCAAAAGAAGAATCACATTCAGGGGATGAAAACACAGCTTGAGATCATAATTTCATTGCAAGCAATGAAAATGAGCWGCAAGGTAACACACATTCCCTCTATGGTACATTGACCCCRGGGAAATTGTCCCATAAAATATTCYCCATAACTGACACCATCTTAGCAGGTGCTGTCTCARTTTTCTCCACACAGAACAGGATGACTGGTTTTCTACTCAGCTTTGCAACCCAGGGATGAAAAGCGGTATGAAATCACAACAGATAATTGTTACTCTGAATTTTTTTTTAATTAGGTTTGTTGCCAATTTTAGTTGGGAACAAAAAGTCTAAGCACCTCGAAAAATAAAATTTTCTGAGACTCTTTAAGGCAACAAAAGGTAATTCCAAGCAGAATATTACCTGTAGAAAATCCCAAAAGGAATACAAGATAGACAAACATGAAGCGACACAAATCTCTAAGGATCATCTGTAACAYGGAAACAGATGAAAATATTTAAAAACTTGAATGTAAACTGCAACAAAAATTGTTAGATGTTTTAGCTCAAGTAGACATTTGCTGTGAACTGGCTGTTGACACATTAAACTGTTGTTTATCCTGCTGAGATAATAAACCTTAATACAGAAAACATTTTCCTGTTATTCATGCAACTATTTACAGACAAATGCAGCACATACACATGGGAACAGTTCCCTCTTTGTGAGTACAAACCACATAAAAACAGTTSCATCTTTCTTCCCCTCTTGGGCTGGCTGGCTACATCACAGAGAGGTTTATTAGCCAGCTACTGCCTCTTAGCTAATTGCTCTGTTTGGCAACATTTTAACAATACCTAGAGAAATTTCCAGCTGGTAGAAAGCTGGACCATTTTACACCACTGTTCTCAACCTCCTTTCATCCATGCTTATCCAACTGTAGTTATTTTGAAGCACGGCGGGTAATAAAAACAATAATAATCATCATCATCATCCTATCAAGACTGCTGTAAAACATATGGATGAGGAGCAGGAGGTTTTTCTACATCACTTAAATTTTATCCCTTCACTCAGAAAATAACAACAAACAATAGCAGAGTCATATGAGAGGTGGATCTGGAAATGGGGCTGTTGGCAGCAGTGCCCTGCTCTGAGCACTCTGCTGTTCCCTCACCCGCTCCCTGCACTGACCTTGGCGATCATGACGGAGTAAATTCCCATCTGCTGGAAGCCACGGGTGTAGTAGAGCATGTTGGTCCAGCCCAGGGCCAGGGAGAACACCATGGAAGCCACATAGAGCTCCTGGCCACAGAAGTACAGCACCACGGAGCTCAGCAGGAGCAGGGAGTGGACAAAGCTGGAAAAGAAGTGTGGTGTGAATGCAGARGGATGGGCTGGCTACAGGTGCTGGGAACACAGGAGCCCATGGGGTGGACAGCAGAACATGGGATTCTCCAGTTGGGAAGAGAAAGGGCCCTTGAGAGACAAAGCTCCCTTAGCAATGGGAGAATTTCTGTATATCCAATGCATAAATCCACCTTGGAGATCCGTTCCTAACTGCTGAATGACACACTGAACATTCAGACATTTAATTGGCTTTACCTCCACAGCAGGTCWCTGATCCAGACCCATTTGCTCAATGACATCCCCAGGCCACTGTGTCATAAAGACCCAGGGAATTATAGCCAAGCACCTATTCCAGGTGGCTTCAGCCTAAACTACAGATCCCACACACTCCTCTGTTTCAGGCTGAGATGAAATCAAAGATAATGGAGCTTACAAAAGAACCTCACTGTAGCCATCAACTATCAGTGTCTTGAGTGATGGGCGTCTCTGTACGAAATATTGGATCTGAAAAGAAAAGGGAACAAAGACCAAGTTTGCATCAAGGAAATATTGATTCCCTGCAAATTAATCAGCTAAGCACTGACCCCTGTACCAGGGAGCTGGTACCCATAAAACACCTCACAAGAACAGCTGAAAGACAACACAGGTGCAAGGTCTAAGGAGGATTCTTCCAGTAACACCAGGTCAAGGAAAAAGATTTGTAGCTCTTGACTAAAACATGGATTATCTTAGCAGCCAATGCTAATGAACAGGAAAAGCTTGTTTTAGTCTCTCCTATGTCTACCCAAATGGCAAAAGGAAAATTTTCAAACATCTTACCCCTCTGAAAAAAAAATAGAGGCCTCCCAGTACACTCARGATCTCTCCAGTTACTCGAAAATACTCCCCAGTGCTGTAACCAAAGGTGAAGGGAGGCTGTAAAAGACAGRAAAATAGAAATGTTCATCAGAACTGGAGTTAGGAAAGACCTGACCTTGCCAGCAGCTGGAAGCAACTCCATTTCTGGGGGAAYAGATGAAGTTTCTGAATGTGCTGCAGCAAGGAGGAAAGACCGGGAAGGAAGCAGGGTCAAAATCTCTCTCCTGCCTTCAGGAAAGAGGAAAATTCTGATGTTAGGAGCACACTTTCAAATGGGAGGCAGATTTGGGATGTCACGCAATGGGTGGTTCCCCTGACACATGCCACAAATAACGTACCTTTTCATTCTTCTGCACAGGTCTGTAGTAAGCAGCTGCAGTGAGGATGGTGATGTGCATGGTGTAGACAAARAAATTGAAGTAAAATAAGTGCTTGACAAACCGGTCCCACTTGTCTTGCAGCAGCCTGTTCAGGGGCTCCACCAGCAGCATCTCGTGACGGTTCTGAGCAGGAGAAGAAGGAGAATTTTACTGGGACCAAAATATRCTGGACTTTGAAAAACACCATATGATATAAATCTTCAGCAAATGATTCCTCTAGTTCCCTTAAACTCAGGGTAGGAGGTTGCTGTTCCATGGGAATGAGGGAGAATATGAAGCTCTCCCACAGGCAAGGAGGTGCAGTACTCACCGGTGTCTCACTGCTGTAGGCAAGGATCTCAAGCACTGAATTTTTCTCACAGGTGTCTATRCAGGACAGGTCATAAAGAGAGGAGTGGACAGGTCCATAGGCCCATTCAGTGAACTTCCTGGACAAATGTCTGCACTCRGGGTCTTTGATCTCTCGTCTGAGGATGTAAGCGAAAATCTAATTGCAAAAGAACAATACAACCAACATTTCAGTGCTAATGGACTTCTCATTCCTCAGCCTCTCCACAAGACAGGAAGGATAATTTCTCCCTAGTTTAACTGAGCTGAAGCCAAAACACTTGAGCACTCCAGAGATCACAGTCTGAAATAAAAACAGTTAATTTCCTCACTGTGTGCTGGGAGATGAGAAATATAAATACCTTTTACAACTTGGCATTATCTGTTCCAAAACTGCAAGAGAAAAGCAGAGGTATGTAACCTCTCTGAACACAAGTCACTTTGAATGGGGACTGCCAGAAAATTAGTTATATCAGCCAGTCAAAAGCAAAARAGCTCCAGTGGCTCAGATAATATCAGAGAACACTTTCTGTTTGCTCTGGGGCTGCCTTGCATACCAGTGGGGTGTGAATAACCCACTTTTAAACTTTTAAGCTTTTAAGGACTGTGCAGTTAAATGGCAGCATCAGTTCCTCTAAATTAACAGGCCCCAATAATAAAGTCCTAAAATCYACCCTGTATAAATGTTTTACCTGTTCTCTCTATAATGTGATACAGTAACGGGACAAAGACCTTTGTTCACCTACCCCTATCTTCCCTGTTTTGGCTGCCAGAGTTAATGGAGTCAGCCCCTTCTTGTTGGTGAGTTCTTCCAGCTTGACGATGGGATTAATTTTGGCACCAAGGATCAATATGTTATTATACATCTTGGTTACAAACTTGGTGTTATCCTTGGTGTTATCTGCAATCTCCACCAGTGTGTGCAGCACCATGTTGCCCATGGAGTCCTCAGCAGTGATGTCAGCTGCCTGGTAGGGATTCTCCAGGAGGAATTTCACAATGCAGAGCTGGTTGGTGCAGGCAGCCAGGGACAAAGGCAGCTCCCCTATGGCAAGCAATGAGAAGGAGTGGTCAGAAAGCACAGTAGTAGAGGTGCATAAACAAAAACATCACATTGTTTACATCTCCACCAKGAGAAAAGGTGAATTTCTCTGTCTGAAACAGCACCAATTCTTGTGACAGCTATTAGAATACATTTTCTTTGGTTTAACTGCATCACAGAAATACAACTTCTTTAAAAAACCCTGCCAGAACAGGAGCAGAAGGTTACAGAGGATATAGTGCTCAGAGAACAAAGGAAGCTGACACCGAGCCCACACTGAACACCATCAGCTACCAGCTGTGTTTCTTTATAAGCTCAGTTTTTGAGAGGAAATATTTGGCCCAAAGGTGGAATAGCCCATCTGGTACTTGTGAGCCTCCAGTCCCACATAAACAGGATTATTTAACAGCTTGCATTTGGGATGCTGCTAGGACAACTCAATCAATAAAGCCCATACTGTGCTCACTCCTACCAAAATAAAAGCCAGATTTCCCTTTGATTTTCCTGAAGAACTCCCCACAGGCTCTGGCATGAACATCTGCTCCATTCTGGACCAGGAGCTTCACCAGGTACATATTCCTCCTCTCGATGGCAATGTGAAGAGCAGTCTGGCCTACAGAGACATACATCAGACAGAAATCTTCAGCATTTAGTACAGACTGAGAGCTTTCAGCACTGCAATTCCCTCAGCTCCACGTAAGATGGTGGAACTGAGAGCTCTGCCTGCTAAAAAGCTCTAGAAGTGAACAAGAAAAAAACTCACACAAACAGCAAATGCAAGTCATGAAATCACTGTGTATCAACAATGGCAGAATATTGCACCTAACAGGACACAGCCCCAGAACAAATGCACACAYGTTTAATCACACACTGGAACTTTGGGGTGCATTAAGGCCTCATGCACAAGACTTTGAGAGCCCTGCTGACTCCATTTCARCCTGACTACCCTCAGCATTCTCTGCAGCAGCTGTTTCTCTTACCCTTGTAGTAGTTGTCAGTATATTCTGCATTAACAAACTCTTTCAGAGTTCCAGTTTTCCTTGCAATATCCAGCAGCAAGGGAATGGTGTCATTTTTCCCATCATGTAGATTCAGCATGGCTTTCAGTAAACAGGTTTTCCCAGTTTCAGGCTCTATAACACAAAAAATTGCAGCTATATAGAAGTGATTACAAACCTACCATCCATATCCAGGCAAGCAGGAATTAATGAGGCTCTTTTCAAAAGACAAGAAACCTCATTTAGTGTTTCACATAAAATTTCAACTCCTGTAACCTTACAATCAATGTGTTGCCCAATCAATAGGGCTATTAAAGGACCTCCTGCAGACATGTAACATAATTATCTTTTTTCGTTTTCATCTCAGTAACCCTACTGGAAAAAGAAGAGGGCCACTCAAAGTATGTGACATTAAAGGGTACCTTTGAATTCCTCATCTGTGAGATGCTTGAAGGTTCTATTAAGGTAGAGTAGTAGGTCACTGAGGTCCTTTGTGTTGCCTTGGGCTACAGCATCAAAGATCCTTCTACGGTCATAAAATTTGAAAGCTTTTTCTGAGCAGCCTGTTATGGAATCTGTAGATAGGAACCTAAARAGGGGAAATGCCAGTTAGTTAAAGTCAGATACTAAGCAGGCTTTTGATAAACKACCAGAATACTGGTTTTCATTTGCTTGGGTGAAACAGTAAACACTGCCATTTAGAACAGATGGATCTGCAAAGACTACAAGACCAACAAAGTCTGCAAGCAACTCTCCTGATAAAATCATGGTTCTGTWGCTGAAAAGCTGAGAACAAGACTTAGAAGAGGCATTGAAGTTTGGCAGTGTAACTACAGGCCTGGAGCCAGGCAATCCCTTATTCCCACTCTGAGCCATGTCCATTCACTGAACAGCCTCAAGCAAATGAATTAAGGCCTACTGCCAATTTTGGGCATAATATCCATGGACTGAATTTTGGGAGATGCCAAGAGAAAACAGTTATTGTCACTTTCAGTTGCAACACTCCTTCATCTGGCATTGAAAATAGTGAAACTGAAAAAATGGTCAGACTACAGTGAAGGGAACAAATGCTGCTCTAAGAAACATGGCATGCAGTCATTAAACTACTCATTACAACCACATCTGACAATGCAAACTTACTTGTGAAATTTCCCCCTCTCTAGATTCACGTGGAATTTGATGACAGAAGGTGCCATCAGGTGATCCATCTGGTAAAAGGAGTCCATGGGAGCCATGTCCTGGTCACTGTCCCCCATGACAAAGCGGCCCCGTCTTGCAAAGATGTTGCTTTTGGGTGGCTGCACCTTGGTGCTGAGTGGGGCCTGGGRGTTGTCAGGGGTTTCCTGGACAGAGTCCTCCCCATCCGTGTGTTCGTCTGTCACTTCAGAATCCTCCATGTCAAAACTGCCRAATTTCTTCATCTTCCCCAGAATGGAAGACATGATGAGCCAGCAGTCTGTGAGAAAGGACAAAATACCTCAAGTCAGCCCTTCACAGGGCCATGAGTYCCCTTTTGCCTAGGAATGTTTTCCAGAAACAGCAGGGAGCAGATTGGTTTCTCTCATCCCAGAAATGAGGCAGATGGACCCATATTCACTGTGCCCACAATCGGAACAGTTTAGTAGGTCATTACCTCTATTCCATTTGTTCCTGTTCCCACTGCCCTTWCCCATTCCAGGATGGAGAAAGCAAACCAGAGCATCCCAGAGCTTCCTGCCCATCTCACTGCAGAGCTGATTAATTCTGCTTAAAACCAGTACCTCATCCTCCTCCAGTCACTGGTAAAGCCTGAACAATCTCAACCCCCARCAACCTCTGCTTTTCTTCTCTACTTTCTGACTGGTGTGTGCCACAAACCATTCTCATGATTCTATCAGGCATGTGTATAAAGCCCTGCTTGTGTCGTAGCTCTMTGTCTGGGATGCTGAGCACAGAGGGCTTCCTGCACCCAGGAAAATGATCCCTTAAGGGCTTCTTTGCCAGAGCTATGGCAATGCCTGATGGAAACTGGAGTGTGTGATCCTTGAGAGATGAGTGTCACCTCCGACACGAGGATGGAAACAGAGAAGGAAAGCTTACCACAGATAAGATATGACTGTAACACCACATGGCTGATCTTGTCTGATTCTCAACCACATAAAACCTGACACAGCTTAGAGACACRCTCTGAAATCCTACATTGCTTGGAAATCCTACAGCTTTGAGCACAGGAATGACACTAAAGCTTTAAAAAGCCTTGAATAATAAACCACATTAGATAGGCAATCTTCTCTGTGCAGTCAGTGTGCAAACAGCATCATAAACATGTTCAAGGTTGTTTCTCACCACGAGATAAACATTCTGTGRGTTCTCAGCAAACCTACATTGTACATTAAAGCTGGATTTTCAGTTCTACAGGAATAGCACCAATTTACATCACAGTTCATATTTACATCAAGGGTCACTTATATTTTTATGTGAATGTAAGACAGGAAAGAAAATTTTGTCTTTTGCATTTTCTATAATTTTGTACAATATACATGTAAAGAAAAAACMCATTTGCAAGCTTGCACTTTTAGGGCTACTGAAAGCAAACCAGCACAGCACAGACAAACTGCAATTTAACTTGCTCACCTTGCAAGTTCTCTGTGTCCTTAGAATCACTCTGAAAGAATAATGTAAATCTTATTAACTTAATTATCCTATAATAAGAAATAAAAATATTTCTATTTGGAATAGGATTCTAAAATTACAGTAGAATTATTAGTTTGGTGAAAAAGAAATAAACATATATAAAAACCAGAAAAAAGCACAGTGGGAATATAGTCATGTATAATTTATTTTTTTTGTCTTATTTAAACTCATGTGGATTGAGCCAAAAACTATCAGCGAGATGGCTATGGAAAACAGAACCTCTTACTTTCCACAGGATAAATATAGTATTAGAATATGCAGAATAGGCTCAATCCTGTCTCTCTGCTCAAACCTACATTATATGCTCTTTCTAAACCCTGTTGGTAATATATTTGATAATGAAGACAAAACTGAATTTCCCCATGAGTATGAATTTGCAAGGGAAACAACCTCCACAAATCTGTAGAAGGATTATTTAAGAAAACACTAAGTATTATCTAGTTGAAAAAATGCACAACATATTTGAACTCTTTGAAACCCMGAAGTTTGATACAATAAATAAGGAAATATTTTTAATAGAATGCCTTGCCACATTACAACTTAAAACAAGTAACAAAGAGGTTAAAAATAACTAATAACCATGCTACTCAAACACACATGCAGAACTTACAAATATTGACAAAAATCCTGTCTTCTGAGAAAYAGTCCAGTCTCAGTAAACACCCACTGATCTACTGGAATTCAGTGCCAGATATTCYTCCTCCAAGGTGCTGGACTGAAAAGCCCTCAGAGTTTGCTTCTCCACTTCATTTGTCTGCAAAATGCAATGATTTTTAGAACCAAGGGAAGTTCACTGGAAGAACAGAGAATAGAGCAATAAGATAATTAAGAACAATTCTGGAACCAGAAGCATCAGAGGCTTCTACCCCCAGAGGTTTAGCAAAGCTCTTTACAAGAATTGCAGTAAGTTGCTGTTGTTTTTCCCTCCCCTTTAATTGCATTTAGTAATGGATATTCTTTTCCAGATTTCCTCTTCGTAATTACACTCAAATTTGCAAAAAAAAAAAACCAAAAAACTAAAAACACCCAAACCACCAGACTGCAATTGTTTCTGGGGGTCACAGTCTCAATTCAATTTACAAAACTTTGTAAAATATGCCACAGTCACCTTTCTGGACACCTTTCTCCAGTGGTTGATTTAAAGATARATATTTTAAAGATAAACTAATTCAGAGAAGAGTTGAGGAAGAAGCAATGACAGAAGGTCCTAAAGCCTTTTTATTGTTCCACGCTCCTCCTATGTTTTAATTTTTGTGTGTATATACATATGTATCAGCTTCTAAATATTAATGTCATTAGGAAAAACACCAATTTATCCAATCCAGGATGGATCTAACACCCTTAAAAATTCAGAGCTGTGTCATATATTGTTAAATATATCATTTATATAAGATCTTTCTGAAAAAAAAACAGTCTAGAGAAACAGTTTTTTCAGTGGCCAGGCTGACAGGCTGTAACTGTTAGGCTGGGAGCAACCCCAGACTTCTGAGGTTTTGAGTAGATAATTAAATCATTCAATGAATTTATCTGTCTTCTGTTTTTGCATAAGGTAGCTGTCTCTCTAGTCTTGCCATCTATCCAAGGATATATAAAAGAATTACATATTTGCCTATTTAATAGCAAACCAATTATGCTCCTTAGAACACCCTGTGGTACTCAGAGTAACAAGCCTATTTATTAATGCATAAATATAGATTACCAATAGGCAGGTCCTGGTCCTCAGCCATATCCAAGATGCTGCAAAGGCTTTTGATGCAACAGCATCATCACCCCTTTCCTATTATTCAATAAAAATRAAAGCAGATCTGCAGATAAAAATTATAATGAGAGAGGGAAAACAACATATAACAGATTCACACCTTTTACAACACCTTTAATTAYGTCTTAATTTTCTCTGGAATATGCCAAGAGTTCCTTAAACAGGACATGAAGTAGAAATTAAGCCATCTCTGTAATTAAGATCTCAGACTTGGCACAGCTTTCTCACCATAAAAATGTCGGTCCTGATGTTGCCAATGAGCAAGAGAGGAATCCTTGTCCATATTCCAGCAGAAACATTGCTTCCTAGGAATGAAACTGTATCCAGGTARCATGAAACATCTTACTTGGCTTCCCAATGTTCATTTGAGCAAAAGAAATGTACATGTAGATAGAAAAGTATAAATGTTTTAAAATAAAGACTAAGAAGAAAAAGAAATTCTAAGAGCATAACAGAGGGGCTAAAAACTTGGAAATTTTAAGGGAATGCACACAAGCATCAGAAWAAGTTACAGACAGCAACTCAACTTATTTCCTATCAAGAAAATGAACCCCACATGAAGTGTCTTTCTATGTCGAAAGTTAATGGATCTTTCCCAGTCACTCAGATAAATTTAATGTGATAATTACTTCTCATTTCACAAATGGGAATGACAGAGCAAAAAAATGTGCAGACCCAGGAGAAGCAGACACTAAATGGAGGAGTTTTGTCCCTCTGTAACGAGTCAGAGTGCCTGTTGGACAAAGTGAAAAAACTACTTTTCAATCAGGAAAAAACAGAAGCAGCATCTCAGGCCATTCCAAATAATGACTTTATTTACTATGGAACATCACCATAGCTGCCCCCACAGCAGCATCCACATCCTTCCCATAAACCACAGGGAATGGAAAAATCCTTTCCACTTCCTGCCTCAGCACCTCATTCCTGGTTAGAGCACTCCCACTGCCCAGGATCCTCCTCACTCCCATCTCCACCAGGTGCTGCACAGGTAACATGGAGCACAGGTTCTCCACGATGCCACGGCACAGGGCTCTGGTGACATGGCCCAGGGACAGCTCTGTGCCATCAATGTTGSTCACTGATGCCAACTGCTCAGGAAGGTGTCTCTCTCCAAATATGGTTGGCTGGACGGAGAGTTTGCTGGRCTTTTGGGTCAAGGCTGCTTGGATTATCCTTGGGTAGATGGCAGATTCCTGAACCTGAAGTCCTGCAGATGGGAAAGATCATGTTATTGATCTGAAGAGGTACTTACTTGAGTACTTACTGAAACAACATTTTCAGAGCTTATTTCTCTAGGGCAAAACCCGAGGGATTACTAAAAAAACTGTGAATGCCACGCTTAAAGCACTTAGAAGATATTCCATCATTTGGAGTCTTAAAATGCATTAGAGTGCTRCAAAATATGGACCAAAAGGACTCCTCTGGATTGCAGTCACACAAAATTAGAGGTTGTTGTCTTCAAGTCTGCCAATCTTGCCTTTTGAAAATCAACTTACACAAAATAATTCTGTCCTTTAACAAAAGACCTAGAGGCAACGTGGAGTCCGAGCATGACTGTCTCAGCATGTTCAAAAGCYTCAGCAGGAAATTCCAGAGATCTAGGAAGCATGACCCAGGAGTTACATCCTTGTTCCCTTCATGGCACGATGGAACAGCTTGAGGCTTGTTCCTTTGCCTCAGCATCGTTTTAACCTTGATGATCAACCTCAGCTTTAATCTTCACCTCTCCTTGAAATGACTTACCCAGCTCTTGTGTCCACTGTGCCACCATTCCCACAAATGCTGCAAGCACATTTCCTCCATTAAGTGATGCTGCCACTGCCAAGTAGTCACCATTGAAGTAGGGAAAATAAGTGACAGCTGAGGAAGGATCTGGTGCCTCTGGTGGTTGGAAACCCAAGGGCATTGAGATGGTCAGCTGAGCAGAGGTACTGATATTAAGAACTAAAACACACAGAAGAAAGGAAAAAAGAAAATAATGACTATTTTTTTTCAATACTAAGCTATCCTGATGGAGAACAATGAAAAAACCCAATTAGATTCCAAAATGACCATACCTGCATCAGTCCTCTCAGTCAGGCAGGAATAAACAGAACACTGGAAATCTCCCAGAGCAATTCCTACTTTTGCTCCCTTGGGTATTCCATGCCATGCACAGGCTGTCCTGCCTGCAATGCCGCCAGGGTCTCCCACCTCTGGAAGCAAGTGAACAGGAAAGCTGGATTTTTTCAGTCTGGAAGCAGAACAACATCATTGGAGGAAAGCAGTTTGGGAATGCATGGCATTAGTACAAAAAACTCTTTGAAGTCACAGATGAACCTGGYCACACATTTGTGGCTGCTGGATTTATGGATGCTTTCACCTATTTAGAAAGCTTTGTCTTGGACAGGGCCAGCATTCCAGTCCAGTGGGCTGGGTAAACCAGTCTGGAAGAATAAATAGTTTTTCTTTCTRTGTAATCTGAGCATCTGAGATTATACAGGACATGTTCAGCAAGTTTAACCCACTGATGTCATAYGGACAAGCAGGTCCAGGGTAAAGGGACAATCACAAAACCAGAAAARAATGCAGCTAAATCAAAGAACTTGTCATGCAATTAGTGGTTTACAACCAAATCACAACATGTTAAGTCCAACAAACTCCTTACACAATCAGCTGCAGGTAGGTACTACAGTACCACCACATTAGTAAAAGTTCAGTCAGCAAAATGCAAATTTGTCACTCTTTCATACCTTGATGAGAAGATCTTTCACCTTGGAGTCCTGGCCTAACCTAAGCCCTGAAATATATAAGGCCTTAGCACTCAGCCCTGAAAGAGCAAATCATTAAAATAAATAAGCAAATAAGTAAACTGATTCCCTCTCAGATTTCTTGTAGCTKAATAGTTCAAGTATTCCCACAGGTAAGTCTTAGCAGCTATGAAGCTCAGCTCAAAGAACTACAGAGAGGTAACTGTGTTTGCCATGACAGAGGTGATGCTGTTGGCTGCACTTGCCCACCCCATCCCACCACAGAAAGGGAGAGAACAGTTTGGTCTCACGGCTGAGTCTCTCAGCTCTGCTGTTGGAAGGTATTTCTAAAAATACTGATCAGATTCAAACAGAGCAAGACAGAGCAAACTCCCAATAGCCCTTCAGTACAGGCCTCTGTTGATTAGGAGGAACTTTCAATCCCTTTTTATCTGTAGCACATCAATGCTCAGGACCCAAAGAGGGGCTCACACTGCCTGACACCAACAGTGCACAAACCCTGCTGAATAACCTTAGCACTTACATGTCAGTGTTCCAGCTCTTGTTTCTGCAGTTAAAATAYCCCCAGCTGGCAGCATTCTGGACAGACATGAGTGGCTTCTTCAGGTCACACAACATGGCAACCACATAGTCCTGGATAGTGCCAGCTGCATCATAAGACTTCAGAAAATCTGGACTTTTAAACAAGACAWTTGAAAAACAAATGAGGGGCTTTGCTTTATGGCAGTGAGAAAAAGACAACTTTCACTGCTACAGCAAGTCGCAGACATGTGATCCCATCTAAAAATTAAATAGMCACCTCAGTGATCTTTTGCATTTTGTTATTTGATTTTTTAAACGGAATTTGTTTTCCAAGCTGCAACAATCCTCATCTCCATCTGGAAGCTGCAGAGAGAGCAGCTTTAAGGAATGAGTGGTCTAGGTTCAAAAGCACAGCATTGCCAAAGTTACTAGGAAAGTAGTAATTGTTTGCATGGAAAAAAACAGCACTTTGTTAATTCTGGAGCATTTTCTAAAAGCAGTTGAATTTCCACTTGCTCTGGGATCTATAAATCATATGAATGGAAATGTACCAAATGGTGAAGAAAAACAAAGCATCTGCACTCATGAGTCGGACAGCTTGAAAGCAAGATCACACCACTCTCCATATATTTGCTGGACATGCTCAGRAAGAAACCAAGATCAAATACATTTTCCCCATTTATTGAACTTGAACTCATTGCTGAGGAAAAGACTGGCTCTTTGAGAAAGATGAAACTGAAGAGCAAATCTTCTGATGCCAAGTCATAAGTGAAAAATTGCGTACTCAGAAAACATGCCACAACAAAGCAGAGCATTTGTGTCACCTCATAAGGATCTGTCTCAGTGTCTGAGGAAGGAAGGAACTGAAATTAATTTAGAGACTCTTCATTTTAGCATCTGGCAGCAACCAGACCAAGCAACTCTGTTACTGTTTTAGGCATGTCTGTACTTTCCACAAAGCTGCACAAGGCAAAATGGCAGTGCTCAAACTGCATTAGCAGAGCTTCTCTGAGCAGCGTGACAAACTAGAATTATTCTATGATACTTTAAGGCTTCTGTTCCTATATGGTCATAAGCTTTTCTTTTTATTAGAGATCCGTACTATTTTTATGAGGTCAGAGACTCTTGCATGCTCAATTGCATATAGTTTATATTAAATACTGCCACTTTAAATATTCTTTGACTACTTAATTAAGATTATGATTGCACAGGAACGCAGCCCCTCAGCCTGTAGCASCATTAACATGCTGCAGGAATACTAATTGTCACATAAATTCAAGATGAGAAACAGCCTTTTGAGAAGCAATKTACCTGTTCTTTAAATACCAGTAGACTGTGGCACATCCAAATCCTGTAGCCAAGCTCACGTGTGACTGTGGCAGGGGAAGAGAAGAGAGGAAGGTGGGGTTGCAGCGGCCATCCTGCCAAGTGACCAAGTGACTGACCTTGTCTGGCTCAAAGGCAGGGCCTGTGCCACCCTCTGCCCACTTGCAACCTGAAAACAAAACAGAACCTATGAAGTCCAGTGAATCCCTGCAGCATAGCCTGCTCAGCATTCCTCATTTCTGGACACACTTGAAAATTTGTTAAATATATTAGCAACAGAGCCAGTAGACCCTGTGATCAAATTACTCAGAGTTTTCAGCCCCAGATAATGTTATAATACAAATCATCCTTTGCTAACACAGAGAATGGTATCCAAAGTCATCATTCTCTTGAAGAGAGATATTAAAGATACAACTTAAATGACAGCTGAGCCACAAAAAAAATATCCCAAGCACAGCCCTGCTGTGGAAGGTAAGGAGCTGTCACAGCAGCTCTCACACAGAAACCTGTGGGCTGTGCCACATCACCATCTGGGGAATGCTGCATTAGTAAAGAACTGCCTGGGGTGGACAGTACAAAGCTGTACCACCCTTAGAGCCAAAGCAACAAGAAATTTGGATCTGTATTAACCAATGGACTGCAAAGTACTGAAGAGTAAAACCCTCATGTACTACACAACGAAGTTGCACCAAAGGTAGGACAGGATTTAATGCAGTTTCCCCASACCAGCACATTCTTTTTGAGCAAAGAACACCACACCTTTGAGGAAACCTTCACATTCTTTCACTGAAGGAGAGGCTGGGCTCAAGCACTGTTTGCCAGCACATTCCATGGCACAGCTCTGACCTCTCCCAGGCCATCCCTGGACACAATGCAGGGATAGGACAGGCCACTCATTATGGAACTGAGGCAAACTCTTGGGTTTTGGCCAGGGAGCAGAGTTTCAAGCTGTGCTGTGCCATTTGTCCTGCAGGTCAGTGAAGAGACTCAGCTGCCTGACTCGCACAAATGTGGCTAAAAAAATTCTTGGGCTGGATACAGAGATTAGGAGTCACACTCACACAATAAACAGCAGCCTGAAAGCTGGGAGGTGCCATGAGAAACATGCAAAACAAAACACATACTTTTTCTTGTTCCCTCAATTCCCTGTTCTATCAAATCTGTTTCAACTGAATTTCCAATTGGTTTGCTTTTCTAGTTTTAAATGGATTCTAAGAAATATTATTAATCATAAATCTAACCCTAAAGGACGCCATTAAATTTTTTATTTGTGTCCCAAAGCTCCTGGATTCACTTAGCCCACTCAAAACAAATGAGAGCAAACACCCTCTTTCACTTGATACAAATGAAACTAAAGTGGCATGTGGCTTTAGGACATAAAATATTTACCAATATGACATAAGAATCTGTGCCTGTGTGTCCACAAGGCTTTGTTATGCAGCTCCTGGGACAGCTGGAAAGCAACAACAGCTCCTTCGGTCCATCAGCCTTTGGATTTCTTTCTTTCTAATCATTTTTAGTATTTAATGTAAAATTACAGCCTGTAATGAATAGTACAGTGCCTCTTCAAGCAATTAGGACCCTGACAACTTCTGACAGGCAGTGACCAGCACTTCTGGGAAATCTWCTCTGTGGTTTACAATAAATCTTTACTTAATCTGCATAACTCCTGTTATARTAAGACTTGTATAATTGTCCAGATGAATACTTTAGAGGGTTAAGAGAAGGAAGCCATGGTACCACACTCTGGAAACTGTGGACTTCAGCAGGTTTAKAAGGCCTTAGCCAAGAAGATAATCCACCCCTATCTCACAGGGCTGGACATCCAAGGCCTGGATTCTTCAAATATCCTCACTATCACAAGGATTATCTGGGTATTTGCACAATGAAGCCCCACATGACTACCTCACTGCAGCTGATTTTGTTTCTGAGGTCTTGGCAAGCAGCTGAGCATCCACAATCATGACCACAGTTCTTTCTCAGCTCCTACTAACAGAAGCATAAGCAACAAAATGAATGCAACATGACAGTCTATGACTTGCTAGAAAAAAAAATCTTGAAATTTTGGGAAAAAAACCCAGAAAGTTATTGAGATGCTAGACAGCATCTAAGTAAGGGTTTTATGAGGTGAATAAAATCCTCCTGCAACTTATTCACATGATACAGAAATTCAAATGGCAGCAGATAGCATATGATGGAAAAACAATTAATAAGACACAAATATGCTATTCCTCTTTTAGATTAATAATTGTGCTGACTCTGCAGGGATGTCATCAGGCTAAATCTTTATCATGAACTATAGTAAGTAGCTGAAATTTCAGTAAAAATAACCAAAATTTCCGTAAGAGATCTTCCATTAATTCTGTTTTACAGAAGACCAAAATAATGCAGAAGTTTAACCACAGAATCATTTCACTGTTAAAATTTAACTTTCTGAATCATAATACTCTGAACAGGAATGTTAAAGAATGAATGTTACCTTTATCACTTTTCCAAAACACAACCCCATGCATTTGTCCTGAAATACCAATGTGGGTGACTCGCTGAAGCTGCTGCTGAGGCAGAGCAGCAAGGCATTCATTCAGTGCTTTTATGATTTTCTGGACATTCTGCTCCATTCCCTGCAAACACAAAGCAGTGTCCTGAGCATGAGGATTAAGATTCACTCAGTGTATTTATTAAACAAAGCTGCTTCAGTCAGAAATGAGGGACAGAATTCATTCACTTCAATAGCATTTATTAGAGTAATATTCACTTCTGAACTGTAAAAAGAAAAAAATTGCAGAAAACCACAAAAAAACTAAAAATCAGTGCTAGCAAGTTGAGCCTCTTAAACTGAAGGCCAAGTAAGTCTTAATTTCATAAATCACCACATTCAACCATAACTTTAAAAAAATCCATTACCACTGACTACATGCTTTCATTAGTTCACCTTATCTATTGCTCTTTATTTTCCTCAAGAAGAGAATTATCCATGTGTTTTGACTGGTGTGCAGCCTCTCCYACACSTTCCTAAAGCTCCYCCYKGTCTACTCACTGSTGAYTTTGATGACGCTGGTATTTCACTASTGAACATTCTATTSCYAGAACCACCCAGCAAAATTACCCAAACTTCTTCCCCAGGAGTTTTCACACTTTCAAAGGTTAGGTTACTTTGTGAGAGACCAGCATGAAGATTACAAACAAAACTATTCAGAGTCTATTCACAAATAAATGTGAACTTTGTGCATAGGTACTTTTGGCTGTATAAACATGGCTGTAGAGAGGAGGGTTGGCCTGTTTGGTATCCTTGGTACCAGAAATAACACACAGTTTTTGTGATTCTGATTTTTTTTTTTTGATTGACGGACACAATGCATGTAAAGATCTTAAACATGTTCCTGGTTATTTCCACAGGGAGTTTCCAGTTATGATTCCACCTCACGGTGAAGTGCAAACTAAAATACCCCTCCAAGTGGCAAGTGACTGCTGTTTCCTGACTGRGAGCGTCAAAGACAAGGTGGTGGCTCATGGGAAAATAGTTTTATATTGTCTTAGGCAACTTTTCAAAACTTGGGTCTTTCTTARATCAAGCAGCTCTACTTCACTTCTTTGAACAGTGTGCAAAGGGTGTTTTAATTCTGGTTTTAGATGTCCAGGGTACAATGGACAAATCTGGGCACAAAAACAATCCAGGAAGCCCGCTGGAGTCTGCCCAATGTACCAAACAACCCAGATACTACAAGGCAAGGCTGATTTCCCTCAGCACTCCCTGGCAGCCCTTACCTGCGSTGCAGCTTCCAGGCTATCGCTGTGTGCCTGCGTCTCCCTGGAGCAGCTCTGTGCCACCGCCAGCCCTCGCTCTGTCCCTGTCACCAGCGCTGCCTTCACCGACGTCGTGCCCAGGTCAATGCCCAGCACACAGGTGGGCCCGGGGCTGTCCGTAGCAGCCATGAGGGGATGGCTGTCACCTTGCCCAGCACAGACAGGCGGCCCAACACCCACCATGCTGAKCCCTCACGGTTCCTGGTGCCCCACAAGCCGCCACTTGCAGTGCGGGCTCCCAAGGACGGGGCAGGAGCGCGACCTGAACTTCGCCCTCAGACTGACGGTGCCTCCCTCCCCTCAGCGCTCCCTGGCCACTASCCCTCCACCTTCTCGGTGACAAACCGCCCCTTCCCCAGCGCTCCCCGCTGACCCACGCAGCTTTAAACCACACGTTTTGTCAAAACCAAACCATTACGAAGCCGAGCCCGCCCTGTCTCCCCGCTCACAGCGCTGCCCCCCTCACGAACCCCCCTCCGCCACACCCAAGATGGCCCCCGGGGGCGGCCGCAGCGGCGCGGTGGGCACTGGGCGGGGAGTCCACAGGCGATCGCCTCACGTGAGAGCTGGAAAGGGAAGAACCGGACCGCCGCCGGGCGCTGAAGGAGGTGGGTTCCCGCCCGCTCCCCGGTACCGCCGCTTCAGCAGCGGCGCGCCCCAAAGCACCGGGTGCCCTGCTCCGCCCGGGCTCCTGAGGGGAAGCGGCAGGACTACAAATCCCAGCGTGCACCGCGGCGCGCCGCCAGCGGCGGTGRTCTGGCGAGGGCGCGGGGGCTGCCGAGATTTGTAGTCCCGCGCGTTGGGGTGGAGCGGGTCCGTCACGGGAGCAGCGCTGAGGTAAAGATGTGCTCAGGGAGGCCGGGCAGACAGAGGGACGGGGGGATCGGTGCCTTCCGAAGGGTGCTGAGGGTCTTTCGTCCGGGCTGGGGCCGTGGTGCTGCGGGGGGAGCCGTTTGCCGCGGCTGCTAGCGGAGGGGATGGGCTGCGTGGCCGTGTGGGTACTGAGCGAAGCTTATCCCCGCTTTTTCTGCAGCTTTTCCACCATGAGGACGCGACATCTGCTCCCCGCTCTGCTGAGCCTCTCGCTCGCGYTGCTGGGGCCTGGCGGTGAGTGTTCGGTCAGCCCAGCTTGGGCCCACAGGGCTCCGGACCAGTAAGAGATGGAAATGGGCAGCTCTCCAGTTATCCCATTACATCTGTTCAGGGATACCTGTGCCACGCTTCCCATCARCTCTTCTTTCACTCACTACCCTGGCTTCTTGTGCTCCTGCACTATACTGAGGCACTGCTGTTCCAAAATCACTTCAGTAGATTAAATACTGCCTGGGTGCAATCAGCAATGAACTGGGGAGCTTCTCTGCAATTTACTTCTTAAGAGCACTCTGTAATATGTGGCAACAGAAAAAAAAGTGTCCAGGCCAACTGGTGCAATCTGTTTCTGTAAATGTACATTCTCTTGGACATCAGGGTACCTGGTTTGAATTTGTGGCCCAATAAACCATTTTATATTAAATTCTGGGCATTTTGACTCCTAGATCACTAGGATCACATCAAGAAACAGGGTGGCTTTGCAGTACCCTGCAACCTTCTCTTGGCATGAACTTCTGTTGCACTTCAAGCAATTAAATTACTTCCTTGCAACGTGTTCAAGTCACAGTTATTTACTTCTCCTTTTAAACGGGTTGCCTTGAAATAAGCTGTAGTCCTTTTGCTGTTGGTCATATGTGCTAATCTGGTTGATGTGATACTGCAGAGACCAATGGGTAAAATGTCTATGGCACACCAAAAAAAGTGGGTTGTTCTTCTGAAGGAGCTGTTCATAGTAATTGAGATTTCTGTGGGTGGTTTTTTCCCCCCCAGATGGAGTCATTGTATTGTCAGTCCCTGAAGTGGTTTCTTTAGAAAGTGGAAGTTCAACAAACGTCASTATCTCTCTGAGGTAAGATCATGATTACAGCTTTACTTTCCCTTTGGAACATGGGCTGTCCATAAAGTGAATTTACAGTTCCTCCCTTCCTAAAAATTGATGCTTAAGAGAAACTTGCATTTCCTAGAAAGATCACCTTCTGGACAAATGCTTAGTGCAGTTCTTTAGAAAAGCTGTGGAGGACTGTGTCACTTGGAGAGGTTTTATTTGAGGGTTTTTTGGTTTGTCTTTCTGCTGTAATTTCTGTCCTCCACCACCCCAAGTACACGTGCATTGTTTCTGCACTGTTTCAGCAAAGGATGAGCAGCACAAGGATAGGATAGRATCCTGTGGTGACTTTGCTCTGCCATTTGTGTGGAGAAGAGGGAGGTACAGTGTGGCCAGACAACCATCCAGTGGCATCACTGGATCAGATAAAAGAACCAGTGCAATGCTCACACACTTGGTGTTGGCTCCTCTGAGTGTGAGACAGGTCCTGTTGGGTGTGTTCTGCTCATCAGCAGATGCTCCTCTGCAGCCCTGAAGCAACCTCTGAGCTCAGGCACCAGCCTGACTTGTTTTTTGTGCCTTCACAGGGCTCCACTAAAYGAGACACTGGTGATAACTTTTAATATTACACACTCCTCAAAGCACAGCACCATCGTTGAACTTCCTGATGAGGTAAGYGACAGAACAGACCTGTGACCTTATGCAAAAAGCTCCTGCTCTTATTGGTGCAATTCCTCTTTCTTCCCTCCACTTTGCCTTGCAGGTGCAGTTTTCTGCAGGTCACACTAAAGCAGACTTCGAAGTGAAAGCAGATGATGTGGGACAAGTAACAGTTTACCTWTATGCCAATAATTCCAACTCAACTGGGTGAGAAACTGTTTTTTTGGTTCCACTYACTATCCTGTAGCTTCCTAAACTTTGTATTAACTATTCCCTCCTTGGAATTAAGTGGGACATGGGTGGATGCAGWTGAGAAGATGTGGTAACCCTCCAGCAAATCCTCAGGTGTTCAGATAAACAGAGAACCTGAAAGCAGAGTGGTGTCTTGGCATCTTAGATTTAATTACAAGATTACTGACTTCCCGTGGCTCCTTAGTCTGGTTTTAATAGTGCCTCCCAAAAGTATGAAAATTACATGCCAGCTTTTCTGATCTGGGAAGCATTTGACTGTCAGTGTCCAGTGGGATATTGTTTTTCCTGTGCAGGATTTGTTCTGGAGTTCCTGGGGGGTGTCAGTTAGGGGAGCCTTCTTCCCACAGATGCCAGTTCTCTCTCCTGGGAAACGTTTAGTGAGATGGAGAAAGCTGGACTGTATCAGCTTGTGGCCCAGATGTTACTAAACATGTTCAGTCTGTTTTACTTCCTTGTTTTGCTTCTGCTTTTGAGACTCAAGGCCAAGGCAGAGGTGAGCACGTGGAAGGCTCACAGGGCAGCGCGAGCATGAGGCGTGAAAAGTGCAGCTCTGCTCTTGCCTAACAGACCTTGTGCTGACAGAGKAGACACCATAGGCACAAGGTGACCTTTGGGAGCATTCCCATGGTGAAAGGATGGAAGGGAAAGGCTCAGGCAAGAAGGAAGTACAMGTGGGAGATGTCCCAAACATAACAAAGTCGCTAAAGGAAAGGAGAACAACTCAGCTGAAGCCACCCGAAACTTTATTGTCTTATCTCAACACCTGGACTCTATTTCCTCTCTCAAAGCWGAACAGGATAAAATCTGAAAAAAGGTGTGAATTAACTCATTGTTTTTGCATTACTCATCAGACCTAGGATTCAATTTCAAGTGATCCACAGCATCATAGTGAGATATGCTGATGAGGTGATTGGCTGGATCTAYTTCATTGCCTGGTCCATCTCCTTTTACCCTCAACTCTTTGAGAACTGGCGACGGAAAAGGTAAAGAGACCTAAGATGTGTTTGCAGGTCACTAAATCACTTCTGCAAATCATGTTCATAGCTTCAGTTACCTTCATCTTGGTTATTGGGAATTATCTATGGAAAGATGGGGAAAAGGAAAAAGATAGGGTCTGAATAATTGCAGGCCCAGTGAGCTTTTATATATGCAGGTTAGAGGGAAACTAAGTGCATCCTGCAGACACCTGATCCTAGGATTTGGCATCGAATATGAATTTGTGATAGAAGGTACTTCCACATTTCTTTTGGTGTCAGGTCATAAATCCTCTGGCTGAGCCAACTGTGATGATCATTTTCAAAGATTACCAGCCTTGAGAGCTGTTTCCCAGACACCTCCTTGTAGTGTCATCATTAGGCCAGGTCCCCTTGAACTAAGTGATTCTAAGCAGAAACATTATCATAAATGAAAATTAAATCATTTGGTCTGGCAATGATACAGTGCTTTATGGATTCATGCTGGAAGGGCTTTATCAGACAGGCTGAGCTCATGGAGRGGTGCAGTTAAAAGAGCAGAGACASATCCTGCWCTKTGAGAGCTGTTATTCCACCCAGCTTCCTGATGAACTCACAGCATTTTGTCACAATGCCTGCAGCTTTTGCTTACATCAGTACATTCCAGGGTCAAGTTGTCCCTGGAAGTGCCTGTAACACTCTAATGCGTGTTTCTCATTTTTTTTTCCCCTTCTCTAGTGTTGTTGGACTAAGCTTTGACTTTATAGCATTAAACCTCACTGGCTTTATAGCATACAGTGTGTTTAATGTTGGGCTCTTCTGGATTCCCTTGATTAAGGTGAGCACGATTCTCTCTTAATACTTTCTGGGGGCTGGGTGTGTGCAGAAGGGAGTGAAGACATGTGGCTGATTTTGCTTTCTCTTACCTTTAGGAGGAATTCCTGGTCAGTTATCCCAGCGGGGTGAACCCTGTGGCCATCAATGATGTTTTCTTCAGTCTCCACGCAGTAGCCCTGACTCTCCTCACCATCATTCAGTGCTGCATCTACGAGGTGCGTCTGGGTTCTGGGCTCACCTGTGGGCTCTGCCACAGCTCCCTCTGCTGGGTACCTCTCCACTCCTTTTGGGCTCCAAAATTCTCTTCCTTGCACTTCCACCGCCTTTCCAGAAGCCAGGCTTCACAGTCCAGCTGCCTTCACCTTCCCTGAGCTAGCAGCACCTCCACTAACCTTATCTCCTGCAGCCTCATGGATGTTTTGAGCTTATAAGTAAACTCCTTAGGGACTCAAAATAACTGAGGCAAACAGCCAAGCTCATAAAGTTCCCAAACAGATCTCTAGCCAGTACAGAGATTACAGCTCTTCACAGCACAAATGCTTTTCTGTYTCCTTGTTACTTGGAGCATTCTTCAAGCTAAAATAGGCCTTTGGMTACTCCCTGCAATTCAAACTCACAGTTTTTTTCAACTTCTTCTCTCCTAAAACAGCTGTAGATACCCTTTTATAATTCACACCTTTTCAAGTGAGACTGATTGTTACAGTCAAGGGGTTCTTATTTAATCCCATTGATCCAGGCAGGTGGTTCTTTGTTTAATTTTCATTGTAAAAGCCTCTCATCTGAACAAGCCAGTTTTCTCTAGATGGTAACTGTTTCTCTCTTGGGGTTCTTTCTTTGGTCATGYTAAAGCTAAAACTGTAACAGCCCATCTGCTAGACTTTTCTAGTGAAGTATTAGAAAGCAACTTTAAATCTTTTACATAATGACATAATCAGCATTTTGAAAAAGAAAATGAACTCTTGATCTCATCAGGGGGAATTTTAGAGATTGTTACAGATTATGTACCATAAATACTCAAGAGTACTGTTCCCCCCTTGCTCAGGGACAGCAGTGTTTCAAATTATTGATATGAATATTGCTCATCARCTCTTGCAAACCTCCAGCTGGTTGCTGTCACACTTGCCTAATTTTAAAGTTTTCCTGTGGTGCCAGCCTAACTGGTAAAACAGGTTTGGACTGTAATGTTGCACAGTCCTGAGCAAACTGTATCTTTGTGTCTGGGGATGTGTGACCAAGCCAAAATGTATCTGTGTTTCTATTTCAGAGAGCAGGGCAGAAAGTATCCAAAATTGTTGTTGGACTCCTGGCACTTGCATGGATCTTCACTTTCACCACGCTGTTCCTTGCTGCAGCTGAGGAGATGACATGGCTGCAGTTCTTGTTCTGCTTCTCCTACATTAAGTTAGCAGTCACACTGATAAAATATTTCCCACAGGTAAATCTGAATTATTCTGCTTGGATTCCATATCTCTGCCATGCTAGGCCTGCAATAGGTGGTCTTGAAAGTCTGAACAGACTAAACCACCAATGATTATTTATTAATAATGACAAAACCAATAGAATTATACTAAAAACTGCTTAAAAGTTAATCTCAAAATGCCTATGCATGACACACTGACTGAGTTCTTGTCACACTCCCAGGCCTACATGAACTTCCGTCGGAAGAGTACTGAGGGATGGAGTATTGGAAATGTATTGCTGGACTTCACTGGTGGAAGCTTCAGCCTTCTCCAGATGTTTTTGCAGTCATACAACAATGGTAAGCCTGGAACTGAGGTGCTGGAGCCTTTCTTCAGCATCACTACAAAGCAGATATAAACCAGTAGGTTATCTCAGAAAAATGTTTGTGCTGTGTTGTGGGGAGCTTTTCTTACAGAAAGAATAAAGAATCTGTCCATATTCCCTCAAGATATAAAATTAAGTAGCTATTCTGAAGAAACCACAGGGACAGTTATTAATTATCTTTGCATAAGATGTGCACTGCAGTCGTAGGTGTGTCTAAGCAGTCTAGGTAATGACATGAACTTCTCTAAAATGTCTTGAGACAAGACTGCACTTGAGGAGTCAGACTTAACTCTAATTTTGTGTTTSACAGATGAGTGGAAGTTAATCTTTGGAGATCCAACCAAGTTTGGCCTGGGTGTCTTCTCCATTGTCTTTGATATTGTTTTCATGATCCAGCACTACTGCCTCTACAGGAGAAGAGGGTATGAACCTTGTGAATAACAAAAGTCACTTGTGGAGACAAACTTTAAACTGAACTTGTCCCTATCCTCTGTGAGGGCTTTCAAGATCCTTGCTGCCAGCAATACTGATTTTTTTCTATGACTTGATACTCTCTGGGATGGAACACAAACTGTTGCCTTGCCAAGCACTGACTGCCAGATGCCTTAAGGACAGCAAGCTCTCAACTGCACATGGGAGACTCGTGCTTGTTGAAGCTGCACACACAGCACAGTGGGAGCTGTCCAAGCAACACGTGGCTCTTYTTTCACCAACCACAGGGAAGAGAAAGACCAGAGTGATGTCTTTCTMATTGGAGGTGAAGCACAAAGAGTGGAGTTCTGTCTTCCAAAAACCTGAGATCATGTTTAAGCAACCACTTAATATTTTTAAGTAATGACTGAAGACTGTCTGTGGATACAAATGCTGCTGACCTTTCCCAGACAGCTCACAGTACACCACCACTCAGGCTGGCCACGGTGGTATATCACAATAATGAGGTTGGTAACAAATGCACAAACGTTAGAATTTGAACTCTTTATTAAAAAAAATCCAAATAAACAGAAGCTGTGTTCTTATTTCACTGAAAACCCTTTCAAATGTGCTAAGACAAGTAATTAGAAGGGAATCTATGCATTTGTAGTTGAAAAATATTTGAATGCTTAAAACCTAATGTGTCTTTCTAGGTGGCAATCTAACTACAAACTAGTCCAGGTGACGTTTGACAGCTCCCCACCACTGAAACCAGACTTTACTAACCTCAGTAAGTCCAGTCTACTCTGAGAAAAAAAAAAAAAAAGGCCAGCTGGAGACATCCAGGTGATGTGGCACTCTTAAATATAAAGAGAAACAGCTCAGGAAAACCAACTTTGTTTTATTGTGTGTAAAATCAAGTGAAAAAGCAGTACAAATAGCAGTGTATCTTTATAGTAACAAAAATAACTCCAACTTGAAARACTTAAAATTTACCACTGAATTCTTAAGTTACAAAATTTCAAAGCAGGATTGTAGYAATTCCAGAGATATAAAATTGGTCAGTAGGCATCTGCTGGTGTGCACAGAACAGTCTGAGATGCATCAATCACAACGTACATGGCACAGCAGTAATGTACTGAATAAGTTAGTCTGCCACCTCCTCATGCTCTATTTACAACAGCTTATGTGAAGGCTGCCTAAGGAAAGTRTAGATATGTATAGATGAACTGAAGAGGATTAAAAACTCCAGTTTTTGGATAATTGTAAAGCTAACTGGCTAACAAACCACAGGATGCTAGATTGTGGACTTAGAGTTGCAGCAAGAACYTTCAGTCCTGTGGCATGTTGATTTAAACCACTTAGTACCCTACTAGGAGTTTAAATTTGGTCAAGAGGCACTTCTGCAAATYACTGGCATATTCATCTCTTCCATTCCATAAATCAGTGATTTAAGCAAAGTCTTTTAAAAGACAAACCAAAATCCCTTCCATTTCAAGTCTGATAGAAGTGGAATGAACTGAAAACTCTACAGCTACAAGCAGCATTACTGGTAAGTTCGGGAACATTRTTTTGTTTCCTGCCCTATATTCCTTTAATTTAAACTCAATTCATCTGATGGTACAAGGAGAATTCAGGTTTTGCTCTGCCAGTGAGTGCCCATGAAGTTGTAATGTATTTCACTGACACTGCTGTGTCACTCAATTGTTTCTCTCCTGAAGAGGCTGCTTTGTACAGGGAATCTTTGCAGGAAACTGTAATGCCCCAAACCCTTCAGCCACTCTCTATCTTGCACACACTGTGGGATTAGGACAGTGCTCTTCCCCCCAGCACCGTGCAACTCTTAACTCTGGCATTTGAATTWGATAATTGTGGGGACAGGACAGCTYGCTTCTAAAAGCTTAGGCACAGCAAACCCTCTGGTCTCCCACAGCAGAAACCACAYTTCCCCCCTAAAATAGGAGTCTTTCGTGCTACAGAAGAATCTTATCCAAGTTAAGGCTTTTCCAGTTGCTTTTAGGTCTGTCCTGTCCTGAAASCCATGATTACAAAAGTCTCGCCATGTACCTGCAAGGCAGACTTTAGAGAAGCACTCTGCTGAGGGGAGCATTGTTTTACTACTGCCAGTTACACCAGAAGAAGTTAAAACAAAAAAGTAGTATTTACCACAGGTAGGAACATGCACTCCTTCCAGACAACCTGTTCCAGTCTAGTATTTGCTTCTTTCTTTGATACCAGTCTCTACATCTCCCTCCCCACCCCTTCCCCAGCTGGATGATGGATTAGGACATCATGGATTGCTGCACAGCCTTCTGCAGGGACTGCCTGGTCACCAGCAGCCGTACCACCTCCTCATTCCTTTTGGTCAGCCTCTTCCTGGCCTGGTCATGGGTCACCATTGTCATATCCCAGCCATTCACCTGGAAAAAAAAAATCAAAAAATGAGGCAGGTGCAGGGACTCAAAAGTGTCCTGTAACTGTTTTATCATAACCACATGGTAGATATGCTTGTGTCACAGCTCRGGTTATTTATGAACCCCACAAACTSTCCTGGGAGGCACCCAGATGATTATTTCCCCCAGCAGATGCTTCTCTGCAGCGTGCAGCTGGTACTGTATCAGTACTGTCTTATCTTGGTGCTTACCTGCATGATCTTATCTCCAATCTGGAGTCCTGCAACTTCTGCTGGGCCTCCCTCTGTCACCCTTGTTACATAGATACCCTRGGGAAAATAAAATTCATTTATTAAATATGGGAGCATTAAGTACTCAAGAGCCATCTGACTGGCAATGCAAAAACAACTTTGTAGTTTATTATGAGTTTTTAGTTAAAAACAGAAAAGGTAGAGAAATCACTTAAACAACCTCAGCCTGCAAGTGATAATGGGGCAGCACAGTAACTTCAGTAGCTGTGGTGGAGGACAGAAAAAGAGTATCTGACCTTGTCAGTCTTGTCTTCAGAGAAAGGATTCTGAGTAGGGTCCTGATCAATGCCACCCCCAATGCTGAATCCCAAAATCAAATTGTCACCTTGACGAAGCTTATGTATTTCAATTCTTTGCTGAAAAGAGAAAGAKATCAAACAGCTGAGTACTGTGATGACTGGAAGAAATTTCAAGTGCATTTCAGATACAAATCCTTCAGATCCAGTTAGATTGTCTTTCACAGAGATCCCACAACACAGCCCAGCACATCAATTACTCAGAGCTTTCCTGCCTGCCGGGGGATGGAAGAGAACAACAGTAAAACCAGAGCAGGTCTCTTTAAACATGACTCATGCCTTGATAACCAGCAGTCACTCATGACCAGCCTCATCTTGYTCATTACCCACATGCCTTATGTTCCTGCTAGTCCTATCAGCAGAAATAACAACCTATTATTAGGATGGTTCTTTTTCAGGATAACTTATCCACGCACTTTTGTAACCCAGGGGCAGGTTCCTCGCTGCCCGATGCACAAAGGCATCTGACAAGCTTTGTGCATTATGTCAGCATGGTAGAAATGCCAGCTGGTGCAATTCCTGAGCCAGGGTGAAAAGCCAGGGTGTAAACTGACACAATAACCCCTCAAAAGGTGCTTTACCTTATCTAGTGAAAGATGTTCTTGCTCAGTGCAGGGGGTTGAAAGAGATGACCTTCAAAGGTCCCTTCTAACCTAAACCATTCTGTGATTCTCCACTTACAGAACCTTATCACACAGCTCCTGAACTTCCCCCTCAAATTCCAAACTCCCTGGCACAGCAGCACAACAGGGTTGTCAGCTGGGGCCACACACACCAGCACAATCCCCTTTTACCATTCCACCTAGTGGAAAGCACAGAATCCCTCACCTGCACTGCGCGACGATTGAAGCAATTATCTCACTTTAAAAACTCTGCTTTCTAAACCCCAGCCAGACAAGCAGGTGCTTATCCTGCCCCTGCCCTCGCAGAGAGAGCACCGCACCGAGCGCTGGGCTTGGCTGCCGCACGGTGCCGGTACCGGGAGAACGCTCGTCTAGCCGGGGCTTGCTCCCTCTTTTCTCAAGGACCACCSGATCAGCCCTGGGCGGGGGTCGGTCCCTCCGCCCGGCGGAGCTTCCCCTCGCTTCTCCCACTCGATATCGAGGACGGGCGGCCGGGAGAATTTGACAGCCCCCGCGGCAGGGAGCGGCCGCCGGGGCGGCAACCGGAGCCGGCGGCGYTGCGGACCGAGCGGCCGCGCCCTTCGCCCACGAACGGGGCTGTCCCGGGATCTCCGCCCTCTGATAGCCCATAGGGGCTGCCGAGCGGCACCGGCACCGTCACCTCTGTCCCCGTCCCATCCCGCACCCTCCGGCCGCTCCTCCACACACCGGCGGACCGGAGCTGTCCCGGGGCGGCACCTCCGCCCCCGCCGGGCACCTCCGCCCGCTGACAGCGCGCAGGGCGCTCCCGGGCACCACCGCATCCCCCTCTCCATCCCTGCCAGCAGCGCCAGGCACGGCACTCCCCGAATAGCGGTGACGGGCTGTCCCGGTACAAACGCCATATCCCCACCGCCCCCGTCCCGCTCTGCAACTCCCGCTTCATCCTGCCCTGCCCTGTCCCCGC
>NW_026623394.1:506765-544298 GCF_030028575.1 Malurus melanocephalus
CCCCTCCCGTCCCCGCTCACCACGATAGCAGTGACCGGCTGTCCCGGTACGAACGCCATGCCCTCCCATCCCCGCTCACCACGATAGCAGTCACCGGCTGTCCCGGTACAAACGCCATGTCCGCCCCGTCTCCGCCGCCGCCGCCCGAACAAAAGCGCCTGTCCCGGCCCCGCCCCCCGCTCCCCGCCAGCCAATCCGGAGCCGCCCCGCCCGCAGCGCCCCGCCCCCGCGGCCGCGTCCCGTCGGCCCCCGCGCCAAGATGGCGGTCGGGCGGTGCCGGTGGAGCGGCCGGGGCAGGCCGGGCCCGGCGGGCGGCCCGCGGTGACGGGCGGTGTGGGGCGTCCCTTGGCACGGTGCGAGGCCTGACGGAGCGGCGGGGCTGCGCGCCGCCGTGGATGAGAGGTATGGAGGAAGGGGAGAGCGGGCGGGAGGGGCCGCGGGGCCGCCCAGCTGTCCCGGCGGCCTGAGGGCGAGCGGGCGGGTGTACAGCGTGTGTTTGCCTCACCCCAGTGTCGGTGCGAGCGAGGAGGTGCCCGAGCCCGGCCGGGAGCCATGGCCGCCGTGGTGGCCAAGCGCGAAGGGCCGCAGTTCATCAGCGAGGCGGCGGTGCGGGGCAACGCGGCCATCCTGGACTATTGCCGCACCTCGGTGTCCGCCCTGTCCGGMGCCACGGCGGGGATCCTCGGCCTCACCGGCCTGCACGGCTTCATCTTCTACTTCCTGGCCTCCGTCCTCCTCTCCGTGCTGCTGGTGCTGAAAGCCGGGCGGCGGTGGAACAAGTACTTTAAATCGCGGAGGCCGCTGTTCACGGGGGGGCTCGTGGGAGGGCTCTTCACCTACGTCCTGTTCTGGACTTTCCTGTACGGAATGGTCCACGTGTACTGAGCAGCTCCGGGGCTAACGGAGCGGGAGGACTGTTGCCAAAAGTCACTACACAATAGGCCAGCTCACTTTCCAAACTGTTGTCCATGGCTCGTGTCGTTAATGCTGTTGGTAAATTATGTCCAAGTACGAATTAATCAGTAGCACTGTTCTAATTAAACTGAATGTGAAGCACCACATGGAGGCCTCCTGTATTTGTTTCCTTGTTAAGGGGTAATTTCTGTCCCTAAGAGCAGGCACTGTATGGGTTTGATTCATATAATCCCTTGCAGCATTTGTGTTTTGGATACRCATGACAGTTTGAATTCCCTCTGGATTTGCTGCCTTGTCCCTACACACAAATACTGATGGAGCATATGTAACACAGCACTCTGAAATAATTAAATAATTTAAAATAATCCACTGACACAAGAAAATGCTGTMATTAAGTGCATGTTCTATTCCACAATTGCTATCAGTAAATGACACTGTCACAGGTGCTTGTCACTGTCATCAGAAAAGTCACTTAAGAGGATAATTCCATCACCCACCATCCAAGTACTGCCTCTCATATAGCCCTGTTCCTGGAAACAGTGATTCATTGACTTGCTTACATCACTGAATCACCAAGAGAAGGTGGTGTGACCTGAAAAAGCACTGTACAGAACAGTCTCAGGGAGCATTGGCCCAAAGTGACACATTTTATTGCTGTGCATTAAACACAAGGGGAAAAAAAGTCAAACTCAAGAAACGAGCTCCTGAGAAGGAATCTGGTTATGTTTTATTAACAGCARGGGTTGTAGGAATTGTGTTACACAGTATGAAGAAAGGAAACATTCTGGGGAATCTGGGAGGCCTGAAGAYTTAGAGTCAGGAAATAGCTTTGGTCCTCTAACAAGAGGAAGTTTTGTCAAGTTAAAACAATGGTTTCAACAGAGCACAGTCAACTTTGCATGTAAGGATGAGCTGCTTGGTCACCAGGAATCGTGCCAGGCTTCCATGTCACATGGGGGTTTCACCATCTAGAAGTTACTCAACAAGAATTAAACTCTGAYACTCAAAAGCCTGGGCTGTTGGGGTGGTAACTCTTGTGCAGTTCCACACTTGGTGACTTGTGTCTGCCTAGAGGAGAGACTTGGGACACRGAGAGGAGGTTTTGGATCAGATGAGAGCACCAGAGGTACACAGTTTATTCTAAATTAACTCCACCGTTGAAYTCTATTTTCCAGCCACATTTCTGACTCAATACACAGATGCAAAGGGAGTGACCTAGACTGGGTGGGGTTTGCTATGGGTTCAGAGGTGAATTTTAACTTAGAATGAACCTGTACCTCAGAGTAACCACCTTGAAGAAGTTAAAGCAGAGGTGGGTGCAGCTGCCAGTGCCTTCTGTGCAGGCACTCGGTGGCAGCAGCTCCCTGAAGGCCACACTCAGGTGCTGCAGCAGGAGCCCTTTAAATCTTGGTATTTAAAGAGTGCACAGAAACATTTAATCTTCATCACTACAASTCCCAGTCAGTGGTGATGGGCACCATTTACATAACACAATATTCCATAAGCCCTTTTCTGACATGAGTGACATCCCYACATGCCATAAATGGACAAAATGGGCTGCAGGGGGACAGATTTCTCTATTGAGAAACAAAGAAGCACTTGTATTTCCTGGAAGTTCTGGTGTTGAAGTAACAGGCAGATGTCTCTTGAATTTTCCTGCTGTTGGTGATYTAGAGGAAGCTGGCAAAGCCTGTCCCTGCCAGAGTTGCCCTCTCTGGGTACTGTGAGAAACACAAGCATTGAGTGCCCCATCCAGATCTCCCCACCACGAGAAATCAGGAAGTGATGCAGGAAGGACAATCTTGAGCAAACAAAACCAGKCACTGAACAAAGGAGGCAGAACTTAAAACCCTGTTTAAAACTTAAATCCCTGTGCAGGTGCTTCCAGGGCCACGTTGCTTTTCAGTGCATTAACCCCCCACATCAGAGTGACTGTCCTCCCCTGCCACAGCCCCTTCCCCAGCTCCCTGAGCTGCTCCTATGCCACATTTCCCTGCACTTCCCGAGCAGAGCAGTCCTGCTGCTTCACACCTGATGTCACATCRCACAGGCAGGAGCTGGAAGTGGTGGCTGCTGAGGCAGCAGAGCAGGAGACAGGTTGGATTTCAGCTTCAGCCCTTGCCAAAGAGCCAATGGTGATTTCCATCACAGCTTTTTTTTCTGCACGTGGAAGCAAAGCACAGCCACAGGACGATGCTGGCTATTGGCATTAAGTACAGATAGATCTATCAGTGGATATAAAAACATTCATTTAGTGCCTTCTTTGTCCTTTTATAAAAATCCTTTTATAAATTCCGTAGTGATGACACACTCAGAATACCAGAGAAATCTCAGGGAAGAAGGGCAGTCTTTRTAGGAGGTTTCTTCCTCTGGGAATCCTGATAACAGTAGGCCYGATGTGGGGTATGTCCACCCCTCAGTGCTGGTGTGATTCCACACCCGTGTGGTTTTCCTGGAGCACGAATCCAGCTGGCAGAGCCACTGCTGTGCTCAGAGCCCATCGAGCTGGTCTGGGCTCTGATTCCCGTTCAGCGTAGGGCTCGACAGGGACTTCCTGGAACWGGACCTGGGGAAACAAGCACAGGGGACAGGATGAGCAGCTGGGTTTGTTTAAGGAAACAAAAATGTTCCCTGTCTCACCTTACCCCAAAGTCCCCTCCATACAGCAAAAGCTCCAGATCTCAGTTTTAYGAGCTGTCCCAGTTCCACCCTGGGTCATTAGGGACCAACAGCACAGGGCCATTGCCAGTCCAACCATGACACAGCACCTGCCTTTGCAGCAATGAATTACAGAGGGAGCCAATAATTTCACCAAAATCACTTTGAGGAATATATTTCCCTGGAATTGGCCTTGGTTTGCCAGTAACGGTGATTGTACTCCTGTATCTTCTCGTATTTCTATCACTCACCAACAATAAGCCAGAATTTTTCACACAAAGCCAAGCTCACTTACTTTACTTCCTCGTACTTTTTGCCTCGATAAAAGTTACTCTTCTTGATCAGATACAGCAGCACCAGGTCACAAAAGAAAGCTCCCTGCAAAGGGAAAGAAACAGAACCTTTGAAACAGAAGAGGAAGCGTTCTGATTTTATTAGCAATGAATATTAATTAAAGAATAACTCAGAGAAGCTGTATTTTCCTTCATTCTCCATGCATTTTCTGGGGTTTATGTATTATATACCCCCTGTGGGGATGTTTAGACTGCCAGGTACATTAACAAACACCTTTAAGACAGGACACAGACTGGCTGAGTAGTGAAGACTCTGCTGGAGAAAATTTAAAGACCCCCTCCCATTTTCATCCCATTTAGGGTCAGAGTCCCCTGGGGTTACTTTAAGACAAAACATTTACTTACAGCTCCCATGAGCGCCAGCCCCGAGCTGATATTGATAATGGTGGGAATGATGTTAAATTTCCCTGCCTGGAAGGAGAAAGGTCATGAAGTCATCAGTGAGAGAACAACCCACAAAACAAACGCAAGGGTGTGGTACTACCCAGGGGAGGCTGCTGCTGCCTRTGGCTGTGTTTTGTTCACAGACATAACCGTGGGGGATTTGCAGTGAACTGCTCTTGGAGGCTGAAGGTCTGTGTGTCTCAGATCTGTCTGTCCCTGGCTGCATTAATGAGCTTGCATCATCCCTGAATTAAGCTTCTTTTTTTTCTGCAGTGCTTATGCATGGAAAACAAGGAACCTGTGCTTCTGTTGGGCTTTCCATGAGCCTGGTTTTAGGTAGAAGAGGCTAGGTTGGTGTCCAACCCTCTTACACAGGGTTAGCTCCCCATGGGTGGGTGGGAAAAGCCCTTTCCTCCAACAAGCCAGAGAGGCTTTCCTCACCCCAGAGCTGCCTTCCCACTGAGTAATGTCCCCACCTTCTTTCTGTCGAGGCCCTGGGCCCTCACCTTGCCATTGACCATCACATCGAAGCGGATTCCGTACGCTTTAAAGAGCGTCCGGTAGTCGACCCCCTGAGCATCCCGGTAATACTTGGCAAACCTGCAATAAAGCAGTGCTGGGTTTAACTCCATCTGCCCCTCTGAATTCACACATCTCTTCAATCAGATCTATTTCCTTATCAAAACCAGCTTTAGAATTCACTCACCCCTTCAATCAGATCTATTTCCTTATCAAAACCAGCTTTAGCCCACCAGGAGCACTCTGTACCTCCCTCCCTGCTCTGCAGCAGTCTCTGCCTGGCTGGGGCAGTGCCTGGCACAGGCTGGTGCCACTCCACTGCCAASCTCCAGCACCTGCAAGTCCCAGCAGCCCAGCCCAGCTGTTGGAGTGCACTGTGCCCTSCTCTGTACCCACCTGAAGTTGTACCCAGAAGAGATGGACGTTTCTGCAGACTTGTTGTCCAGCCGGCTAAAAGAATAGTGAGGATTACATTCAGAAGGGGCTTTATCAAGATCACAGTTCCATTCAATCTGAATTCCTATCACACCACCCTTAAAAGAGAGAGACAGGGTGAGTTGTTTAAGCTTAGTTCAGTTAAAGTGTCTTCAAATCTGTCAAATCCTTGGGCAGGTTTTCCCCAGGGGTAGGAACAGCTGCACTTCTGTCACAGACAGGGGCCCACACTCCTGGCTGGGCTGAGTTCAGGTATGTGATATTAATCCCATCTTTACTCCCTTTTTTTACCATTTTTCCCTGTGAGATTTCTCATCCCAGGACTTTGGTTTCACTCATTTAAGTGGCTGTACCATGCTTCAGTGGAGAAGTCATGATCTTTTATCAAGATCATGATCAAAGTCATCATCTTTTATACAGGGGTGGAGTTCCAGAATTCTGAGTTTAAACCAACGCTGTAGTAATGCTGAAATTAAACAAATAATCCTTGCTGGGCAACCCTGAGTAGCACATGAGTGACCCAACCAGCTCTTTTAGAGGCTCTCTATTCCTTGGGGTCAGGATAAATGGCATCAGCTTGACTTTAAGCACCAGCACCTCTGCAGTGCAGCCTGGACAGGAGGCGGTTCCCTGGGCAGTGACTGTCCCCACATCCTCCCAGTGAGCAGCTGGGAAGACACACGAGCCCAAGGGACACTCCTACCTCCAAGGCCATTTCCTGGAAGTTGCCCCCAGCCCAGCGGACGATGTTCCCCAGCACAAAGATGGGGCAGTAGGGGTGCTCCTGGCTGWACCGACACGTCTTCAGGTAGGACTCATTGTCAGTTGCCAGCACGTTCATCCTGCATGTAGGAAACAGGGAAATCCACCTTGTCTCCCTCTTCCCTTGCCTCCACCAGGACTACAGGGACAAGGCTTTCCCAACACCCTCTGTGCAAGCAGCCTTGTCACCCTGCAAGTGGCTCTGGGGAAAGCAGTCTCCCCCCAAAATGACTTGCAGGTCAACAAGGACTTGGCCAGCTGAATCTGGGCTCACAAGGAGCCAGACTGCTCCAGGGCCACCTGGTTTTCTCAAGGAATAACAACAGGATGCTAGAAATGCCTATCTGAACATGGGAGAACACCACAACATTCACCTTTCTACACTGYTTTAGTTTGTTCATATTGCAGCAGCAAAGACAAACAAATCTTTTTAAATCTGCATTTTTCCCAGCCTTGTCCAGGCATTTCATTTTTCTGGAAGAGAGGGAATATCTGTTGAGCAGGAGCAGCTCAGGAACCTGTGCACTTACTTGGAGAACTTAAACTTGGGGAAGCGAATGGAGTTCTTGATGTAAACAGTGAAGTTCTCTGCGCTGCCCAGAAGTGGTTTCCTGGAACAGAAAGGTTTGTCCTCTGTCTTACATCTGTCCCTTGCCCACCGTGCTAAACCTTGAATTGCCATTGAGAACCAGCTTCATCCAAAAAGGTTGGATGACACCAGGTGAGCCGTGCCACTCCCCCACAGTGCCAGTGAGGGGTTGGTGAGGAACGTGCAGGTCCAGGGGACACCCCAAGAGCTGGAAACAGCCAGGGAGAGAAGCAGAGGGAGCAGAGGACCAGTCCTGCCAGGGGAGACCTTGAACAGCCAACATTCGAGCGAGCACCCAAGCAGAGGGGACACAGGAACTGCCCTGAGTGACACACAAGTGACACAGAAGCCAAGCAACTCAAGCTTGGAAACAGGACACGTACTTGGGCTTGGATCTTTTCTCCACTGGGCACCAGGCCAGTATCTCACAAGTCCCTCTGGTGCTGTCCCTGTCTTTCAAACAGCGGCCAGTCTTAACCCCTGCGAGCAGACATCACAGAAAAGGTCACACCAAGCAGCCACCTCCTCCCCTTGCCCACAGGCCAGATGAAAATAGAGCATTTTCCCTCCTCCCTGCTGTGAAAGGGCCTCTCAGCCGGAACAAACACCCTCTTGTTGTGTCTGAGCAGCCCGGGGTGCCCCGGCCCAGCCACCGCAGAGCTGCAAGCACGGCAAAGATCTTAATAAAAGAGAGAAAAGAAGGAAAGAAAGGCCTTGGTGCTGTCTGTAATGAGAACTCAGGGGGTGTCACCAGGYTGAGGGCTCCGAGGGACACCGGGCACACACAGGGACCCTTCCCTTACCATTGCCAGCCACCACTGCTGCCCCTTCCACRCAGTCCGTGTCCTTGTCACACAGGGCATCGGGAATGCTGGTGCTCTGCAGATGGGAAAAGGACCCAGATGAGAGTGGGACAGGACACCTGAGTCAGGGGGGTGACAAAGTGCTGCTGACACAGGAAGAATTCTCTGCAGGAGCACTCAAACCATGCAGCTGAACACAAACCATGCAGCTGAACTCAAACCACTCCGCTGAAGTGGTGATTTAGGGTCATGCAAACATCCATCACCACCAGGARCACCAGGGCTCAGCCACACCATCCTGGTTTTGGGTTCTGCTTGCTCTGGAGAGGGAGAATCAAAAAAACCCAGCATTGCTACTCACAAAAACCAGGCAGGAGGCCACTTTGCTCTAAGATAACCCTGCATTGGATCTAAGCCACAAAGTTCTCTGGCCCAAAGCTGCCCCTTGTCCTGGCTGCACGGTCACCAGAGGACAGCAGTGTCCTGACTGACCATCCAGCCATGCTCCTGATCTGTAACATGGAAAATCCATGGACACAGCACTCCCTGCAGAGCCAGAGACCTCCTTCCCCAGGCTCCAGCCCATTCCAAGCATTTTCACAGAGGATATTCCACGTGGCACTAAAACCCCGTGGCTCTGGCCCTCAGGGCATGTTCTGGGAGGTGCTGAGCTCCATCCCGTGTGCCCGCAAGGTAACAAGAGCCTGTTCAGCACTTCCCAGGAYGGGGCTCCTAAAAAGTCTCCCCTACCCATAACTACCCTGAGCCACCTCAAAGCTGTTTTTCCATGGCCTTTTGTGACCCTGCCTGGTCTCATCCCCAGCTGGGCAGAAATCCAACACCCCCTAAAGTCAGGAAGGCTCTACGTGATCAGTGCCTCTGGAAATTCAGACAGCTGAGCCTCCCAGGTTTACAGTAATTTCCCAACWGAGATATTACACTAGAGGAAAAAAACACTTGTCTTCCATCCTTCCTTTATTTGTTGCTCCAGAAGTGTCCTCTGTCAGTTCTTACCCCCAGTTTTGCAGGGGCCTGGGGGTCAAGGGGCTCAGTTCTTCCTACCTCAGGACACGTGTCCTGTCTCTGGTTTGGGGTCACGATCAGATTTGTCATGACAAAGAAGACGCTTTCACCCTGCAATAAACAAAGAGTTAGAAAACATGGTTTACTTCTAAATTAACTTTTGCTTGTAATGAGGGGGATGCAGAAGAGAATAATCTCCCTCTCTCCAAGGCATTTCAGGCCTTTCAGATGACCCAACATCACCCTTTGTGTGGGAATTTGTTTGGCTGAGGTYCCTCAGGCTGTGGGTGCTCACACAACCCTGAGAGCCAGCCCACGGACCTGGCGGGAGGCAGAGCACCCCCAGCATCCCAAATAAAAAAAACTCACAACAGAAAACCCCTTCCAGCATGACTTTCTTGTAGCCCAACTCCTGCTAATTCCCAGGGAACACCYGGAGASATCAATCCAGCACCCACATGGRCAGGRACAGAGCAGGGGGTGATGCCAACCTGGGGAGGGATGACATAGTCTGCCACATCCCACAGCCTCTCCCCCAGCTCCGAGGTGTTGGTGAAGGCCACCCCTTTCAGCTTGGTGATGACAGAGCTCTGGAGAGAMGTGTCTGTGTCCTGGTAGCCTTTCTTGACCACAAACACCCACCTGTGTGAACACAGCAGCGTTAGGGGTGGTCAGGGAGTGAGGCAGACAGAGAAATTCACACCAAGGTCAGATCAAAACACTCCATTGATTCCAAACCCTCTGCAACTTCTGCCTCTAATAAAGAATAAACCCTTGGACACAAGCTGTGCTCGTCCACAGTGGGGAAAATGTGTCATAACAGGTTRTGAGGTAAAAAACCAAAGCCTCACACCTCCCTCAGTGCTACACTCAACAACCTCAAAAAAAAGGAAGGAAGAGCAGGGCTGTGTCTTTCTCAAATGAAAAATGATACAAACTTTTCAGGTTGCAGGGAAAGTGGGGTTGGTTCCACAAGCACAGAACTCTCATTTTAGCACCCAGCTTTGGGGCTGCCAGTCAACAACAGCCCAGGGCTGGGGAGAGACAACCTCAGCTGAGCATCCCTTACAGGAACCTGCAGGGAATGTTCTCAGCTGGATCCAGGGTCTGTTGGAACCCCTGTGATGGGAACAGCCTGACCTCAGCACGCTTGGGAGAGCTGCTGCTGCCTTGCTGAGCAGTCCATGGAAAGGCTTTGTTTGCTTCTCCCCCCTGGAAGCAGCAGGAGCTCCATTTCCCTGGGTGAAAACCTCTGGCTCAAATGAAATGCTTCCAGCTTGCTAAAATCACCTGGCAGGACAATAAATCACCCTGGAAGGAGSTGAGGGTGCTGGGACAGGCTGGGACAGGGGCAGAGGCTGTCCCTGGGGCACAGCTCCTTTCTGTAGGGTGGAGGGATGGCAGCACTGGCAGCTTTTCCCTCACTGCCACATGTGACACACCTGCACATCTATATTCCCCACCCTGGGAAGTTCCCTACTTTCCTATTTTCCGGAGAACATTGATTTCATCTCCCAGAACGAAAGCAAACCTCTGCAGTGAATCACTGAAGGAATGGCAGCTGCATCCACAGAATAACTCAGAGGAGWTTGGTGATCCCGACCCCAACACATTCCTGTGAGCCCCAGGCACAAAGGAATCACTGCAGGGACCAGCAGTGACCGTGCCAAGGGTTTGCAGGAGGTAACAGATGCCAAATGAGGAAAATATCTACTCCCTGTCCCCCCTAGACGTGTCCTCAGTGATGTTACCCACAGAGTTCCTCCTCCTGCAGCCAGCMCATGCCAGGCTGTGAGGTTTTGCTGCTGCTTTGCTCCCTGGAGCAGCTCTGGGACTGCACTGCTTGCTATAAATACACCCAGCACCGAAAAGTGACTCTGCTATATTTAATCAGTGCAACCACGAGGCGTGAGGAAGGTGAAGGGACCCAGAAGCACAGACAGTGAGGGAACAGCCGTAGGTATCCCGTTCTGAAAAGCCTCAGAAACTCGGGAAGCAGCGGCACAGGCTGGATAATCCCCGGTGTGAGCCTGCAGGGACAATCCCTGTGCCCATCACACACCAGTATGACCAGTCTCCCGGCAGARAGGCAGAACTGGGGCCTTTCCAGAGCCAACCCTCCCTCTCCAAAATGAATGCAAGGCAGCCAACATTCCCGCTGCCTCAGCCCCCACAGTCCTGGCTGCTGCAACCCACTCAGCTAAAAAATCTCCCCTTTTCTCCTTGCTCCCCTCCCATTTATCCCTGAGCAGTTCATGGTGCTGTGCAGAAAACCCATGTGTGCCCCAAGGCTCAGCACCATGGCWGTAAATGCTCCTTGTTCCCCGTGAGTCAGGTGTAAAGGTTTGGCACCATTCCCACAGAATATAGAAATAAAATCATAAATAATGCAGCACAAAGCCATGGGGCTATTTTTAATCCGACCTTAATCTGAAAGGCAGAGCTGGATCTAGTGATTGCTAGCAGGTGAAAAATCAGATATCATCTATCAGGCATGACAAAATGCAGCTTTATAAACCTGCCTAATTATCTGCATTAAAATCGCRAGGCACAGCAGGCTGTCACTGCGTGCAGAATACCCTAATTCATCTTAATCACAGCAAAATTCATCCTTATCACAGAAAAACTCATCTTTATCCCTGCAAAAGCTGAAGCAGAGGGCGATTCTTACCCCACCAGGTAAGCCAGGATGGAGAGCTGCACCACTCGGTAGAGGATCCCGACCTTCTTGTTCTTTGCAATGACGTATTTCTCCGTTTTATAGTCGAAAAGAGACAGAAACAAAGCCTTCCAAGCCACCTGCCCCATGCTCCCGGCTGGCTCGGTGGCTGGAGCAGGCACAGCTCGCAGCACCCACACGTGCAATGCATGGAAACCCGACACACCAGCCCCGATCTCCTCCTCCTCCTCCTCCTCCTCCTCCTCCTCCTCCCTCAGCTGCTCAGTGAAAACTCAGCAGCTGCACTGAGGCAGATCCTTCCTGAGCTGCTTTCCAGCTGATTCATCCCTCGGGAAAATCCCTCTCCCCTCCCTCAGTTTTGCCCCCTGGTTTTGTTCTCAGCTCCCCGAAATGTTTTGAATGAAATATTTCGGTGATCACAGAATTGGCTGAGCTGGAAGGGACACACAAGAATCATCCAGCCCAACTCTTAGCCCTGCACAGACACCCCGAAAATCCCACCCTGGTATTGTTGTCCAAACATTCCTGGAGCTCTGTCAGGCTGTGAGCAGTCCCTGGGGAGCCTGGTCAGTGCTCAGCACCTTTCCCTGAAATCCAAGCTAAACCTCCCCTGACACAGCTCCAGCCATTCCCTCGGGTCCTGTCCCTGGTCACCAGAGAGAAGAGCTCAGTGCAGCACCCATAGCTAAAATCTCTCACCATTTCCTAATGATTAAAGCTTTTCTTCAGCTTTTACAGGATGACAAAGCACCAGGTTATTAAATTTTTGATTTCTTAAACATTTGCGTGAGCAATGAGAACCWGGGCCATCGGCAGTCACCCAAAATACCTGTCTGACTTCCACACCTCCCCACCAAAACCCAGATTAGGAGACTCATKAATAAATTCTGCATCTGCTTGTGGACCAATCAATGATTTCCAGGAACTGGACCTGAGGAAACCAGCACAGGGGACAGGATGAGCAGCCTGGGTTTGTTTCAGGCAGCAATGGGGACAAGAAGCTCCCAGCCAGCCCTGTCTCACCTTACCCCAAAGACCCCTCCACACAGCAAAAGCTCCAGATCTCAGTTTCAAGAGGCTCTTGGAGCTGTCCCAGTTCCACCTTTGGTCATTAGGGACCAACAGCACAGGGCCACTGCCAGCCCAACCATGACAAAGCAGCTGCCTTTGCTCCCCAGCTCACTGCAGCAATGAATTAGAGTGAGCCAGTAATGGATAAACTCATTTAAAAKAATATAATTTCCTGTAATTTACCTTTGTTTGTCATTAACAGTTACTGGGCTCCTGTATCTCCTTTTATTTCTATCAGCCAGAACAACGAAGCCACTGCCCTGCACAACTCCCTTCCCTGGGAAAATAATTCTCACAATTTCAGGCTTTCATGAGAATTTTATCCATCATCCTCCTTAAATTCCACACCGAATTTAAACAAATGGAGCTGGTTTTTAATGAAGTTGCTCCAAATCACAGGAGAATCACAAAATCAGCATCATAAGGAACAGAACACTCATTTTGTGCCTCGCCCCAGAGCCATCCCTCTGCAAAGGGAAAGAAACCTTTCTCTGGAACCTGCAAAAGTAGAACACAAACCTGCCTGTGGCCTGTCTGCCCTGAGCCTTTGTAATTACTTTCCAGGCCAATTAATCTGAGAAAGGATTTACACAGGTTAAAAAAAAATTAAAAAAAATAAAAAAGAGACAAGTTCCTTAGAGCGAGAAGTGTTCTGCTCTAGGTGTGACCTGAAAATGCAAACCACATTTGACCACTGAAATAAAAACACAACGAGAATGTAAAAATGGTACTTTATTGGGGTTTTGTAGGCATCACAGGTGCAATGGCCGTTTTGGAATAAAAAGTGCCTCAGAATGTTTGAATGCTGCTCAGCACAAGCTGAATTTTTGCTGACAACACTGTTGCTGCAAAAATTTAGCTTGTACTGAGCTGCAAAACCAACTTAGCTGGTACTCTGTTGCATGCTCTTACAGATATTGTTTTTATCACCTGGTTTTCACAACTCTGGGGTTTTTTTCTTGCCTCAAAATCAGGTCCGCTGCTGTGTTTTTCAAAATATCTGTGGGTGCTCAAAGGAAAGCGATTTCATTCACAGCAGGGGAGTAAATAACCCACCAAAGATTAGTTGTCATCACTTAAAGATTAAAATAATGTAGTGTCTCTTAGTCCTTCTCACGGGACTGAGGAAAGGTATTTTCCTTTTTCAGTTCAACACTTTGAATTTGCCATGGAAAAAAATCCCAGATTCTGCTCCATTCCCACGAGGGCTGTTTGCTCAGTCTGGAAATTCTCCCAGGGAKGATTTCTCCTCCAGGACTGAAACTCCTCCTTTCTTTTTTTTTCCCCCCCAATTCCTGCCATGTCACCCCTGTACTGAATTCCTCACAATGCTGACAGTAATTGCCTTTYCACACTCACAGGATTCACATCCAGACTTCTCCTCATCTACTTTTCCTCCACCTGTCACTGTTAAGCTACCCCGGAGCTGTTCTCAACCTGGAAATGTCACCTTGAAGAGCTGTGAAAATTCAACTTTCACCCCCTGCCCTGATCCGGGGCCATTTGAAACTCAGCCAGGCCACATCTGACGCTGTGRAATGGAAAGATTTCCGGATCAGCTCAATGATATCTTTAAATTACACCCAAACAGAACCCGTGCTTTCCAGGGCAGCAGTGATTCACCGCTCAAATGCCCGATTTAGCCACTTGTCCTGGTCATTTCCAGCACCAAATTATCCCCCYGGGCACAGATTTATCACCGTAATCCCCACCCCGTGGCTCCCAAAGGTTGTCTCAGAAATGCTGAGCCATTTCTGCAAATGTCTGAGTGATGCAGATCCATCATCTCTCCCAAACAGGCGCCAGAGCTGCTGCTGAAATAGCGGAGAYGGGAGGGAGTAAACAGGAGATTTGGCAAGGAAATGATCCCAGAAAGGCAGGGGTCAGCTCTGTCAGAAGTTTCTGGTCACACTGTCATGAGTTGACATCTACAAAAACACAAGGTGAAGAGGGGAACGAGTTGAGAGAGGAAGTTGCYCTKAAACYGCAGCTCRTGCACATAAAAACACGTGGAAATCWGACTGAAGGTGATGGGTTTGGATGTAAGAACAAAGAAATTTTGCAGCCCATGGTGAAAAATGCTTTCTTGTAATCCTGGCTGGGTAAATCAGCCTCTTTTTACCCTCCAGAATGGCTGCACACATAGAAAGGGAAATTGTGGGAAGAGTCTTTCTGTCACTGTCCACAGGAGCTGTCTGTAGGAAGGGAATGGAAATGGAGAGTGCTGAAATTGCAGGATATATTCTGTCTTCCATTCCAGGAGAGCCATTTGCAGCCTCTGACTGTGGTCCCTCTTCCTCCCAAACCCTGAATCTCCAATACAGAGGGCAGGAGTGCTGTTATTATCGGCTGCAACATTGATCCACTCCTCTCCCCTTATCCAAGAAGGGAAAGTGCTTAAGGAAGAGGAGCGGAGAGGAAGGAAAAATGGTGCACATTTAATGAAACCAACCCATCRTGCCCTGTTCTGGGAGAGAGCTGGCACTGAATCAGGTAAGAAATGAATAAAAGTGCACATAAAGCACTGCTGAGAGACTGAGTGCAAGGGYAGCTGGACCAGCAGTGCTGTGTTGAAAGGATTTCACCTTCTAAACTCAGATGATAAAAGCATCACTGGGAAATAAGAGAAGAACGCTGAACCAAAGCCTGAAGGGGTTTAATAAAATGTGTTTTCACATTAACCACTGATTTAAAGGTGAAACCTTGCTCTTGAATACACCCAACAGATCAGYATTTATTTCTCTGATTACACAAAGACATTAAATTGGTCCTGGCTGGATACCTCTGCCAGATCTCACCTCGCTGCAAGTGCTGAGGACAAACCTTCATCCCCTTCATCCACCTTCCTCATCTAAGCAGCTAAAAAGTTTCAAATGAAGCCTCCACCCTTTCCTCCCTGGAATTACCAGCTGCTAACTCCTTCCAGCCACAGGAGAACACAAATGCTGCTCAGACTTGACTCCAAGAGGAAAAATCATCTTGAGCAGCCCCCTCACCTGGCACCTGAGCTCATTTTACTTGCTGATGCTCTAAACCAGTGTGACCCTGGTGCTCTAACTGGTACGAGGCTGATGTGCCCCAGCTGTGCTGCACAGACCAACTGGAGCCAGCTCAGCCAGGCTGGGCATGGGGGAGCCAAGGAAATCAGTCTGTGGCACTGCAGCATCACTCAGCTCCTTCCCCYCGCTGTAATGAGGGACAGGAAATGTCTCTTTAGAGCTGCAATTCAATTACAGTCCAAATAAAGCTGCCCCAACAGACCCTGGAGCCCAGCAAAGCATTCCATGGCTCCTCTCTGATGCCCTCATGTCAGTGCCCTGAATTTAATAATGAAGAATTACTGATGCCYTCCTCCTGATGAGCTGAGATCACTTTCTCCTGCAAACCCCCAGGTCACCRCATTCCCACAGCTCTACACACAAACCTGGCAGCTTCTGAATGTGCTGAGGGAAACCCAAGGTTTGGGAATCTTCCTGGTGTGTGAGAAAGCCAGAAGCAGCTGGTGCTACCCCTGATTAAAGCAGCAGCACAAAACACGCGCTGTCCTCCTATGGGAAGCACAAAACCGTGAAGAAATGCAAAGCTGGATCAGTGAGGGTGATCAAACCAGGAAATTGTGGCTCTGCAAACCCTCTGCCACCTTTGCAAGAGGCAGAAAGGTCACAAATCATCCTGACAGCTCAGGGGGATCTGCAGCAGCTCCTCTGCTCCTAAACTGCTGCCAACCCCTTCACCTGGCTGGGGGTGAGTGGCTCCTGACCCTAAATGAGACATTCCCAAATCTTCTGTCCCAGCTGTGCCACTGCAGCCAGGCTTCTCCACAAGGGGGGATTTCACTCAAAATGTAGGGTGTAAATAAATTTAGAAGCAGAGACAGCAAGGCTCCCATGGAAACAGCGCAAAAAGCCAGCTGTGGTTTGGATGAGTCGAGTCTTGGCAGTCTTGGCTTAATCCCTTAAGTGCCATCCAATTAGTGCAAATGTGTTTGGCATCTGCTGCAGTGATTGCAAAGAATTAAATGGTCGATGGCACTCGCCGGAAATTACAAGTCACAGAACCCTGTAATGCATTTAAGAAAAAAAATCTAAAAAGGAAAATAGCATTACCCACCGCAAGGTCTGACCTCCTTGAGAGCCATAAGGGACAACAAAAGGCATCCAAGTAATGAAGGGAACTTAATTCAGGGAAGGAACTAGAAAAATAAAGGAGAGAAAGATTGTTGTTTTTCCATCAGGGAATATTGGTTAAGCCAAAGGAGACAGGAACTCTYTTGTCTTCTGGAGGTCTGGATGAGAAATCTTTGTCTAATCTAGTGCTGTCTATAAACACACATTAGATCTGTGGGGGTTGTGATCAGCCAGACATGACAGAAATAAATAAAACCACACAAATAGGGAGATAGAGAAAGGAACATTACCAAGAGTCCATCCTTGACCCTCTTTGGAATCCACAAASTGGGGCCTGAGTTCATTTCACTGGAGGAACACAAGGTCTGGCCAGTCATCACCTTTCCCTAAACTCTCCAGATTGCATTTAATGATAATCTGCAGCTGATAAATCACCGGTGTCAGTCTCCCAGATTAAAGAATTACAGATTTCTCTGTGTTCAGTAGAAAACGGGGAGTGTTCATTATGAAATTCCCAAAAGAACGGGAGGCCTCTGCTTGAGCTGCATCAGTACAAGATTTCCATACAAAACCCTGAAAATTCTGTGTCTGAAATAACAAATATCCTCCCTCTGCTTCTGTCCTTCAGTCAAAACCCGATTTCACTAAATTCAGTGGCAGAACAAAAGGTCTGGAATTTAACTCTGGGACGTGACTGCTTCTCTAGACTCAGCAAAACCATCTGGATTTCTCACTTGTTGCTGCCCCAAGGGAAGGGCCGAGCTGCCTGTGTGATCCTCACACCTCAACATTGTGGTTCTCTCCTTTTAGTCCACGTGGAGTTCTGTGTAGAAGGTGATTTTCCTCTGATTTTTCCAAGGATCAACAGAACAGTTCTGCTTTTTAAAAAACAATGGGAAAAGGAATAAAAGGAACAAAACATCAGCGGTTTTTCAGCAACCCCTGGCTCGCACTGTAAGAGCCACCCGGTGCTGTGCTGCCACCAAGCTGTGTCCCGATAACCTGAGTTACAGCTGTGACACCAAAGCCTGGAGGGCTCTAAGGAGCAACTCCYGGAGGAAACAGGAGAGCTGCAGCATCTCCGCTGAGCCCTGAGTGCCTCCCGGGAGACACCGGCATGAATAAAACACGCCCGTTGCTCTGCGGGCTCGGGAAATAGCATCGCACGTGGTGGAGCAGCGATTCCACCCCGGGAACGGCAGCTGAACGCGGCCACTCGAATGTGGGGCGGGATAGATGTGAAATACACGGTATTTACACGTTTAGAATACAGATAGACACACGTGCAGAGAATCGTTGAATGCTGGGGTCGGAAAGGATTTTAAAGATCATCCATTCCCAGCCCCGCTGCCATTTGCACTCGTGGGGTYGGAAAGGACCTTAAAGRTCATTTATTCCCAAMCCACCTCCCACTATTCCAGGTTGCTCMAGGTTTTATCCAGCCTGGCTTTGAACTTCGCCAGGGATGGGGCACCCACATGATCAACGTGTGCCAGTGTCCCCCCAGCCCCACAATTCTGTACACAGGTATAACACACGTGTACACGTGTGTGCCCCACGCACAGGTACAGAACACACATGTAAAACCCATTCATTGTGCCGCCGCAGCGACGGGTCCGAGTCCGGACGGAGCAGCGCTGGCACCGCCCATCCCGGCGGTTCGGAAACGCACCGGGGCGGCTGCCACGGTGTGCGGGGACCTGTACCGGAGCAGTAGGCGGGACACCTGGGACATTCCGGGACATTGCGGGACATCCCGGGACATTGCGGGACATCCCGGGGCTCGTGGGACACCCAAAACATTCCGGGACATTGCGGGGCACCCGGAACATTCCGGGACATTGTGGGACACAGTGGGACATCCCGGGACACTGCGGGACATTGTGGAACGTTCGGGGACATTGCGGGACATTCCGGGACACTGCGGGACATTCTGGGACACTGCGGGACATTGCGGGACACTGCGGGACATCCCGGGACATTCCGGGACACCCGGGACATTGCGGGACAGCCGGGACATTGCGGGACATTCCGGGACATTGCGGAACACCCGAGACATTCCGGGACACTGCGGGACATTCCGGGACACGCGGGACATTGCGGAACGTCCCGGGACACCCGAGACATTCCGGGACACTGCGGGACATCCCGGGACATTGCAGGACATTGCGGGACACCCGGGACATTCCGGGACACCCGGGACATTCCGGGACACTGCAGGATACCCGGGACATTGCAGGACACCCGAAACATTCCGGGACATTTTGGGACACCCGGGACATTGCGGGACATTTTGGGACACCCGGGACACTGCGGGACACCCGGAACATCCCGGGACAATGCGGGACATTTTGGGACACCCGGGACATTGCGGGACAGCCGGGACATTCGGGGACACCCGGGACATTGCGGGACACTCGGGACATTGCGGGACACCCGGACATCCCGGGACACTGCGGGACACCCGAGACACCCGGGACATTGCGTGACATTACGGGACACCCGGGACATTGCGGGACATTGCGGGACATTGCGGGACATTGCGGGAAACCCGGGACATTTTGAGACACCCGGGACACGCGGGAGCGACACCGACACCGAGAGGGCGTGGCCATGGGGGAGGGGGCGTGTCCTGTACGCGATCCCCGCCCCCGTGTGGGCGTGGCCGTGCCGCTCTCGCGATCTCTCGCGATACCCGTTCGAACGGACGGCGGGCGGGTTCCCCTCAGAGCGCCCGGCCCGGCCCCGCGATGCCGCTGCAGCCGCGGCTGCTCCGCACCTACTCCCGGCGCGCCGGCTACCTGCGCCCGCTGCCGCCGCCCGACCGATGGATCTCGCCGCCGCAGGACCGCAAGCGGCTTTTCAGCTCCACCACCTCCAGCGCCGCCTCMGCCGCCTCCAGCGCCCTCTCCGCCTCCAGCGCCGCCTCCCCGCCCTCGGACGACCCCGAGTTCTTGCCGCCCGCCAAGCAGCGCTCGAAGGCCCCGGGTAAGCGCCCCGCCTTGGCCAGGCGCCTGCGGACCCGTAAAAAGGAGAACCGGGAGCCGGCCGGGAAGGAGAACCGGGAGCCGGCGGGGAAGGAGACCCGGGGCCGAGGGAAGGAGAACCGGGAGCCGGCGGGGAAGGAGACCCGGGGCCGAGGGAAGGAGAAGTGGAGCCGGAAGAAAGAGCCGCGGGGCCGGAGAGAGGAGCCGCCGTCCCTCTCCGCGCCCTCCTTGTCGCCGTCCCCGCCGCGCGGTTCGCGGAGCCGCCGGCAGGGCCCGCTGTGCGCGGCGCGGCGGCCGCTGCTGTGCAGCACCCCGCAATGGGCCTCGCAGCCCCGCCGCGCCGCCCTGCCCGCCCTCGGGCCGCCCGTGCTGCTCAGCTCCACCGCCGACAGCGGCTCGGCCTTCGAGGACAGCCCCCGGCCCCGCCGCCGCCGCCGCCGGCCCGGCCCGCCCGTGCGGCTCAGCTCGCTGCTGCTCAGCACCACCATCGAGAGCGGCTCGGAGCTGGAGGAGCCCGAGGAGTGCTCCGGGCAGCGCCCGTCGCTGCTGCGCGCTGGGGAGGAGGTGCCTGAGTGGTTCCGACCAAAAGGCACGGCTGGGAGCTGTGAGCCCGAGCCGGGGCTGCGGGGCTCCCGCCGTGTTCTGAGGTCGTCGGCGCGGGGATCCTGCCGGGCACAAGCTCCCCCGTCCCCCCAGAAAATCCCAAGCCCTCCCCAGGCAATGCTGCCGCTCACTGAGGGTGAGGGTCAGCCACAGCCCCCTGCACCCTGTGGCAGTGCCACTCGTGGGGAACCCTGTGAGGTTCCATCTCTCATGAGAGATTCCGCAAAAAGAAGCTCGAGCTRTCACAGAGACCTAGCCAAGGAATACCAGCTTGTGCCAGTGGTGGTCCTGGACCCTCTGGAAGTGGCAGTGAGGTTGAAGAGCATGAAACTCAACAAAGAGGCTGATGTTCAACCTGCCTGGCAGCAGCCAGCATCTCCCGTGGGCTGCCAAGGGTTCTTGGAGAACACACACAAAAGGACCAAGGGTGTCCCTGCGGAGGGCAGCACTTGCAGGAAAGCTTGTATCAGTGGCTTCAGTGCCAGCCGCTGGGGCAAGCACACGAGGCTCCGGACAAAAAAGCACAAGAACAAGAGACAGCAGCAGCCCAATAACTCGTTTTTCAGACCCCAGGTGAGGCAAAAACGAGCTCGGAAGGGTGCTCTGGAAATGTCTGTAGATGTAAGAGACTATTCACTCCGCAACAGCTCTTATTCCTGGGCTAGAGTTCGAGCATCTCTGTCCTTCCATAAAAAGAAGAAAGTGACCACAGATGAGAGTTTCTGCAACAGCATCCTCTATACCCCTTCAGGGAAATCCCAGCTTTCGGGGTCCCAAGCCAGCCTGTCTGCTGGTAAAGCTCTGGGCTCCTCCTGGATTKCTTCCTCCATGGTCCTGCTGGCCCCCAGGGATTCCTGTTCTGCCCTGGAGCTGCTCCTTACAGATGCCGAGAAGGTGTTTGGGGAGTGCAACCAGGAAGGGCCAATTACTTTTGAGGAATGCATTCCTTTAGATAAGATGAAAGATTGCAAGAAAATTGGAGAAGGGGTGTTTGGAGAGGTGTTCCAGATTGACAGCGAGAGAGGACCTGCGGCCTTAAAAATAATTCCCATTGAGGGGACTGAAAAAGTGAATGGTGAAAATCAGAAGAGCTTTGGGGAGGTTTTGCCTGAGGTTATAATTTCAAAAGAACTCAGTCTTCTGTCTGAGGGCTCTGTGAACARAACTGTGGGGTTCATCAGCGTGTACTCTGTGCACTGCGTCCAAGGGGCCTATCCCAGGTATCTCCTGGAAGCCTGGGACAAATTCCACAAAGAAAGAGGATCACAAAACGACCGGCCAGACCTTTTTGGGGACCAGCARCTCTTCATGGTTCTGGAGTTTGAATTTGGAGGCGAGGACTTGGAGCACATGAGAAGCAGCTTCTCCTCGGTGGTGTCAGCGAAAAGCATTTTACACCAGGTCACCGCRTCCCTGGCGGTGGCAGAGCAGGAGCTGCACTTCGAGCACAGGGACCTGCACTGGGGSAACGTGCTGGTCAAAAGGACAGACGTGAGGACGCTGCAGTAYGTGCTGGATGGGGCAACACACACCATCCCCACTGCAGGGATCCACGTCAACATCATCGACTACACCCTGTCCCGCCTGGAGAAGGATGGCTTAACCGTGTTCTGYGACATTTCCACCGACGAGGAGCTCTTCCAAGGTGCTGGGGATTACCAGTTTGACATCTACAGGCAGATGAAAGAGGAGAACTCCAACAGCTGGGGTGACTATCACCCGCACAGCAACGTCCTCTGGCTGCACTATTTGGCTGATAAACTTTTGAATGCCATTAGTTACAAGACAAAAAAAMCAACTTCTTCCATGAAGAAAATAAAGATGCAGCTCACCAAGTTCCACAAGGAAGTGCTGACCTTTGAGTCTGCCCAYGACGTTCTGCACCACAGCAGCCTCTTCCAGTGAGCAGGGGTCCAAGGATTAAGCTACTGGTGCTGCCTTTCTCCTCTACTTTTTGTATGTGTTGGCACAATGAAGTGTGATGATTGGTTCTCAATGTGTACAATACAAATATTGAAAATGTCCTAAAAAATCCCCCCCCCAATGTCTTCTGCCCTGTTTCCATATCTACTGTTTTTTGAAGCATGTTGGAGGGGAGAGAACAGAAAACAGAGCTGGATTTGGAGGAAGGAGGGGAAAAAAGACTTCTTCAGGCTCAATGCTCTGAATTTCACATACATTTTCTTACTATTTTAGCCTTAGATTATTAAAAGTTCTTTTTTTTTTTTACTGTATTGTCTTTCTTACAAATTCTTTTTTTAAAGGAAAAAGCCTTTCGGTTCTGAACAGTGGGGACAAGGGTAAATATTGTTGGTTCACTGAAGACAGAGGGGAAATCCCACCCTTTGATTTAATTCTGGCAAAAWTTGTACCTGTAATGATAGTACACAATGTAAATATGTCAAGTTTCTGTARAGGGTTTAAAGCCCACTAATCTGTGTTTTCCCCTTTTCTTAAGGACCAAGGAAGWGGTACCTGATTGTGAAAAAATAAGACAAAGTACCTGTGTTCCTGAATTTTGATGGTTATGATGTTGTGTCCTTGTATTCTGATAGGAACTCAAATTTGTAACCTGATGGTGGCACTGAAGCCATTTCTCCATTTTTCTGCAGAAGAAAATGCACGAGGTGATAAATGTTCTTTAGCCCTGTCTGCACATGGCCCAGGTGCCCTAAACTGGAAGCTGTCCTTACATTAAATCCCAATTCCCTGTTTTCAAGAAGTCCTTTTCTAACATTCCTTTTTAATAAAGAAACTGGGCTAAAGAGAGTAATAAATCAAGCAAAAGTGAAATGTGAATTGAATTACTATCCAATGACACAAATGCATTAAGAAATTGAGAGGCAGCATCATTGAATTCTTTATAGCTGGAATGCTCTCTGTGCAGTCTAATAAATAAATATTGTAAATGTGCATCTCAAGGATGCATCTTTGAGTCTCTCCTGAAATCTCCTTTTTACAAATTCCACAAGGAGACCTTGGGATGGTTTTATTGTTCTGCCTTCCAGACACTGCAGAAAGTGACCTGAAAATCTGCAGTGCTTCAAATTATGAAGATGGAAATTGTGCTGGAATCTTCCCAGGCATCCTCTCACCTTTTTTTTTCCTCTAATTGAATAAAGTAATGCACTGTAATTGAATAGTCTTAAAACCCACTTGGTAAGGCCTGCAGTGAATGCTTATCTGACATCAAGGAGTGTTCCTCAGTCACAATGGTGCTAATTTCATTAATGTTTAAAAAAAAAAAAGATGGATGAAACCACGTTATTTTTACCTCTCTTGGTCTTTTGTTTCTGTGGTTTGAGAGCTGATTTTGGCTGTGCAGGAGGGATGGGACAGCAGCAGGAATAAACGCCAGGAGAGGTGACACMCCCCAGGGGGACATGGTGCAGCAACGCTGAAGATTCTGAAAGCTGAAACCTTGAAATGTTTCCCTGCAAGCCAATTTGCTGATTTGTGAACAGGTAGTAATTTTCATTAATCAAAATGTAAAGCTTTTACCTCTTACAAAACTGGACATTAAATTAATATAGAAATCTTTGCCTTAAACTGTGCTTGCAAGGAAGTGCAGCTGCCAGAGCTGAGCCCTCATTTCCTTTTTAAAGATTCTCTCTGATTAAAAAAATACAGAAAAAATGCTGTGTACTAATCAGCCCTCATAAATTTTAATGGGAGGATGGTGACAAAAAGGGAATTGGAATAGTAAATTTCCCCTAATCAAGTAAAATGCCCTGAGCATATGTTTTCATCTGAGTGAAAGCTTTACTTGGAACAGAGCTGGGTTATATATTTTAAAGATCTGTTCTCCTTGCTGAGGAAGGAGGGTGCCAGAACCCATTTTGCCCCTCTAGAAAAGTTTTTTAATGCACACTGCAGCTAAATTAGGGCTTAAAGGGTGCTCCATCTTTTACTGAAATAAGGAAGTTTGAGCAAAGCTAAAATTATCCTGTGAGAGGGAAAGATWTTTCACACTGATCCAAAGGCTTTAGGAGGCTGAAAGAATCAAGCCTAGTTTTGTGAACTGGCGAGTCAGATGGATTCCAGGTAGGAATTCTGGTGTTTCCAGGTCACTGGATTTTGTGGTGATCTCAAATCTCAAATTTTTATCCTATTTTGATGGAAAAGACTGATAAAATACAGACTACCCTGTGAATACGCTGTAACTTACCAGGATACTGTTACAATATGTAATTTTTGCTCATTCCTTTCTGGAAAACTGATACATTAAATGCAGGAATATGAAAATTCTCTCTCGACTTGAGAAGCTGCACTCCAGCCATGAGCTGAATGAGAGGGAAGAGCAGCTCTGGCCTCGGTGTAGAGAGACAGGATGAAGAACAGTTACTCAGAGTATCATTCAGAGGCAGGAAAAAGGGAAAAATTGCAATTTCTGCCCAATTCTRCAGTTGCAAACTGAAGCAGTTAATGGTGCTGGTTGGCCACAGTGCCCAGCAGAGGAGAGGAGGCTGCCAAGGGAGCAGGAATTCTCCTTAGAGCTGAATAAAAACAGACTGGGAAATGCAACTYAGCCTGGGACTGCTCCCATAAAACAAATTAGGTACAAATAGCCCAATAAAAGCTTGAGAGTCTTAAATCAGATAAATCCAGTATTTAGGCTCTGCTCCTAACAAGTGAAATGCTCTTTCCCTTCCCTGGAGCTCATTGCAAGGTTTGTTTAGGTAGTAAATCACTTGGTGGCTGTGCTGGGTTTCCTCTCAGCAGTTTGCTGAGAGCTGTGGGGCTGTTCTACAAACTCACCTCGATTGGCACCTTCCTCAAATGTAGATTTTTGGGRTAGTTCAGGACCAGAGCTGTCACACAGAGTCATCACCATCTGTCATGGTCACKTCAGTGTGGCCCCCACTGATTCCTTCCTGAGAGCAGACAGAAAAAGGGTCTTTATTTAAAGAGAGCATCCTGGAGCATCCCGGTTTTTGGAATTTGGGGGAATTTCTCCCTCCAAATGCTTTCACACACAGGATAATGCAACAGCCCGATYAATTATTCAATGCTCATCAGGAAAATGCTTCCTTTTCAATATCAAARGCTGACAGCTCCATGCTTTGTGTAGCATTTTATCATTCAAGGCTGACTGCAAGCACTGTTCCACTTGATCAGCTCCTCAGTCAATCTCCAGGCTGGATTTTCACAATGAAGTGATGCCTTTTGTTTTATGTGACCTGAGCTGCTCTGCTGTAGTGCTGTGCTGTTCATCTGCTCATAATGAAATGCCAGAATTGGGATTTTTTTAGGATGATTATTRTTGTTTAAACCTTGTCTCTGAGATTTCCTGGGGCACAGATAAAGCACTGGGCCAGCTTAGGGSCACAGCTTTGTAGAGATGAGATCTCTTCTTTTTTCCACTCACCAATAAATATCTCCTGTCTGTAGCTGATGTTTCTGGAGAAGTTCAATGATAATTAACAATTAAGATATTGTGTGCAGAAGTACTAAGCAGTGCTGACCAGCACTCCAGAATCTCATGAATTATTCTTAGGAAATAAATGTACCATCAACATCAGAATCCCCGAGGGCACTGCAGCTACAGTCATTAGTGTTCTTTACTGCTCAGGGCTGAATGTTGTCCTCACTTCTGTGTACTTTATGAACACCTAATTAAATATTTAATCGTGGTGAAGACTCCTAATTGCTACTAAAGCAGCAACGCATTTCAACTCGACCAGAATTCCCAGTTTTTACCTTGCCAAGGCACTGGTAATGCTCAGATGGTATCAAAACACCATTTTGTTGCAACAATGCTGTTATTTTGGAAAATTAGGATCCTCTCATGCTGGTGAGACAGGGGACAGCTGGTCTTGAGTTAGTGAAGAACAGATAAGGAACTGAATCAAATATAAATTTTGGAGCTGAAATATTACAGAAAAACGTTTTAAGGAAGCCTGGCAGCAAGAACAAGAACTGCTCAGTRTTTCCATGCTGTGTCACCTGGACCAGGCTGGCCTATTTACAGAAGTTCCACTTTCTGCTGGGAATGTTCAGAACACACAAAATCCCAAGAGCCTGAAGGAGCAGGCAGCCAAAATACACCAATATGGGCAGAGCTTCAGAATTAAACATGGTATTTATGTTTCCATTAGATAAACACGTTATCTATCCAATTCTTTATCTAGAATTTGTTTTCAAACACAAAATGCAAGGAGAAAATCAAACCCATCTGCCTTGCCTCAGCYTTTGTGAGCCCCACAGGTCGCTCAGCTGCCAGGAGTCTGATTGAAAATGAGGGAGAGTTTGTAAATAGATTATTTTTTGTCTAAATAACTTAAATTATCACTGCTGATCTGCAGACATCAAGGTSTTCTGAGCCCTACATCTGTGTTAAATCATGTTCACTATCTCCCACTTGTTCRAAGTTTTAGACATACAAAGGCAAAAGCCTTTGCAATTTGGACTGAAGGGTTTATATTTTAGATAATTTCTAGCACTGGGAAAGATTTTTTTATATGTCCCTCTGATGCTGAATTAAAAATAGAATAATGACACATTGCATGGAACACAGATTCTATATTTGTCATTGAAGCATTTCCCCAGCACACTAAAAAATAGCATTTATTACCTACCAGAGCACAACCACGTCCTCCAGAGATGCTGCAATGTCCTGGAGACCATCAGGGCATTCAAAACCACCATCAAGGATTGTCCTAAGAAGAGGTCACCTGTACAGTGAAGTGACTTTTCCAGGTGAATCAACCTAAAAACATCAGAGGAGGATTTATAGCAACTGCAGTATGAGTAGCTCTTGCATTTAAAAATATAAAACAAATCTTCCTGCGCAGTCTTTTCTTAAATGAACAGCAACGAGGGGGTTCCCAGGCTGCTGCAGAGCAGAATCCATCCCTGGCCTCACCCTGTGACAGGAATGAGCCACGAGAGGGTGCCCGTTGTGTGAATCCTGATGTGCCCAGRCTGTGGCTTCTGCTCCCAACCACCCTGAGCCAATTCCAGCAGTGCCCCGTGTCCAAAATGACACATCAGCTTTTATTCCTAGTATTGGGTTGGGGATCTCTCACAAAACTCTTGTTTGCTGCATGTCCCAGTTTTAGCAGCTCCCCAACAGGTGTGTGTTGGACAGGAGTGCCTGGCARGGCAAGGGCTGCACCAACAAATTCCTGCACACAGGCAAAAATCAGGATTTTACCACACTGGGATACAAGCACACCTTAGGGACTGAATAACTACATTTCTTTATTTCTCTCTTATTTTCTACCGAGGCAGGAGCGCTGGCTGCAGCCCGCAGTCCTCTACCATACAGGGAGAGCACATCCAGCAGGGAGCACAAAGCAGGAATGTTTGATTTGTCACTGCTTAGGCATGRTTGGAAAATCCCCAGCGCCCAGTGTTTACGCTGCCAGTGTTTTCACCTCTGTCTCCAGGCGATGGACGTAAACCCTCCAGCACCATCAAACGGAGCTCCAGCCGGGGCAGCATCTGTCAGCCCATCAGGCTTCACATCCAGAGCTCAGATCCCAAAAAAGCCCCAACCTGTGCTCCAGAAGGAGACGAGCAGCCCTTTCGCTGGAATTCTCTATATATAGCTTTGGAGAATTAGCGTCCTTTGCAGCACGAAGGGCAATTTTTAGAACAAAACATGGCATATCTACTTATATGTGGATCAGTTCCTATTATTTATTTTATTCCAGCCATCCTCAGGGACAGATCCTGTAACCGGTTTAGCAGCAACAAGATCATTATTCAACCGTCTGRCAGCGGAAAAAGGAACGGCACAGCTGGCGACCTCCCTCCCTGGGACCCATGAGAGTGGAACAGAAATACAGCACAGRCCATTTGGCTGAATTTTTTTCCCAGTCTTTGTCCAAATTTTATGATTCTTTCCAATGTGTTTGCTGCAGAGGTGAAACACTGCAAGATGGAAGGGATGAACAGAAGAAAATCRCCTCTGGCACTCTGGAAAATTCATTCTTACCCTGATGGGTCAAGGGTTTAATCCAGAGGACTCCAAAAAATAAGAGGTGTTGTTTTTTTTTTTTTCCTGCAATTGTGGACTCCGTGACTTGTGTGTTGGAGAAGTGAACACCAGCAAAACCAACACTGTCAACTGGAAAAAGCCCTTCTGTCCACTCCTCTTTGCCCAGAAAGTTTCAATTTCCCAAAAATTCTCAGCAAAGAGTGCAAAAAATCTCATGGGCACTTCCTAGCTGCCTCCAACTCTGTGTGTTTAACATTTGACAGCCAATYCTCACAGTCCAGAAATGCTGCAGCYCTCCCCATCTCACAAACCTGAACTGAAATCAAAGATTATGGCAAAAGAGGAAGCAAAAAAATCCCCCTTTTGCACTCAGCTTTAGTAACAGTTCTGTGCCAGCCACAAGGCAGCCACAGTCACATCTTTCTGAGCCTCTGCCTGGCCCTGTCTGGTTTTTTTCCTCTGTTTGGTTTTTGGTGGTTTTTTTGTTTTTTTGTTTTTTTGTTTTTTTTGTGCTGCTGAAGCAGATACGAAGTTGCAAAGCGGAAGTTTTCTTTCAAAACACTTTTTTTTTCCTCCCCCGCAATTAAATTTTTCTTTTAGTCCCAGAGCAAGAAATGAAATTTCTTAAGCACAGCAAAGCTCAGCGCTGTGCTTAAGAAATTAAGCCCCAGGAAGAGCCCAGATGCAAAATCCACCAGCTGCAGCCCTTCAGCCCCAGCCCTAGGACTCTCACAAAGCATCTGGACTTTGTCGGGTTCCTGGGGCTGTCACATTTCAAAGGCTCCCTCTGCGAGCTCCAGAGGCAATGGAAAGTATGTTCAGTCGCAAGTGGGGTCACAGGCAGATGGAGAGAGAGGGAATCAGCTCGTGGATGCAGCTCCCTGCACTGCCTCAGAGCAGCCTTTGGAAAAACTGGGAGGTATAAAAAAAAAATAAAAAACAAACAAAAAAACAAAAAAAAACCAAAAAAACCAAACAAAAACAAAAACAAAACAAAACAAAACAAAACAAAAAACCAAAAAAAACCAAACAAAATAACCCCAAAAAAACACAAAAAAACCCAAAAACAAAACAAAACAAAAAAAAACATGGGCAAAGTACCTGAGGAACAAGGAAAGCTTGATTTCACCTCTACCCCTGAGAGAAACGGCCTTGTGGGGAGTTGGGAACCACACAGAGCAGAGATGGAGTTTGTCTCAGGAAAATTGCACGGATGAGCTGTGAGTGAGGGGGGAAGTGCTCGGAGCTTGCAGAGAAGGAACAGAGAGGACCAGGCAAAGTGAGCTGGGAAAAGGAGGAGTTTGGATACCCAAAGTTCATCTCCCACCCTGCCAGGAGCCAAGGAACTCTGAGCAAAGCACACCCAGAGGGTCTGAGCATCCCTGAAGCGTTTGAGAAGCGTTGGGAGCTGCTGATGCTTTCTCAGGGTGTGGCTGAGCCTCCAGAGCTGCTGTGGTTCAGACAGAGGAAGGGAACTGCAGCTGCTCCTCCACTGCCATTTGGGAGAGGTTTTTTCTGTTCTGTCAGAGCCCTGCCCTGCCTCCCCCTCTCCCAGGAAGGGATTCTCACTCAGGGGTTACCTGGCACAGTTCAGCTGTTGGTAAGTTCTTGTGTGAATGACTGAAGGCTTTCCTGACAAAACAGCATCAAGAGTGGACCCCAAAATTCCCCACCATCCTTTATCCACGAGACTGGGAATCTCTGGGAATGCCAAGSACATTTGTGATGCAGATCAAAAGAGAAATTAGTGCTGCCAAGCTCAAAAAGAAGCAGCAGGATGGAGGAGAGGCTGAAGAGGAAGGAGATGCTGAAAGCTGCCAGCACCCACAGCTTCCCCAAAACCAGCAGCAAGGTCATTTATCAAGGCTGCAGGCTGCCAGGGGTGGCAGATCTGATCCTGCATTTCTTTAGGATCTCAACGTGTCCCTGCCACGGCAAAGCCCTGAGCACAGTGATAGATTTATCATTTGCCTTCCGTGCAAAAGGAGCACCTTGCCAAATCTTGGGAACACTTAGGACAGAGCCATAGATGGAAAAAGCAGCTGAAGGCTTCACAAAGCAAGGAAACAGCAGAAGCTGGAGCAAGAAAAGTYAGTTCCCACTCAGTGAGGTGAGGCTGGAGGGGGAATTGCCCAGCACTGGGGGAAGAGCACACTGAAGTGCAAGGAATAAKTTTTAAAACAAAACTTTGCTGCCAGTCACGTGCAGAGAGGATGGTGATGATGGACTCCAAAAGAAAAACCTCCAGGCCTCAYTCTGTCAGAGTGGAATTGAGACAGAACTCAGGTTGCACTGTTCATCCTGCTGAAGGAAAGATGCTTCCAAACCTTTCTGAATTTTCCCTGGGATTCTCACCAACCTTTCCCTGGACTGGAGGGTAAATCCAGTGCAGCTCAGATGTGGCTGCACAAACTGACACGAGGCCGTGAAAAACAAGAGTTAACTCACACAGCACTAATCAGCAATCTGATAAAACATTATATCCACACTGATAAAGCCCTCTCTCCCTTTCTGAGAAAGGCAGAAGCTCTAAAAATATACCCAAAGATGAACATTTTCAATTAAGTACACTTGCTGTATTGTTTACAGAAATATTACATATTATTACTGTTAAATAGAGTGAAAATTGAGACAGCTCATTTTTATCTCTTTCCCACARAGTTTACAGCAGGCTGCCCCTCCTGCCTGAGGCAGGGTGCACGTCACAAAAAGTGATGAGGTTCTTTTGCAAACGTTTGCAGCRAGACAGGAAATAAAAAACCACACAGAGAGGGTTGGCCCACAGGATCYTGCTGCTGTTTGTTACAGAGACTGTGAGAAACAGAGCTCCCAGAAATCCACCACGTGAAGGTCCAGCTCCAGGAAATCCACATCACTTTAGGCAAACGTGCAAAGAATTTCATTCTAAAAGTGTAAAAAGGGGAAATCCTGATGTGGAGAAACCACGGAGTGCTGCAGGAGCTGCCACAGAGCACACGGTGAGGATTTGTCCTCTCACATCTCACACCAGCAGGGCTTTGCACAGAGAGAGACAACTCCACCCTCAGCAGCTTTTTTATGACTCTACAACACCCTTTATTCCAAAGCAGTCCCTTGTGACAAAAGAATTCCAAGAGTTTTGTCCCTGCACAGCTCGGAGAGCTCTGCCTTCCCCACTGCCCCGGSAGCTCGCTCTCCCAACTGCATCTTTACACAAAGTAATAAGAAAGGTGTCAAGGCAGAGAAATTCGAGTAAAAACAAGTTTCTTCAGAGGAAACCAATCATTAAAGTGCATGACAACATTTGAAGCCACAGTCTGAAGCTCAGTCCTCCACGAAATGCACTCTGATCCTGCAAAGCTTTCAATTCCTCCCGCTGCTAGAGGAAGAACTGCTCCTATGAGGATGGAGGCGAGGTTTGCAGTGGAGAAAACATTTCAGAGTTGTCTGCTTTGTCCCTGCAGAGGCACCATCTCGGTGGCTGCTGGCTGGGGATGCAGCAGGGATTGCTCCTCTGAAGCTGCTCGGGGTGGGTTCTGGGGTGGCCGCTTCCAGGACCTGGTGTCTGCAGCAGGGGACAGCAGAGCAGCCCTCCATCAGCAGGAAGCTGACAAAGGGAGCCAGGTTTAGGATGATGAAGGTTCAGGGGACACCAAACACACACCACAGAGTGTTTTAAACATTGCAACATCCCCAGTCCCGGAAAAAAAAGCACCCTGGAAGGATCTGCACTGGAGGTTGTGTCCAAATCCACTGAGATTCTGCCCAGGAGAACAAGAACTGGACAAAATCTTTCTAAACAAATTACAGCTCTGTTTTCCAGAGTTTTCTCCCAGGTTTACCAAGGGGAACAAACAGAACAATCTCAGGCAGGATCTGACCATGCTCCCAGAGTTAATGCTCATTTTCATGCTCTAAAAGCTCTGATTTTAACGTGTGCAGGAGGAATGGGCCTAAATTTCACATTTGCCAGGAAAAGCATCGCATATTTGGGCTATTGAGCCAARAKRAAGAGCAGCCTTTGCTTTTCCTCAGCAGCTTTTCCTGCCCATTTCTCCCACATCTCATCTCCTTCATCCTCAGTGTGTTCCCAAACTCTGGCCAGCTCCARATCTACACTAAATCTGTATTTTCTTAGCTCCCAAAGATGCTGCTGCTCTGGGGGAATGCAGTGGGGAAGCAATGTCAGSCTGATCTGCCTGAAATTCTGTTGCCAAAGACACAACAACCTGGCAGGAGCAGCTGCTGAGCAGGAAGCTAAAAAGGCTCTGCAGACCTTTCTTGGTGATTTAATTTACCTTCTGGATTTATTTCTGAATCGCTGGTGTTTCCAGGGTCTTCCTTCAGCACTCCCACATCCTTTGCCCAATCTGTCCATTTAATTTCCTCCACTCTGGAGAGACAAAATGCAACAAGACACTGATGCCTGGAATGCAGCATTCCAAGCCAGATCTCGCTGTCCTGCAGCCTCCCAGCCCAGCTCATCCTGCCAACACCACCCCAATGGTTTGGCTGTAGCCAACAGCACCTCACAGAGCTTTTTTTTTTTTTTTTGAGTAAAAATTCTTCTGTAATCTAAAAATATATTTTCTCCCCCTGCATATTGCCCACTGGTCTGTTGGGTTTTAAACCCTTCAGTTCAGGGAATGTTTTTAATCCAAAGGTGATAATCAGCTCTCAAACCTCCAGCCTGGCAATCCCCAGCAAATGTGAATGTAGCCAGGAATGTGGGTGCTGAAATTCCCCGTGGTGGTCCAGGGTTCCCAGGCTGTGACCCCTCTGCCCAGCTGGAGTGTGAGGGGGAATTGAGCATCTGTTCTTACCTGAAACACCACCTCTCATCTTTCTTATTGAGCCCCACTGACATGAAGCAGCCAGATCTCCTCTTYCCCCCCTGGCGCCACAGCCAGGCCTTTTCTATCTCCAGAATAGCAATGGCCCTCTGAAAGAACAAAACCACGTCAGACATGAGCCAGGGCACACACAGAGCCCAGCCCAGACTTCCCATTCCATCTCCCCCACTCAGATTTAGGGGATCACAACCCCAAAGTGCTCCTCAAGGTTCCAACCACTGCCCCACATCACCTCGTGCAAAGAGAGCGCAAATATACCCAAAAATGATATCACAATTTGCTGTAAAATGCACATTCATGGCTGAACTCAGCACAGGCACTGCCCCCTGTGACTCTGAGAGACCCCAGCAGGATTTTGTGCCTCACCTGCAGCTTCCAGACGCTCTTGCTGTAGGCGGAGATGTCGGTGACCGTCTCGCTCATGAGGGCGATCAGCATGTTGAGCAGCAGGATGTAGGTGAGGATGACAAACAGCAGCAGCAGCAGCATCACAAAGTACCTGAAGCGGGCGTGCTCYTGGAAATCCAGGTCTCCCATGCCGATGGTGATCTTGAAGAGCTCCAGGGAGACGCTGAGCAGCCCCCCGTACATGGCGTGGCTGCCGGGGCTCTCGGGCTGAGCCAGGGATTTGTTGTGGGACACCGAGGGGGCATCGCCCATCAGCGTCACCAGAGCTGCGGGAAAAACACCGGGTGAGCCTCGGGAAAGTGCTCTGACTGAGCTCACACACAACTGAGAGAGGGAGGGCTCACCCGCAGCAAAGCCGAAGAGGAAGATCATGTACACCAGGAGGAAGCGCAGCAGGTCCCTCATGATGGTCTGGAACACAAACCAGGCTGTTCTTGTTTCACGTGGAAGCACCAGRATGATCCTCTGTGCTCACACATCACAAACCAAGCCCCAGGAACAACACTGACAGCGAGCTTTCCACCTTTTATCCAGTTTAAGAAACTTCTAATAGATGTTAAATACTTCCACAAGTTAAGTCATATCTTTCGCAGCTTAATCTGACAGTTTCACATGAACTTATTTGTTGCTACACTTGTATGAACAGATTTTTGAAACAAATTAATGTCCTGTTGGCTCCCCAGCATGGCTGATTCCAAATTGTTTCAACACACATCCCTCTCCTAACCCTAACCCTAACCCTCTCCTTTCCATCTCCATTGGCTTTACACAAATGCTGATCAGAACTCTTCCCTGGCACCTCATTTCACCTCTGCTCTGTTTTTCTGGTTCCAGACTCCTCCATAGACCTGGAAACACTTCTCAGCCAAGTTGAGCAGTTCCAGGGAGCTCAGGCTGGTTTTGGATTAGTTTATGACACCCTGCTGTCACCTGGGGTGTTCAGTGACAGCAAACRAGCAGTTTGCTGCAATTGTAATTGAAGATACTGATCTCACCTCTTTCTGCAACAACTCTGCTTCACCAGGACACCAATTCCAGCTCCTCACACCCCAAAATCTTTCCCTGCAGGGTTTTTTTTCCCCCAGCACTGACCTTCTGGATCATGACGCTGTAGATGCCGGTGCGCTGGAAGCCRCGGGTGTAGTAGAGGGTGTTCACCCATCCCAGCAGCAGTGAGAACACCATCACTGCCACATAATTCTCCGAGCTGGCTCCGTACAGCACCGCTGACAGCAGCAGGGAGAAGGCCTGGATGAAGCTRAACAGGGACAAAATGCAGTGACAGGGGCTCAGCTCAGCTAAAAGAGCCCTTGCGATGAAAAACATTTGAGAAGGTTATAAAGGATGAGGATGAGATGAAGGTTTAGGGCAAGAGGCAGCAGAGGAGGAAGGAGTGGCAGAGGATTTGTGTTTTCTGCTCCCCAGCAATGTTTGGGCATCTCAGCTGCACACACAGAAGCAATTCTGAGCTGTGGCTGTGCCAAAACCCCCCAGGACCTACATGAGGATCTCGATGCAGCTGTCAGAGCACATGGTCTTCAGGGACTGGCGCCTCCTCCGCAGGTACAGGCTCTGCCAGAGGAAATCCATTCATCATTCAGCAGAAAAGGGGCCATTCATCACCAAAAACACAGCATGTGACAGAGGGACCCTGCCCAGCACAGCCCATAGCTCAGGGCAAGCTTGGCTCTGTGTGMTCCTGYTTTATCTTCAAGATCCCCAGTTCCATCCCTCCCAGATGAAAAAAAGGCCTTTTTTATAAAGGGCAAAGATAAACAAGGGCTGAATCACGGCTCAGCCCCACATCTTTATTAATAGCWGCATTAAATGCCAGGGAGGCATTTTAACAGCATAAATCACAGGATTCTCTCAGAATTAAGTGCTATTGTGGAACCACAGTTCCCCTCACCCACCAACCTGGCTCGGGCTGTCCCTGTGGTTGACACTGAGTGTCTCAGAGCAGGATTCCCTCCTGCACATCCCCATCTGAAGCTGCTGCCTCCACACCAGTGCTTCCTTTTCCTTCCCTGCCTGACAACAAAATCAGACAGGAGGTGCCCYTACCTGAGCAAAGATCAGATAAATGCCTCCCAACAAGATAATGATCAGTCCAGAGACCCACAGGAATCCTCCAGCTGTGAGTTCCACTGGAAAGGAAGGCTGCAAGACAAAACCAGGACAGGCAGAGGCAGTGATGATAAACACCCACAACTTTTAAACTCTGCTCCATCCATTCAGGCTTTTCAGATAAAAAAAACTGGACCTACCTTTACCCTTAATGGTTGATAGTATGCAATGGCTGTGAAGATGATCATGAACGACAAGTAGGAGGCAAAGCTGAAGTAGAATCTCTTGGAAGCAAAGGTTTCCCATTTTTGCTGAAGGAGTTTGTTCAGTGGCTCCAAAACCACCATCTTGTACCGGTTCTGTGGGGGGAAAAAAACAACAAAAATGCACCTGTGTGTCMACAGGAATGGGAATTCACCAGAGGATTGTTCTTTTTAAGGGTTGGAGCTGTGTGGCTTCTGCTGGGGAGTCATTTAAGAGACTGTTCAGTCAGGCTGAAAGATGAAAGGTATCAACCATTGCACAGAAATCCCTTCATCAAAGTATTTGCACAAACCAAATCAAAATTTCTCTCAAATTATGGATGATCACACKGAATAACAAAATCTGCAAACATTCCCATGAAACATTTCTTTTTTCCAGAGAAATTATCACCCGAAACTTCACATTGACTTGAAATTATTTGCATAATTACACAGCAACACCACACAAGGACAGGAAAAAAAGGGAACTGGGGTTCTGGTGAGAGCCTCACCGGGGTGTCACTGCTGTAGGCCAGGATCTCCAGCACAGAATTCTCCTCGAAGCTGTCCAGGGAGGACAGGTCATAGAGGGACACGTGGATGGGGCCGTAGGTCCACTCGGTGAACTTGCGGGACAGGTGCCGGTACACGGGGTCCTTGATCTCCCTCTGGATGATGTGCCTGAAGATCTGACACACAGAGAGGGCACAGAGCAATGATCCTGGGGTGAAGGTGCAGAAAGGCACCCAAAGCACCTCCCCATGCAGCACATCTGGGTTTGGGCCTTATCAACACCTGGACCTGGCTCAAAGCAGGGAATCAAACACATCTGGCTGCCCCAGGAGCTCCAGGGCAGGGACAGCAGCAGCAGCTGAGGCTCTGCAGGACACCACAAGTGACTCAGAGACGCCCTCCTTTACTGTCCCCTGTGTCACTGCCCCATCAGGGGTTGGGTATGAGCTGCTCCGACCCCAAACCCCATTGGCACACCCCAAGTGTTACCCCTCCCCAGCTCCTCTGCTCATCCCCACCTCCACTTTGCCCGTCTTGGCAGCGAGCTGCAGAGGGTTCAGCCCATCATAATTGACAATCTCCTCCAGTTTGCAGGCGGGGTCGAGCTTCACGCCCGCCTTGAGCAGCKCCACGTAGGTGGTGCTGACGAAGTTGGTGTTGTCCTCGGTGTCRTCGGCGATCATCACCAGGGCGTGCAGCACCGTGTTGCCCTGCGTGTCCTGCTCCTGCAGCCTGGCTTTCTGGTGGGGGTTGGTGAGCAGATAATCCACCACATCCAGCTGGTTGGTGCAGGCAGCCAAGGACAGGGGGAGTTCACCTGGAGAGATCGGGACGCGGCGTTTGGAAGGGAGGCAGAAACGGTGAAAAAAGATTAAAGAAAGAGTAAAAGAGCAATCCTAGGAAAATATATTTAGTGTGGAGTTTTACCACGGAAACACAGAAGTTCTTCCTCAGTGTCTCTAGATTCAGAAAGGGTTTTATAATCAATAATTACTCTGTTTCTGGGGGCAGCTGAAACACATTCCCAGATCTGCACTCCAGAATAACCAAGGATTGCTCTTTGTCTGAAGCCACCCAGACAGGATTAAACCCATAAATTCAAAGATGGAAATGCTCAATGGGCASCCCAGATGAGATCCTGCCATTTAAATCATCAAGGGCTGGATTAAAGGACCCTGAAGATGGCACAGAAGGGAAAACCCMACTGGAATTAGTGGCACCACACACAGCAGGGCAATAAAAACCCCAGAGGAACATATTAGACACCGACTCACCAAAATAAAAGTAAACTCCTTCTTTTTTCTTCCTGAAGAATTCCCCGTGGGCTCTGGCATGGACATCAGCTCCGTTCTCCACCAGCAGCTTCACCAAGTCAAGGCTCCTTTTCTCTATGGCGATGTGCAGGGCTGTCTGGCCTGAGGACAGAGCCAGCCTGTCACCCTGTGCCACTCACAGAGGGGACAGGGCACAGGGGATGGCACCACAGACTGCTGCTTGATTGTGTTCTGCACAGCCTCAGGGCTGGGCAGGGCTGGCTGGCAGCTGAGGGCTCCCAAAAAGCCTCAAAACCATCAGAAATTCAGCACCAGAGCAGGCACTTCCCCCTGCCTGAGCTCC
>NW_026623394.1:546489-549095 GCF_030028575.1 Malurus melanocephalus
CACCCAAACCACGCCCAAACCACACCCAAACCACGCCCAAACCACGCCCAAACCACACCCAAACCGCACCCAGACCACACGCAAAACACACCCAAAACACACCCAAACACCACACCCAAACCACACCCAAACCGCACCCAAAACACACCCAAAACACACCAAAACACCACACCCAAACCACACCCAAACACCACACCCAAACACCACACCCAAACCACACCCAAACACCACACCCAATCCACACGCAAACCACACCCAATCCACACGCAAACCACACCCAATCCACACCCAAACACCACCCAAAACACACCCGAAACACACCCAAAACACACCCAATCCACACCCAAACCACACCCGAACCACACCCGAACCACACCCAAACACCACACCCAAACCACACCCAAACCACACCCAAACACCACACCCAAACCACACCCAAACACCACACCCAAAACACACCCAAACACCACACCCAAACCACACCCAAACCACACCAAATCCACACCCAAACCGCACCCAAAACCACACCCAAACCACACCCAAACACACCCAAACCACACCCAAACCACACCCAGACACCACACCCAAACCACGCCCAAACCACGCCCAAACCACACCCAAACACCACGCCCAAACCACGCCCAATCCACAGCCAAACCACACCCAAACACCACACCCAAACCGCACCCAAAACCACACCCAAACCACACCCAAACACCACACCCAAACCACACCCAAACCACACCCAAACCACGCCCAAATGCCACACCCAAACACCACACCCGAACCACACCCAAACCACACGCAAACACCACACCCAAACCACACCCAAACACCACACCCAATCCACACCCAAACCACACCCAATCCACACGCAAACCACACCCAATCCACACGCAAACCACACCCAATCCACACCCAAACACCACCCAAACACCACCCAAACACCACCCAAACCACACCCAAACCACACCCAAACCGCACCCAAACCACACCCAAACACCACACCCAAAACACACCCCAAAACACACTCAAACCGCACCCAAACACCACACCCAAACACCACACCCAGACTGCACCCAAGCCACACCCAAACACCACACCCAAACCACACCCAAACCGCACCCAAACCACACCCAAACACCACCCAAACCACACCCAGCACACGTGGGCACCTTGCAGGGCAGCAGAGCCCTCACACATCCCCATTTTACTGGTGGTGACCTCCCAGCAGCTGCCTGGGACATTTAAACATTTTGGGAAATCCACAGGCTGCCACCAGCCAGGATTGGTGTGCACCCTCTGGATCCCAAACTGTCAAACACCCAAAAGTTACTCACTTGCTGACRAGTCCTGGCCGATAGTTCAGATTAACCTTGATTTTAGGGGCGAAGTCACTGCTCTCCTTCTGATAAGGTGTCTCCAAGGGTTGTGGCTGTCCTTTCTTTCCATGTCCCGGCCTTTCTTCCTTTTTACCCGGTGTGGGTTTGTCCTCCTGGACGCTGTCATCTGTTTCTAGCAATCCTACAAACCTGTTCCTCTGAGCTGGGCCTGGCTGCCCATTTGTGAATTTATCCATTGCCAGGAGAGATGGTCCTGCAGATCCCACAAAAGTGTTCCCTGCTGGGGCACTAAACCTGCAAGGGATGGGGAGGATTAACACAATTTCTTCACAAACCCCAAAGGTGTTCAGTGAGACACAAGGGAGGTTCCCAGGTTGCCCATGGGTTCCTCGAGAGGGAGATTTGGTAAAACTCTGCACAGGAGGAGAATTTGAATAAAGGATCAGGGTCTTAAATAGGGTTCCAGCAGAGGAGAAATTCAAAAGCAGCTCATGAAGCACAAGCAACTCGTCTGCAGCACATCTGAACCCCCTGTGTGAGATGACCTCACCTGTTGGCAGCAGCACAGGTTCCTGACATAAAAGGCAAGGAAAGTGGCTCTTTAGGAGTCTGGGATCGTTGCTCTTGTCTCAGTGCAACCAGCACAGGCTGGGCACCAAGTGGCCAAACAGATAAAGGTTCCCTGTGGGCCTGCTTTGAGCAGTGATGAGTGTGCCCACGCTCCCTGCTCGGAAACTTTGGGCTGTTTACACAGAGAAAACACCTGCACAAATTGTGTTCTCCCTGACATTTCAGCCTGGAGTGAAACCAGTGGGATCTCCCCAACACTTGGAGCTGCTGGCTGTCCATGTGAGCACAGAATCAAACACACTCCCCCTGCCCTGTGGACACCCAGAGCCCCGGGAGACTGCACAGAGCACAGATTTGTACTCTGAGAGCATCAGCACCCAGCACAGCTCCCAGCCATTCCCCTGCTCTCATCTAACTCATCCTGAACTCTTCTTTGACTCTGTGGGGACCTCTCCTCACATCTCTCTGGGCACATCAAACCACACCCAAGGCACACTGTCTGAATTCAGCGTGGTTGTGGATTCTCTCAGTTTAGAGGCAGCAATTCAACATCCCCCGTTACCAACCTGCAGCAGAGCTCGTGTCAGGAACTGCTCCTCGCTCCCATGCACTCCCTCCAAATGGTTAACAGGTTTCCTCTGAAGAGAAATCCCCCTTGCTGGGACTAGGGCCAGACTCCATAGCCTGCACCAG
>NW_026623394.1:550169-555290 GCF_030028575.1 Malurus melanocephalus
GGGGAGAGCCAATGAGTGCGGTGCTCTTATATGGGAAAGCTGGCTGCCTGCTGCAAATTGAAAATGTTTAACCCCTGCCTGCACAGGGGAAGGAAACACCCCGGGGAGGTGGCACAGGGCTCCCCCAGCCAGCCCGGGAGCAGCAGAAGCGCCTGCAAACAGCTGAGAAGCCGAATCTGCTCTCACAAAGTGTGCAGCCCCCGTTACACAAACTGGGTGAGTAAAGGGAGAAGACCCCACAAAGTGCAGGGTCTGCTCCTCACACAAAGCAGCCCCAGTTCCCAAACACTCGATCATCACGGGTTGTTTCATCCTCCTCTGGTTCTGGAGGGTGGGATCTCCAAAGGAGGGTCAGATTGGTGAGAGGCTTCTCCTGGCTGTCCCTGGCCACACACACGCCCCAAAACTGCTTCACTTTCCCCTCACAAAGCAGAGGAACAGAGGGCTGATGCTCTCAGCGTGTTTTAGTTCTTCCCCTCCCTCTCCTGAAGGCTGGAGGAGCAGTGGGATCATTTCCTGAGCGCCAGGGCAGGACAAGGCTCAGCACTCACTGCCTCAGCAGCTTTTCCCAAAGGAAAGCTGCTCCAGAGATTCTCACCTGAGCTCCTGAGGCTTTACAAAGCCTTTAATGTGACCTAGAGTTCAACTAGAGAATATTATTGATGAAAAAAAACAGTGAATAACTCTCCCATCCAACACCTTGGATGGCAGGGCCACATTCCAGGAAAAATCTTGGAATTGTTGTTAACCACTGGCCCAAAACCACTGAGCAGAGGGGTGACAYGGTGACACACTGAACTCTGGCTGTGGCTCCCTTTTTCCAAACCTACCCTGAGCCAAAGCAGAGCCTGAAGCAATCCCCATCCCCCAGGACTGCAGGATGCTGTGATTCTCCCCTGGACTGTGGTGGTCACCCAYGGAAACATTCCCAGATGGTTCCAGGTTTGAGTCAGATGCTGTGAGAGACCTCCCTATAAATACACCAATTAAAYGACACAGTGCCTTTTCCTCTCGTGGTTTTCAGGAGATTACAASCTGATTTCTCCAGATTCCCATGTTTCAAAACGAAGCCGGTCCAGGAACCATCCATAGCTGCTTTTTTCTTTCCATGATGGTTTTTTAATGATTTATTAAGACCCCCAGAATTGCCTATAGAAAACAAACAGATAAATGCAAGATCAGATCCAATCTCTCCACCCCTTCCCTCATTCCAGCCTTGGAATTGATTTAGCTCAGTTTGCTTTAGCTGCTTTTTTACTGTGATATCAACAGAGCTTCAGGCTCAGGAGTTGAGCTCAGACTTAAGGGTGGTTTAAATCCTCTTGGGTTTCTCCTCCAGCTTTCCTGGGAGGCATCCCACCAYTCCAGCCAAGGAATGAAATCAGCCCTTGGGGGTGCATCATAACAGAGCTCTTCTCTCTGCACATCTGCTTTTAATAGCTGCAGGGAGGGAGGGAGGGGAATGTGCAGTTTGMTGGGAAAGGAATCGCTGCCAGCCSAGAGGTCAAASAGCCAAACACAACCAYGGAGCTGCTGGGRAGCACAGAAACGCAGGGCAGGGAGGTTAAAAGCAGCAGTTTAATTGCACCTGTCTGCCAAATTGAATTGTCTTCTTGCTTTTTGAGGCTTTTATGTGGAGGAACACGAAGGAATCTCACAATCCCTTATTTTATTGATGAACATGGCTGAGTTTCTCCTGACAGGAGAGGCATGTTCTGTGGAAATCTGGGAAGAGAGAAACCAAACTGCTGAGTGACATTTCAAATCAAGTGTTTTTCATTTAGCAATTTTATCAAATATCTTCCTAATTATAGATTACAGGTGAGTAATTCACAGCAGAAAAAGTAATGACTGGAGCCTGCGTAAGCAGGAGGTAAAAGGAAGCACGAGGATGAGGGTGTTCTGAAAAGATGGAAAARAGCACWTTTTCTGAAATAAATATCCTGTGTKCACCTAAGTTCCCATTTTTATCAAATAATGAAAAAAAAATTACTTATGATCAATACCATGTTTTCAGTGTGGTAAAGAGAAGTTCAAAGTCACTTACACGTGTCTGTAATTTAGTTACAGGATTGATCTCGGGTGTAGCATCTCAAAATCATCACAAGAGGAGGGAACCCTGTAAATAACAACATGCAAGGGTGGAGAATTAAAATTCTCTCCAATACAACAGGTAGACCAGCAAAATAAAAAACAGTTTATTTTAAAGGTGTATTTTCACCCTCAGGAAAATATCAAGTGTTTTTTGAAAGGTCTGACTCCTTTTTTTTTTTTTTTCCATGTAACTGTTATGTAAAGGCCACATTGAAGTGATGAATTTTAGCAGCTTCATTTCTTAGTTACAGATGGAAATCTGTACCTCTAGAGACACCAGCCAGTGCCCAAYGTGCCACATAAATATTCTCAAATATAATCCCTTGTCAAAAGTTGTCTGATAGCCCAGGGAACTCAATTAATCTACGTGATGGTATTTCTGGAACTGCAAAGTCCCACTTCATAACACTGAAGGGCTCCAATCTATATTCTTCYGAGGCCTTTGAAGGAACCATCCAGCTCTTTTATTCCTAAAATGGAAGTATCTTTCCACTTGATGTATCCTTTTCTGTAGGATCACAGGCTGTAGGAACGCTCTGCTGACAATCAAAGAGCAGCAAAATAGGAAATCCAGCGGCACATGGAAAATAATCTTTTTTGTGGAGGAAGAGCGACATCCTGTGGATAGCAGATGGAGCTGAATTCCTGCTGCTTTTGGGCAGCCAAGGATTTTTAAARAAAGCCTTTGTTACCGTGGGCAAGGCTGCTGAGTGACCGAGGGATTTATTCCCTGTTTTTACCTTCTTTAACCTTCACTTTCCCTCTAGGATTATGTTTTAGGGTCGTTGCTAAAGGAGAAAACACCAAATTTATCTAAAACCCACTCCAATGGGTTATTTAATTTCTCTTTTTATAGGTGTAATTTTTTAAGCACAGAAGACAAAATCCCTGAAATCTTGTCTGATTTTTGTTTGTGGTTTTGGGGTTTCATTTGATTCTTTTTTTTTTTTTTAAGAGAGAGCAGACTAGAAATTAACTGAAGCAATAAGGAAAAAAAATCAAAGGCCAGGTGCAAAACTCAGATTACAGCCAGATTWAAAGATGTTACCAGAATCTGTTGTGAATATGGGAGCACTAAGATTATTTTAACAGTGTAGAGATTCTGGCTAAAACCTATTGAATTCTTATTGTAGCTATGAATTACTGTTTCTAAAAACTTTTGAGGTACCACCACACTGTAAGGATAAAAAAAAAAAAAAAGTATTTTAACAATATCAGTCATTTGCATTGCCTGATTTCTTATTTGTGTGAATAATATATGTTATGCAAATTTCACATTTTCTTGTAATTTATACACACTTCCTTAGTTCACACCACCTGCAATAACTTGCGATGATTTTTCCTTATTAATGAAGAAATCCCTGCAGTCATCTCTTCCCACTCAGGACACCCAGGGACACTCAGTGGCACACGGCAGACCCCTCCTGTCACCTCCCAAAGTCCCTGTTCCTGCAGGGCACCCCAAACCCCAGCAGAAAGGTAAGAAATGCCCGTTTATTCCGTTCCGTATCTCCTGTGAACTATGAACTTGAGGCAGGGCTGAACACAGAGCAGCGATAGACACCCAGAGCAGAGAGGGAATGRYTGGGGCTGGAAGGGACATGTGGAGGTCACCCCGTCCTGTCCCCAAATCAACCAGGGCCATTCCAAACCATTTCCATGGTTAAAACTGCAAAATGTGTAAAATCAAAGCGGCAATTGTGGGGAAACTCAAACCAAGGSATGTCTCTTTCATGGCAGAGACAGCAAATGTTTTAATGTTTACACAACTTTGTATTTCTGCCAGCTCAGCAGACAGGGAAGCCGGCCTTGCTCCCAAAAAAATCATAAATCCAATTATGAATAAAACCCACATTGGACTAGTTAGAGAATGGAGTTTTCTATTATTTCCTATTTTGTGCAAAACTTACCACAGATGTTCAGTGCCGAAATTCAAGAGGAACAGTTTAACAGCAGGACCACAGTGGAAAAAAAAAAAAAATAAATGAACCAAGGTGTTTCCTAACGTATGTTTGGGAGGAAAGTGAGGAACAGCACTGTGTGTGCACTCAGATGGGGCCAGGAGCTCCATTTCAAGGGGAGCASCTGCCAGAATTCAGGTTGACAGGCACCCTTATAATCTGGGGAAGGGCACACAGGGCTTATACCCCCCTCTGAGGTGCTTTTGAACTAGCTCACCCTATCAAAGAACCCCCAAAAACCAGAGACAACCCAGACTTAGTGTGAACTCCCTTTTTGGCACCAAATGGTTGTATAAAACTTAGCAAAGCAGGCAGCTTTTATACTGCTCAGTCACCTACTGGCATTTTCAAGGTTCAGTAGCCTGACGTGTAAGGGGCACCCCTTCCCACCCACCACACAATTCCCATTGCAACCAGTTCCACCCCCACCCCACAACCCATGTGCCCCACACCCCCCACCCACCGAGTCCCTTTAGAGCAGTGTCAGGCACTGCAACCCCTCACACCCACCCACAGGACCAGCAGAGACAACTAAAACACACCCCAAGTTTAGAACTGGGAGCAAAACCCACCCCACTGCTGAAAACCACACCCCCTTAGTGGGGTTGTTACATCCCACCTGGAAACAAAGTGCTGCTTAACTCTAGGAAGAAGAAACAACATGGTATTAGCACTTATTTATGATTTTAATCCAGATCCATTTTAACCACAAGGTTGGTCCTCATTACACATGCAGAGAGGCTTTAACTGCCATGGAAAGAAGCCAAAGCATTTCACTTAATACACCAGTTTTACTTGCTTGAACTGAGACAGACTACAGGGTGTAATGTGCAACAGAAAACTTTATTAGCATTTCAACAGACAGTTGTTCAGCAGTTACTCAAGCTTGCATTAACCTTGCATTAACTTAATATTAAGACATTGAAGAACTACAGTGCAAACACAAGTGCCACTGGCAATCCTGGTGTCAAGCAAGATGCACAAAAACTTAACAGCCACCCCTGAGACGCAGCACCAGGTGAAGGGTGGACTCTTTCTGGATGTTGTAGTCGGACAGGGTGCGCCC
>NW_026623394.1:555540-557102 GCF_030028575.1 Malurus melanocephalus
AGATCTGCATCCCACCTCTCAGGCGCAGCACAAGATGCAGAGTGGATTCTTTCTGGATGTTGTAGTCAGACAGGGTACGACCATCTTCCAGCTGCTTGCCAGCAAAGATCAGCCTCTGCTGATCGGGAGGAATGCCTTCCTTATCCTGGATCTTGGCTTTCACATTCTCGATGGTGTCACTGGGCTCAACCTCGAGAGTGATGGTCTTGCCAGTCAGGGTTTTCACGAAAATCTGCATCCCACCCCTGAGACGCAGCACCAGGTGAAGGGTGGATTCTTTCTGGATGTTGTAATCGGAGAGAGTGCGCCCATCTTCCAGCTGCTTGCCAGCGAAGATCAGCCTCTGCTGGTCTGGGGGAATGCCTTCCTTGTCCTGGATCTTGGCCTTCACGTTCTCGATGGTGTCACTGGGCTCAACTTCCAGAGTGATGGTCTTGCCAGTCAGGGTYTTGACAAAGATCTGCATCCCACCTCTCAGGCGCAGCACGAGATGCAGAGTTGACTCCTTCTGGATGTTGTARTCGGAGAGAGTGCGCCCATCTTCCAGCTGCTTCCCGGCAAAGATCAGCCTCTGCTGATCGGGAGGAATGCCTTCCTTATCCTGGATCTTGGCCTTCACATTTTCAATGGTGTCACTGGGCTCTACCTCGAGAGTGATGGTCTTGCCAGTCAGGGTTTTCACGAAAATCTGCATCCCACCCCTGAGGCGCAGCACCAGGTGAAGGGTGGACTCTTTCTGGATGTTGTAGTCAGACAGGGTGCGCCCGTCTTCCAGCTGCTTCCCGGCAAAGATCAGCCTCTGCTGGTCTGGGGGAATGCCTTCCTTRTCCTGGATCTTGGCCTTCACGTTCTCAATGGTGTCACTGGGCTCAACTTCCAGGGTGATGGTCTTGCCAGTCAGGGTTTTCACGAAGATCTGCATTCCACCCCTGAGGCGCAGCACGAGATGCAGAGTGGATTCTTTCTGGATGTTGTAGTCAGACAGGGTACGACCATCTTCCAGCTGCTTCCCAGCAAAGATCAGCCTCTGCTGGTCAGGAGGAATCCCCTCCTTGTCCTGGATCTTGGCCTTCACGTTCTCGATGGTGTCACTGGGCTCAACCTCGAGAGTGATGGTCTTGCCAGTCAGGGTCTTGACAAAGATCTGCATCCCACCTCTCAGACGCAGCACCAGGTGAAGGGTGGACTCTTTCTGGATATTGTAGTCGGACAGGGTGCGCCCGTCTTCCAGCTGCTTGCCAGCAAAGATCAGCCTCTGCTGATCGGGAGGAATGCCTTCTTTGTCCTGGATCTTGGCCTTCACGTTCTCAATGGTGTCACTTGGCTCCACCTCGAGGGTGATGGTCTTGCCAGTCAGGGTCTTCACAAAGATCTGCATGTTGACCTGCAAGACACACAAATATTTTAGCTACAGCCACTCAGTCAACTAAAGTCTTTAATAAACCCTAAACAAAGGAACTACTGCTGCTMTTTTCCACCATTTAAGGTGTTTTACTTAGGCCGTAGAAAACGCGGTAAAAAAACGATTTCCAACTTGTCTAACTAAACCTGGTTTTGATGCA
>NW_026623394.1:558075-564115 GCF_030028575.1 Malurus melanocephalus
CGGAGGGGCAGTTAGCGAAGGGCGGGGGCGGCCGGGGCAGGGAAAGCTCTGGAAGGTTCGGSGCTGCTCGGCGCTGATTGGTCCGCGGTGAGGTCACGCTGTTGCTGGGGGGAACCGCCCGGCGGGGCAGATTTGGGAGGGGGAGGGGGAGCGGGGCCGTGAGGGGACAGGGACGGGATTATGGGGATGGAGGACAGGGACAGAGCTTCTCCAGCCCCTGTCTGAACCCCAGCAGTGCTGAGGGAAGAGCCTGGCACCAACTGGGGAAGAAGTGCCCCCAAAAAAGTGGGGTGACCCTTGGTGCTAGTGTTTTATGACCAGCCCCTTCCTCCAGACAGGGACAGGAATTGTGGGGGGGTGGGATGGAGGACAGGGACAGGGCTTCTTCAGCCCCTGTCTGAACCCCAGCAGTGCTGAGGGAAGAGCCTGGCACGAACTGGGCAAGAAGTGCCCCCCAAAAAGGGGGGTGACCCTTGGTGTTAGTGTTTTCTGACCACTGGGCCTCTGACCAGCCCCTTCCTCCAGACAGGAACAGGGATTATGGGGGGGTTGGGATGGAGGACAGGGACAGGGCTTCTCCAGCTCCTGTCTGAACCCCAGCAGTGCTGAAGGAAGAGCCTGGCACCAACTGGGGAAGAAGTGCCCCCAAAAAAAGTGGGGTGACCCTTGGTGCTGGTGTTTTATGACCCACTGGGCCTCTGACCAGCCCCTTCCCCCAGACAGGGACAGGATTATGGGGGGGTGGGATGGAGGACAGGGCTTCTCCAGCTCCTGCCTGAACCCCAGCAGTGCTGAGGGAAGAGCCTGGCACCAACTGGGGAAGAAGTGCCCCCAAAAAGGGGGGTGACCCTTGGTGCTAGTGTTTTATGACCAGCCCCTTCCCCCAGACAGGGACAGGATTATGGGGGGGTTGGGATGGAGGACGGGGACAGGGCTTCTCCAGCCCCTGTCTGAACCCCAGCAATGCTGAGGGAAGAGCCTGGCATGAACTGGGGAAGAAGTGCCCCCAAAAAAGGGGGTGACCCTTGGTGTTAGTGTTTTATGACCCGCTGGGCCTCTGACCAGCCCCTTCCTCCAGACAGGGACAGGGATTGTGGGGGGGTTAGGATGGAGGACAGAGCTTCTCCAGCCCCTGTCTGAACCCCAGCAATGCTGAGGGAAGAGCCTGGCACCAACTGGGGAAGAAGTGCCCCCAAAAAGGGGGGTGACCCTTGGTTTTATGATTCACTGGGCTTCTGACGGCCCCTTCACCCAGAATGGCTGAGGTTTCATGGCAAAGCCTGGAACAGGCTGTAGGGCTGCTCCTGGCCTGAAAAGCTGAGAAAAGCAGAACTGAGTTAGCTAAGTTGAGGAAAACAGCATTAATTCAGGCTGCTGGTGTGTCACACGAGCCACCCCAGTCACGCGGCCCAGTTCCGAGCTGCCCGTGGAACTGGTTGGAGCTGGCTGACGAGTTAATTCTCTAATGTGAGGCTGCAAAACAAGGCCTGTGATGAAATGCTGACATTTGAAATTCAAATGGTTGTTTACTCGCCTCCAGAACAGGAAGCTTTGATCGCTTATGGGGCAGCTACCTTCTGTGAACTGATGTGGAAATGTGCCTCAGGTTAATTAAGCTTCSTTAGACATTTCAGACTGGCTCTTAACTCATATCATATTAAAACTGGATTGCACAAAATCCAGGATGGTTTTTATGTGGGTTTTTTTGCAGCTTTATCTGCTGTTCTTTCAGCGAAGCCAGGTGACCTTGTTAAATCCTCCTCTCACAAAGCATCAGCACGTGTGTGACTGGAAAGACTCAGTACAGAGCTGCTCTATTTCCCCCTAAAAAAACCTCAAACCCAGACAAAAATACAAAATCACAAAAAAAAAAAAAAAAAAAAAAAAAAAAAAAAAAAAAAAAACAAGCCAGCAACAAAACCCTTTCTCTTTCTTTTCTTCTAAAAGGGTTTCAAGCACCTCCTGGTTTACAGTAAAATAGAAATAAATCATCCTAACAATAATTGCTCACCATGTAGAAACAGGAAGACGGAAAAATAGTAACTGGAAARTTCAGAAAGCTCCATGGCAATAGCCAACCTTGGAAATATTATTTGGCCACACAAATTTAGGACAAAAGGCAGAGTTGGGCAATATCCCATTTGTTCGCTTTGTGCTGCCAGTTCTGCTCAGTGTTTCCAGCACGGGTTTTGTTTGCTGGTGCCAGGGTGGCTGAAGGTTTGCTCTAAGGCTGCCTCGTGTTTGCTGCACATCCCAGGCACTGCTCCCASAGGAAGGGCCATGAGTAACATTGGTATTTACCAATCTGTAAAGCTGGAGATTCATGTAAAGCCTGGGCAGTGTTTGAGCACATCACACTCGTATTAAGGATTTTAGGGTGTACATTTCTCTCTTTTAATATCCCTGTAGATGAAGAAGGAGTAATTTCTGTAATTTTTTTTCTATGTAAACTAGAAAACACAGGACTCCTCCCTTGTCTTTTTCCTAAATACAGCTAAATCCTATGGTGTGTTAACTTTTCTGCCTGCACAAAGCACATACATTTAACAAACATTCCCCTCTCCCTCTGGTAGCTCTTGGTGAATAAAAACCATCGAGCAGCTGACTCTGGACTGTATATAAATAAAWKCAAAGCTGAAAAGCCCAGAAATCTGTATCTTGTGACTGTTCTGACTGCACAGGTGGCTCCAGCCTTTGCCAGGGCATGGGGCCTGCAGTTGGGAACACGCATTTCTTTTCAAAAGTGGGTCACTGGGCAATAGTACAGAGCAACCTACTTTCAGGAGAGAAGAATCTGGGGTCAGGGAAATGTTTCCAAGGAATCTGTACATTCTGGAACACAAGCTGGGTCTGGTTTTGATGCAGGCTAATGTCCTAGCAACGATGTATCACTTTTACATGAGCAATGTGGAATGAGGCAATCTGTTTATCTTTAGCTACCAGGTTTAGCCTGGGACAGCCAGTTAGGCCATCACAGGGTGTGTGGCAAGTCCAGTTACTGTTCTTTGTTCAGACAAAAATAGGGCTGTTTGCCACAGGGAAAAAAAGAAATAAATATATATATATATTCCTATCTCATAACATTACTCACACCTGCCTCTCATTTTGAATGACACAGCATAATTATATTTACCTATTTACAATTGAGGAGGTAAATGTTGTCTCCCCAGTGCAATAAGGCCCRGGCTTGGCTGAAGTTCCACCCACGAGACAAACAGAGCAGTGGCATGTCACTGCTTGTCCCYGTGCTGYCAGCCTGGAGGKTTACACAAATAGTGAGTCATAACTCAAAGTWCTGTGAGATTGACTGGGATATTATGAGATTACCAAAAAAAGACAACTGCCTCCGTTTTGTTTTTATAGCCTCATGCTAAAAATACCGTCACTAAACAAAGTTTTTAARAAGCAACCAACTTTGGGAGCTGAAAGAAGAAAAACGAATTTTAAGAGAAACTAATAGATTGGTAGTAAAAAGAGGAAAATTAGTGATACTCCTTTGTCTTCCTGTTTGTCCAAAGCATATTTTAACTTGGTAGAAACATGGGATTCAGCTTTCAGATCTGTGCTGCCACAATAAACAGGCTTGGGCAGGTCTCCCTGTGAAGGTCTGGATGACCCAGAGGAACGTGTGACAGCTGCCTGTGCTCTGCTGGAAGGAGATGTCCAAAGGGCATTTCATAAAGCCCGGCTGGGCTGAAATCACAGCTTTGTGTCTGCGTGTTGTGCCAGTGAAAGCAACAGCTAATAACTGGGTCTGTTCTAAAGCTCCCTTGTCTGCATCCCTCCTCTCTGCCTCCCGCCTGGAATGTTTTGGATCCGATCCAAGCTGCAGTGCAGGGAGGGAGCTCTTTGTTCACCTCCTCTCTGCTGCCTCCGAGTTTGTGCTTTTTGGGGCGAGGTTTTTCAGYRCAACAGCAAAGAAGTACCTTGGAAAACAGGCAGACAGAAGAAATAAGCCCTATAACGTTGTTAATCATTGTTAATATGTTCAACAGAACCTCTGTAACAGTGAACAAAAGCAAACACTGTCAAGGCCGTTCTGAACAGCCCAGGGGTGTCACCTCCCGCATTTTATTTTCAGATTCAGCTTGGGTCCTTTGATGGTGAGGAAAACTCGAGAATTATTCCCCCTCCACCACAGGAAGACTAAAATCCAAGCACTGACATTTTTCTCCCCTGAACAAACCACGTAGTTTAACTACCTCAATTTTTTAAAGTATTCTGTCAGCTATACACAACTCCTAGTTCCCTGCTTATTAGATATAAAAAACATCCACAGTTCCTAATTCTCTTTCACCCACAAACATGTAGCTGCTTTCAGTGCTGCTTTGGGGATAAAAATGCTCTTACAGGCAGAATTTCAATGCTGGCTGTGAGCCAGGGCTGCAGAGCTGAGTCATTGTTATACAAGCAGAGCTGAGATGGCACAGAAAAACCCTTTTGTACTTTAACTCTGAACACGTCAGCTGCTRTTGGCCTTTGAGCATCACAAGACACTTACACAGAACCAACTGTAATTTACTGGACTTTTCCTCTYRTCCATCCCATCATCTGTTTGGWTAATTCTTCCTTTTCCATTTTGCCTCACAAGCCTAACAGCAAATGCATTTTTSATCAAGCTGTTGGCCTCTCCCAAAGCCTGGCAAACATTGCACCAGCTCTGGAAGCAGTGAAATGAGAGCTGTTAACTCTCTGGGCATTGGGAAGGTGCTGCCCAGGGGTACAGACAATACAGTATGTGACCACTGAAATTTAGGGCTTTCAGCTCAGAGTRTCTGTGACATTTATCATCATCCAGAGCTCCACTGTAAACCTCTTGAATTGATTATTTATGTGAGACTCAGTTCTGTGCTGTGTCCTTTGTAATAAAATATGAAACGAAAAATGAGAAACAATTTTTTTACTTTATGGCCTTAGGAAAGCAAGCTGCATTTTACACTTCCATTTTTGTCCTCCAATTCTTTATCCTGAAGCATCACAGGGGAACAGAATTTAGCTTCTCAAAACAGCTTCTACACTTAAAATAAACTGAACTAATTGTGGAGAGGCACAGAGAGTGACATTGCAGACATTACATGGACAAACTCACTCCAGTTTTCTCCTGGAACTGMTTTTTGAGGGTGTACAAAGTGCTGGTGGCTCCTGTCTTAAAGAAAAGTTCATTTTTGTGAAAGGATTTCTAACAAGCTCTTAAAATGAGCTCCTAAAATACACTCTGACTTTCAGTGTGTTGAGTTCAGTGCTTTTAGGACAGGACCGTGTGGGATGAAACCTGTGAGTGCTGCTGGCCATGCCTGAGGGGAGATGAATCCCTGCTGYAACCAGCACAGGCTCAGTTTCAGCGCCATTCCAGTTTCACCTCCGTGACTTTTTCCTCCCAAAATATGATGACTGTCATGCAATCTGGTTTGACTAAAGGTCTGGGAGTGGCTCAGACCAGGAGCTCCAGATGAATTTGTCACGCAGGGTGTATTATCGTGCTTCCATTAGAATGAGTAACCAGAGCAGAGGTTCGMATCGGGGATAACAGGAAATTGTAACTCAGTGCCCTTTCCTGTGGTCAGAGAAGAGGTGCTGAGCCACAGCATTTTTATGCAAATCCTGGCATGTGCCATCTCWGGAGGCAGCCTGACACTGGAGTCACATGTTTGTAAAGCTCTTTTCCAGGCCAGAGTGCTGATGGATGTTTATTCATCACTGCCCTGTTGCTTTGCCATATTCCTGGCTGAGACAGGACCCTTTGGTGCCTTTTTGCCTTTCAAGACTCAGCTCACTTGTTTACATCTTTCCCAGTTGCCCTTCTTGGAAAGAGCAAAACATTAAGTCCTGTTGATTACAAATTCTTGATTGTAAGTCAAACAAAAGAAGTTTCCAGTCCTGCAACACTGAGCACAAAGRTTTGTCCTTGGAGTGATTTTTTTTTTCACCAAGTGTGACCTGSACACCTCCAAGTTTCATACTTTCCCCTGCATTGATAGTTTTACTTGAGAAACAGCATTGRATTTCAGTATTCAAAAATAACCTTTTGTAAGATATTTAC
>NW_026623394.1:565345-603654 GCF_030028575.1 Malurus melanocephalus
CGACCGCGGCCGGGACGCGCCGGGCCCGGGCCAGGAATGCGGGGGGAACCCCGGCCGGGGCCAAGGCGGAGCCCCGCGGGCCCGGCGCCATCGATCTGGGGGCGCAGAGCGGGCGCTGGGCCGCCTTCCAGGAGCGGCACCGGCTGAGCTGCGAGGAGGCGGCGCGGCTGCTGCTGGACGCGTAGTGAGTAACGGGGCCGGGGCGGCTCGAACGCGCTCCTGCTCCAGTCCCGTTAATAGCATCGTTCTCCGGGAGGCATCCGCACAGCGGGTCCGGGAGCTGCCGGGAACGGGGACCGGGGGTGGGATGGGGAGGGGGCGCACGCACCACGGAAACAGTGGCTTTCTGTGCTAAAGGTTCCCGTGTTTTACGGCTCTCCCATCAAAAAAATGCCCCCGGGGGCTCCGCGAGGCTCAGCTTCTAAATCTCCACCCATTTCCCATGCTCGCTCTGTGCAGAGCACGGCACATCAGAAACTGTCCGTGGGAGGCAAAATCTGGAAGGAAAATGTTTTTCTTTTGCATTTTGCGATTGACCCGCGCGGTGACTGCCCAGCTGCTGTGGAGGCGGCTCAGGGAGAGGGAGAAACACAGGCTCAGAAATTCCTTGATCATAAAGTTCCTCCACATTACAGCCCCGAAATAAAYGACATTTCAAATTTTATGTAGAATCTGCTTATCTCTGCTTTTGCTCAGCTTTAAAATGGAGAAGTATTAGTGGTGTTGGAAGAACTACGGGGAAAATTGTGGGGAAATTCAGTTCTCAGTTCCAAGCAGGTTGTCTTGAGGTGATAGCCCTGGTTTCTGTAGGGTTGTGTATGGACACAGGTGTAGGGTCAGCACCGTGACCTGGACAGTGGTACAGAGTGGAGTGTTCCTCAAACTGGTGCTCTACCTTCCTTTTCACCATTCTGATTAAACCACAAAAGCAATTGCTGCAGAGGACAAAAGCCATCCTCTACCTCACTCTGACACATGTTATTAAATACATTTGAGTGAATACATTTCTTGGTGTTCTGCAACAGCTCAAGACAGAACTGAATAATGTTGTATATAGCCTTACTGTTCTCTTGGTCAAAGCAAAGAGAGGATGATCCCAAAAGCTCTGTTGTCTCTCTCCAGTGAATACAGGGGTTTGGTGAAGCACACAGGAGGCTGTCACTGTGGAGCCGTCCGCTTTGAGGTCTGGGCTTCAGCAGATCTGCACGTCTTTAACTGCAAGTGAGTTGGTTTGTTACCTGTTCCCAGAGATGGATATCAGCTCACCTGCTTTTCCAACCTTAGAGCTAAAGGATGACACAGCTGCAGAACACCCTCTGAGCTGTTTCCACAGGGTTTACCCCTAATTATGTCCTGATCCAATATGAGATCAGTGTTGGTGATTTCAGGTGCTGCTTTGGGCAGGACTTCCATGTCTCACAGCCAGGCTCAGACWCAGAAAGTGTCAAGAGAGATCTAATGAGTCCAGGTGCTCAGCCATCTGCTTTCTATTTCCTCTCATGCAGTGGGCTCAAAGCACACTGGTGCCTTTTTTTAACTTGTTCTTCTCAAGTGACATTACAGCTCTGACCACATGTGCCTCAAACTAAAACACTCCCTGATTTTAGTAGTGATCCCTCTTTGCCTGCAACTTGTTTGCTTCTAGCTCATGGGTGAACTTCTGAACCTYACTTTCTTGTTTGCAAGGTAATGAATGTTGGCAAAACTGGCCAAGCATGCTCTGATGGATTTCTCAGCGCTAGAGTTTGTCCTTAAGAGTTGTGTGTGAGAATATCTTATTGGGGTATCTGTGTAGGGTCAGCCTGTTCYACGGCTGTGCTCAGCCAAACATTAACACCACAAATCCACTTTTGCYGCTTACCTCTGAGCCATTCGAGCTGTCAGTGGAATTTCTGTTGCCAAGAGGTCCGATTGCTGCACTACAACCTGTCCACTTCTAGAAAGGTCTGCTTTTTCTTTTACAGTTGCAGCATTTGCACAAAGAAACAGAACAGACACTTCATTGTGCCAGCGTCGCGTTTCAAGCTGCTGAAGGTAGAGTAAGAGCATGGCCATGAGCACGAGCAGTGTTATCCTCACAGAGACAAGAACAATCAGTTTTCTATCCTAAGTTTGGCTGGGGGCAATGGCTGGATTTTAAGCTGTCTGGTGTGGGTGTCTTGGTGTATCTTATTTAGAGCTCTTGCAGCTCTCAGGGCTGACTGTTATGGGCACATGTACTTACAAAGCACAGGGCTTCAGGAAAGGAGCATGAATGCACAAACCTGGATCTATCTCAAGTAAAGACACAAAAGTGGCATTTTAAATTGTTCATTTCCTAGCTACAGGCACAAAGTAATGAATCCATCTATTTCTATGGAAAACTTAGACTGTTTTTCCTTTCCTCAGGGGGCTGACAATTTGACAACGTACACCTTCAACACACACCGTGCCCAGCACACGTTCTGCAAGACCTGTGGTGTTCAGAGCTTTTATACTCCTCGTTCRAACCCTGATGGTTATGGTAGGTACAAAGTAAGCTGTGCTAAACAGAGTTAACCACCCAGCAAACTGTGGATAAAGACTCCATTGGATGCTGCCATGACAGCAGTGAGCAGCATGTTTGTTTTTAAAGTGATAAACATGTGGAACTGCAGTCTGAACCTGTAGCTCCTGCATAAGAAATTGTCTTACCTATAATGTGTGAGCTTCTGCCTGTGACAGGGTTTTCATCCAAGTTCCTCAGCTTTACAGCATTTAGTGTTCCCCGAGATGCCCCATTTTTGAGTGGTGCAGGAATCTCCCACATTTTATGAAAGCAGGTTTCTATGTACTCTTTCTGCAGGAATAGCTCCCCACTGTCTGGATGATGGCACCGTGCAGACCATTATCACAGAGGATATCAATGGCAAGGAATGGGAGAAAGCAGTGAGGGAGCATAAGACCATCAGAGACATGTCAAAACCCTGACACAGCCTCCCAGCAGCCTTTGGAGCACTGCCATGGAACTGCAGTCTGGGGTTTCCTGGGTGATGGTTGGTGAAATYAATCTCTACATTACTGTAACCTGTTCTCTGTTTCTTAAATAAATCTTTCTATGCTGATTGTYTCAKTGCTTCGTGATGCTCAGTTTTCAACTGCCTCTGCTCTGTAAACCACTCCARGGTTGCTAGTTTGGGACTTTGCCTTTAGCTGTGCTAAAGCKTAAATCACAAGACCTCATTACAGTCTGAGTCTCTTGCACCTCATTCCTGTGTCCTACTGAGACTCTTGTGAGTTGATCTCGAGCTCTGTTCTGAATCAAGGAGAAGAGCTCATATTTCAGGAGGGGCACTCTGACAGCAGAGCCTGCAACATAATGTGTGTGAAAGCAGCAGCAGCAGCAGCAGCAGCAAAGATCAGTGCAATTAGAAAAAAAATTACATGATTTCTGATGTTTTATTCAAAAGCTTTGGCTTTTTAAAATTCTGACTGAGTAAGAAAGGCCTTGTGGTTATGGTATCTGTGGTGATGGCATGATCTTTGAACAAGTGCTGATACTTGGATTTTACAGAAGCACTGAGAGAGTTGCCAAGCAGTCCTTGCAGCTGTATCTTCTTGGGGAAACAGTTCGTGCCACATCTTCTCCAATGCAGAATCCTCCTGGACTTGACTCCCAATTAAAATTAATTCAAATTTCTCACCTTATTTAAGCTTCTAGAGTGAGAAAATAGGGCAGCTGTTAACCCTGTATGAGGCAACAATATACACAGCAGGAAGTTCAGCCAGCCTGGGTTCTGTAGTGTGGAGAATGATACTCAAAGAGCACTCTGTCCTCTTGAGCACGCAACACAGGAGTTTTCTTGAGTCCTGGGCCAGCACAGTCTTGTTTTGCTCATCCTGGAGCTGTGAGTGCTGTCCTGTCAGAGCAGCCGCAGTGAATTGACCACCAGGTAGCGRGAGAAGAGCACGTAGAGCTGGCGGAACCAGAGCAGTTGGCTGCGGTGGCACCGCATGGCTCTCTAGGAGACAAAACAGGGGAGAGAGCATTACAGGAACCTTCCAGAGCTGATTGAGGGCACTTCCTACTCCTCCTGTGAGGGTCAGTGCYCATCAGTGAGCAGGGAGGAGCAGTGGGAGGTGGAAGGGTGCCCAAGCTCCGGGCCTGGAGGGCAGGAGAGGTCTGTCTGCCCCTGAGTCTGGCRCTGCCTGATGTTCAGAGGGTCCTGCTAGAAAGGACAGTTTGTGTGTCACTTCTAACTCCTCCTCCCCACGTGCTCTCAGGCCTGAGTGTTCACCTGCTGGGGAAGCAGGAGCCTGATAGATGTCTCTGGGAACATCTCTGCGTGCTCCTTCTGGCCACCCTGCCAGCTGCAACTGAGCCTRTTTATAGGCACCAGACTAGAAAGGTCAAACTTCAGGAACAACAATACATGGGAATAATGAAGACCATCTTTATCCAAGGAGTTTCCATAAGTAACTCTATCTTTTAGCAGCCTCAGAAGCAGGAAAGGTCTATAATTTGTGAATTAAGAGCACTGTGTGCTGGGTAAATATTTTCATGCTATGGAAAGGGAGCTAATCAGATTCAGATACARGGAACTGTGGACTAAATTATATCATACAGCAAAACAGTTTAAAAATGTACAGTAAGGGGAACTTGTGAAGAGCTTTGGATTACAAGTTCACAGGCTGTCTCCATCTTTAGTTAGAGCTGTGATCCAAGGATGCTCATCATGCCAGTGTTTGACAGGCCTCTCACATGTTCAGAATATGCTGGATCCAGTTTCCTTTGAAATGGATCCTTGGAAATGCATCCTACATCCTGGAGACACAGTGAAACTCAGTGCCCTGTGACTCCTGGAGATCTCTGAGCTGCACATGTGYTCAGCCCTGTCCTGTCACGCAGCACATGAGGTAACCTGGCCTGTCCATTCATGTTTTACAAACCACTGAAGACATTCCTCAGTGACATTTATAACCYCACGGATACAACTACTTCTGGCATTCCCCGGGAATGTGACATTTCTGACTAAAGTGCTCACAATGATGATGAGCCACTCAAACAGGTCAAGCAGGTGCCACACATCTCACCTTGGCTTGTTCAGTCTCCTCCTCRGTGAGGATGAAGAGTTCATCCCTGGGCAGGAGGCAGGAAATGAGGACATCCAGGAAGGAAATGTATTTCCTGAAGAGATTTACTGATTCAAGCACCAGCACACGGCACCCTGCACAGAGAAAGAGGATAAATATTTCAAAACAACAGCATTCTTGTAGGGTGCCCCCTTCTCCAGGCTCAGCAGGTCTTTGCAGTTTCCCTGCACTGCTGGCTTTGGGAGTCTTTTTTGTGTAAAAGGGGAGCACCTTCTGATGCTTCCACCAGGATTTCTTTGTGCCCAGTGCAATGTGTGAGCATTTGTTGGCTCTTATTCTGTATATGACCCTTTGTACTGCTTCTTTTTCTATTCATAGCCTGTGGAAAGCAAAGCTAGCTTTGAATACCCCCAAAACTGGGTGGTTTTGCTTATAATTTAAATTCTTCCTGCATAATTAGGCTAAAAAAAACATGCAGATGATTCTCTGAATGCTGGCACTATATAATATATTGCAATTTTAAAACAGTAGTTTCTGGTTCAGTTACCAAAATGAAATTTCATCTTTCTACTCCAATTCTTAGCTACAAAATAAATATTTACCAGCCTCGGGAATCAAAYATTAACTCAGGCAGGCAGTTGCACTTTAACAGAGTTCCTGAATTAATTGTTCGGATGTTTGTGATGAAGCAGATGAAAGCAACATGTTTAAAGATTCTGCTGATGTTGAAGGATTTTTTTCCTGTTTGAAAGATCCCCTTGAACTCAAAAGTTAATTGTTATTTTATTTTTTACCATGGTTAAATTGTCTTCACTGATGAGTTCAGAGCTACTGATGGTCCCATTAAGAGCCTGCAGCTCTCAAGGGAGMTGCTTTGGGATTTCCTGGGCTTGGAAGCTGCTGTGATTACGTTCCACACTTCCCACATTGTATTAAAGTTCGACAGAAGAGGCCAAAGTCACAGTTTACACAGGTGGAATTACATCAGAGATGCAATTCAATTTGCAATGAGATTTCCCTCAGTGAGCCCTGAAACAGTGAAATTACACAGAAGAGACAGAACAAAGCTCTCATGGACCCCCTCCAGCACRTCCCCAGGATCTTTCAATTCCTTTCTTTCTTTTCTTTTCTCCAAGGGTGTTGTTCCAACWTTTCAACAGCCTCTCCCACTCTCCAAAGCAAAACTGGTAACTCCTTATTTCAGTATCACAGAGAGCTCCAGGGCCACGCTCCCCTTCCATTGAAAGGGACACGGGACATCGGGACACGACTCCCCAGCAGGTCGGACGGAGTGTGTGGGCAGCAGTGGGCAGGGGTCGARCTCTCAAAGGCAAAACCCGGCACTTCCACCCGCACAGACACTGGTGAGTGCCGGGAAGCGGCGGAGAATCCCCGCTGGAAGCGGCGGGCGCTGCTCGGGAGCCGCCGGGAGGTGGCGGCGTCCRCCGGCCGCGGAGGGGACGGGGAGAGCGGGACAGCGGAGCCCTCCTGTCCCCGCTGCCCTCAGCACCTCCTGTCCCTGCTGTGACACTGCCCTGTCCCCACCTCCGCCCTGCCGCAGCCCCAGCCCCAGCCCCGCAAGGTCCCGGAGCAGCAGCYGGGCAATGCCAAGCGCCCGGCAGAGCCCCGGGACGTGCGGGAATGCGGGGCTGTGGGACCGGCATGGCCCGGGACATTTCCTGAGCACGAACCTGAGCCCCTGTCCCGCTCACAGCCCAGCGGGACAAGGCACAGGCAGAGCTCTTTGGCTGCCATCGCTTCCAGCTGTTATCCCACAGGATGCTCTGCAGGGACAAGCGCTGCAGTCGCTCACAGAAGCACCCGGAGACATCTTTTACTCCCAACAAGACATTTCTTGTTTCCAAAGAGCARACTCGGAAGGAAATTGTGATGTGCYCTGAGTAAGGGAACCACTTTTCCCCTTTCTCTGCAGAGATCCTCTGGGCAGTTGCTGCTGGGGTAATTTCAGAGAAAGAATTARCACAGTGCTGCTTGTGTCGCCAGCATTCCCACTGGCCACCTGTTTGCTTTCCAAACGCAGGACAATGGATCTTTCCTTTCCTGGATGATTTTAATGGACTCTGGAAAAGCCACATCAATCTCTACTCACAATGATGGGAAGAGAGRCCTGGCATGGGGTTATCCAGCTCAACTGTCTGAAGCCTGGTCTGCTCTGTTAACCAAATGTGCTCTCCCTTTCCTCAATTTCTTTCCCTGAGAAATATTAATTCATGCAAAAATTGCACCCCTTTTGTTCACCAAATCTCAGCAATAGGGACTCAAAACGATGGCAAGTGATTTCAGTGTAAATGGGTCTGACCTGCTGGGCCCTCCTCGGTCACATCAGGCAAAGTGGTGGCATTCAGCTCCCCAAAAAAGAAGGGCACTCTAAGAGCCTTCTGTGTCAGTGATCCGACCAGGATTTCCATGTGCTGACAGCAAAGCCTGCTCTGCACGGGAACGTGAGATGAAATGAAGCAGGGAAGGAATGTACAGTCCAGGGAGAGATGGAAAAGGGTTCAGAGAAACAGGCTGCTCCCTGCCAAGCAGGGTGAGAGCAGCGCTGCCATTGAGGATCTGCTCCTGTGACACCAGCAGGTGAAGCCTTTCAGAGCCTGTAGTGCCTGTGACCAGGGCAGGATGGGATTAARMAGTGTAATGCAACCTCTCCAGGTTGGCAGAAAGGGCAGGATCAATATAGCTCATGGATTAGGCTGAGAATAGATGTGTGTGAAGCCTGCAGCCTGCTCAGCTTGGCTTTCTGCTTCCAAATCACTCAGGCAGCAAGGATGCCTTGACCAAGGAGCTCCTGGGTGAGCACTGTGCAYGCTGCAGGCCTGCCCTGCTCCTGATGGAAAGAAGTTCTTTTGGAAGAGCTGGAAGGGGCTGGTGGCAGGGCTGGAAGTACACCCAGCAGCTATCTTGGCTTCTTGAAACAAATGCTTGTGCCTGGGCTGGAGAACTTGATTACAGATTCTAAGAAGCCGGTTGTGTTTATGCTGGCTAAAGGCATTAGAAAGCAAAGCAGGATATTTAGGGTGCTCATTTGCATATCACTGAGGCACTGCAAGGCTTAGCTGGCTTTTGCATTTGCAGGGAGATTTTCTGTGGATTCCCTGATCACATGGGCTTACACAGGCTCACCCACGAACACTTCCCCCTCACCAACAGCAGCGCAGCACTTTTCCATGGCCTGAACAAGCCTTTCAGYTGCATCCAGACAGCCTCAATCCCAGCATCATTCTTGTTTCATTAAGCCCCTCTGATGCACAGCCCTGCACGCCTGCCAGATCAAATTATAAATACTGGGAATTTCAATGAGACTGGAACTATATTTGGAAAGGCTTAGCGTAAGCAGCAGCATGGGAGCTCCCCGTTCCTTTGGTGTTTGTAGGTCATGTCAGATGTGATGTAATCAGAGCAGCAAGGCTTGCACAGAGCTCCAGCAGTCTCTTGATGCTGCTGGAGAAATGGAAATGTTCTCTATACGTGGGTCTGTTTAAACCTGAACSGATTTGAGGCATGGCCCATATTCAGGACCAGAGTGAATCTCACAAACCTGCATGAGCAGCACATGAAAGTGGCTCAGTGTAGATGGGGCCTGACAGCCAGCAGTGACATCAACCACTGCAGGTCCTTGTCCTTTGTGCTGCATCGCAAGGCTGAACAAAGAAAAGGTCCTAGGAAAGAAACTGGCACTAATACTCTTCTTTCATAAACTGGGGAACTGAAGGGACTAGAGTCAGAACTCAGCTTAAGGGCATTCTGCCATCTTGGCTCATGTTCTCTCATTAGGTCTGCAACTTCCTGCTAGCAGAGAATTAAAACTGATTTGCTGTGACTCATTCAAATCCTACAATGATTTGGGAATTAGCATTAAAGGAACACAGCCTGGATGGCTGCTGAGGGAGCAGGAGGTTGACTGGGTGGGCCTGGCTAAGCCACCTTCCCATGCTCTGTCCAAGCAGCTGAGTGACAGCTTGGTGCTTAAACAACGTCCACACATTTGTCCCTGGGCAGGCACTGTTTGCTGCAGATAAGGGCTGCAGCTCTACCCTAGAAAAGGGGGTCAGGAGCAACCTGCTCCTGTACTTTGTTTCTTTCCTTTCCTATTYRYACAGAGAATTTCTCAGAGATTCTTGCTCATTTACAGATGAAAGAAGCCACTGCCAACGATTTGTTGTGCCACTGCAGATTTCAGTGCAGGGCTGAGTGGGGCAGCTGGAACMCTGGACACAACACTGATGTAAAGGATGTGATGTACACCTACCTTCAGGTAACTTCCCCTCTGAATGCAGGTACCTGTGAAAGAAGAGAGTGGAGTTATTCAAAGCCTGATTTTTCTGCATCCTAAACCAACCCAACTTGTGCCGACAGTCCCATCTACATCGCCTGGATTTGGCCCACGGCAGAGCTGGGAAGCAGCAGATCTCCAGCAGATGGCACTCAGGGCTGTCCCACACCCAGTCCCGCTCTTCCAGGAGAAAAAGAAATCCAAACAATGGAACATTTGCCAAAAGGAGAAAGGAAATAACAATTTTTTAAAAAAAAGTTATTTAACCCTGTGTAATATTTAAAGAGATTGTTATCACCTTATAGTGGTGTATCTAACAAAGGACAATGTGCCAGTTCATGTGTAAATCAACCAGGATAAAACATGCATTATATGTAAACTGCTGTGTTTCTCCAGTCACTTTCAAACTAGGATTATCTCTGGCTATTGGTTAAGTTCAAGGAAAAGGATTAGCTACACGGGCCTAGACAAAATAGGAAGCACAGAGTGATGAATACCCAATGCAATACAAAGCAAAAGTCAAGCCAGAAATGCAGGTCATGACAGAACTCAAACAGCAAGCAGAAAACATTTGCCTTAAACAGATTCTCCTCTGCTCCAGAGCCAAAGTAATGCCATGTGCTACCAAACAAAGGCCTTGGAACASTGACTTGGCCACCTTCTCACATCTTACAGCTCTGACAAAGATTGYTAAATGTTGCCTTGTAATTTAAGTATCTCCATTAATATCTACACTGCTCTTCTGCCAGAGGTTTCTTCCCTCACAAGTGGAATCTGGCCACCCAAAGAAATGATTCAGCACTTGGTACAGTTAGCAGGGTGGGAACCTTTTAGAACAAGCCTGGAGAGATAAAGCAGTGAGTGGTTGTGAAATTTGGCAAACTCTCTGAAGGCCCAGTGTCTGTTCTGGGCRTGCTGCTCTGTCATGGAGGCACCTTCAAAGCACTGAGCTGCTCCAAGMRGGAACTAATAATAACCATTCCTGTCACTAGAAACAGGAGTGAGAGATACAGCTCATATGGAAACGTTTCAGCAGGAGCGGGGAGCATCTTCAGCAGGGAAGAAAAGTAAGATTCAGCAGTAAATTAAGGAGTTTGTGCTTGTAYAAAGGTTCAGGGAGACACAAAGTGGTTACTGAAAGGTCCCCAAAGCTGCTGCCAGYAGACCTGTCACTCATCTGGAAGAAAAGGCATGAAAAAATTGCACCTCTCCTCATCCTTTTTGTCCCGATCCAAATGCTTCARCTCTCAGCAAGGCTCAGTGCAGAGCTCTGGGAACGGGCTCCACCCAGCTCTGTGTGCAGAGGAATTGCAGCCTTGCTCATTTGTATTTCTCTGTGGTTGCAGAGAGAGAGAAGCACGAAGCTCTACCTCCTGCACACGTTCACAAAATTAGCCAATCCTCTCCCAAATCCATCTTCTCGCTCCCATCTCCACCCTGCTGGAGCGTCTCCATGGGACATTTCCAAGTAGGGGAGAGGTTGCAGCTCTCAKTTGTTGCCATTTTGGGAATGTTGTTTTACAGATTGGACTTACTGTGGTTTGGGCGAAATGAAAAGAGTTTGGCATAAAATCTCAAAAAGTAAAACACAAACAGGCTCTTTTTCAGGAGATTTTTCCATGTGGGTGTTTYTTTTTTTTTTCCCGGAGAGACTTTTTATAATTCTTTTTAAACATAAAGTGACCTAAGGTGGCTTGTTCCCACCCACTCCCCAAGTGCCAGAGGCTGGTGATTACAGGGCACCTCTCCCTGCACCCTCCGTGTTATGCCTGTGGTAGGTTCAGATCCACATGTGAAATTCTCTGCAGTGAAGATTTTGGAAAGGCCACGAGACATCCAAAGGCTCCAACCATTTCTCCCCTGCAAGAACTCAGCCCCAGCTCCTCCCTCAAGGCCCAGCTGCTTTGAAGGCTATTGCTGTCAGCAGAAACACTGCAAAGGGCCCAACACCCTCACCCTGCAGACTGCAGGACTGAGCTCGCTCCCAAATTCCCTGWCTTTACTCAGCCATCCTCCAGGAAAGGTGTGAGTGGGTCAGCTCCTATGTGGCACTGATCAGTGAAACCTCCCAACCTGTTCCAAGAAAGAACAAGTCAAGATGGAGCCGAAATCTCAGTCCTGGGGAGAACAGAACTCCTCTGGGGCTCATGGGTGGGTGTGTTACAGTTTTGGTGATGTTCTGTTTGATGAGAAGTTGTTCATCGAATTCAATGACTTCATTCTCCAAACAGTTTCCCAAGCCAGAGGCAAAACCCTTCACTGAACTGACTGCTGGCTGTTGTGGAGCACTGGGGAAATAGGATTTTGAAGAGCATGGCAAAGAATGGATGTTTTAAAGCTGCGTTGGGGCTCCATTTAGAATCCCGCCCTCTAATCTGCCCGATCAATCTGATGAAACAGATGTGAAGGAGGAAGAAYAGGCAGTCTCCCAGGAATCCCAGAGACATTAGAAGGATATATTTGCCAGATGTTGGATGTTTGCTCTCTGGACTGCCTCCACCCTCCCTAATTGGACTTTCTGGCTCCATTTCCATGCACCCTGAACTACACCATGGAGCAGGAGTTTGTCCAACACTGCTCTCAGGCACTCTGTACTCACACATGGGGCAGTGGCAGAAGATGGCTCTGCCAGTGGCAGTTCAGGGATGTTCCAGCTGACAGAGCTGTTGCTGGCTCTGTGCTTTGGGCCCTGCACTGCCTGGGAGAAGGATGTGCAGTGTCACTGTGCCACTCACTGCTAGCAGCAGACGTGACACTGGGAAGGACAMCCTTGAGGCTGTTTCTTTGGGAAAATAAAACCCTTTTTTACGGGGAATCCTTTCTATGCTGGTGCTTCATGCTCAGCTTTAATCCTAATGGCTGTCAACAGTGTCATGGAAGGGCACTGGGATGAATGAACCTTGGCAAATGAAGAAATGAAGGAATGGCATAAAGGAATGAGATAAAATGTAGAACAATCTACCCAGCTATGGAATACAYGGGAGGGCAGAGAGCTTGGAGGGGGATTCTCAAGAACAGACAGCAGAGGACAATTCTGTCTCAGCCTTATGGGGACAGCCTGGCTGCAACCACAGCCATCACTCACAATCTCCCCCAGCACATTTAAGATCAGTAAAACAAGTGGGAAATGCATGGGCTGCAGCCCCATGGGCGATCATTCACTACCATCAAGCTAATCACCCAAACYCCAGCTTCCTCCCTGTCCTTTTAARGCSTGGCCTTGGAAACTCAACAGAAACAGAACTGTGCTTTGTAGGGTGTGATGSAGTTGGTGGCCTCTGAGAATGGCACCCACCAAGTGGCATTGGCTGGACACTGCTCTGCTCATTGTTTCCACACACGGATTTGCAGCTGGCATTTAACCAAACCTCCTCTTCCAGGGAGCCTCAGTGCAGCCCTTCTGCACAATGTCCATGGCATTCRGGAATGGGGCATTCAATGGCCAGGCTGGGATGTGGAAGTGCAACGAGGCATTGGTGGCACTCAGGCTGCATCCTAATCAACTGCTGAGTGATAAAGCTCCAAAATATTATCTCTGCACAGCCTCATTTACAACCTGCCACAGAGCTGGTGAATGTTCAAAAACATCCTGCAGGACTGAGAGGTGTTTTTCCCAAATGGAATTGACGAGAATAGGCTCAGCTAATGATTCCTTGATGTAGYTTTTTATATGGCATCATTGATACAAGTTTTATGGATGCAGTTGCTATAACAACATAATGCACAGTGGTTAAATATAGCAGCTCCTATTTTCCACTCAGTTTGCTCTGCCCTAAGCAGACAAGACTATTCTTTTCTGTTCTAGCTGGGATGAAATGGATTTGATAGCTCRCTGAAGAAAACAAGTGGTACAGTCCTTCCTTCTCCTCCYCACAAAAATGATTCCTCTCCATCCTAAGCAAGCAAACARCAAACCCAACAGCCCCCCATTTGCCAGGTTCCTAGCCAAGAGGGGTTGTTTAAAATYACAATGCACAGTGATTCATGCAAGATTAAACCACCTTGATATTACACGTGAGCTCAGTGCAGACACTGTCATTTCAGAGTGCAGGAAAGAGAGGTTTTCCAATATTCCTGTACACAGTATTCACCAAGTTTATTACCACAGTGCCTAGCGACTGGCCAGTGCTGAGGGGGGAATAAAGTGACCTGGATGTCACTCTTGTGGATTTGTATAAAGGATCCAACCTCCCTTGGCCACAGGGGCAGCTCCTGTTTTGGGGGATAAGACAGAATGATGTTGCCAAATCAAGMTACAGAAGATTGCTTCCAGTTCTCACTGCTTTGCTGCAGTGGGTTTTTCTTGGGTTTGGGTTGGGTTTTTTTTTCCGTCTGGAAGCCAGAACAGTCTCCCAGGGGAGACTGAAATCAAATAGCAATTTGTGTTCCTCTCCCATCCTGTTTTTTTTTTTTCTTATTTTTCCCTTGCAGAAGAACAAATCCACCCTTGAACCTTGGCATTTCCCAGTTCCTCCCAGATCTGAAGGCCAGGCAGGCACACAGCAGCAGCTGGACTCCTGCAAGCTGTCAGGAGGAAGGTTGCTGCAAGGGAAAGAGCTCATTTCTTCTGAGTAGTTCCTGCTCCTTTGAACATAACCTCTGTTCCAGACACTGGAAAGAATATTTATGCCCTTAGCAGACAATACTGAGCATCTGCTCAGCTATGACCATTTCCTGAACTGTTTTATTCCTTGAAGCTGTGCAATAATTTGCACCTCCTGRGGCAAGGAGCTGTGGGAGGGGTCAGCCTGTTCTACCCCTGCTCTTGCAGAAAGTAATCTCATGGGAAGTGGRCACAAGCCTGTCTTCCAGAGACTGGGAGCATCCAAAAGAGCTGAGGATCACTGCASCAGCCCTCTGCTTCATCTTTTCTCCCACTTTTCACAGTGGAGGCAGAACTCTGCAGGACTTGTTTGAAGGTGGCTAATAAATACACTGCAGATGATACCTGGAGGGGAGAGGTTGTTTGCCTTTCTCTTGCCATGCAGCTCTGGGGCCCCAGGGGCAGCCTCTGCTGCCCTGCAGAGCTCTGCTGGCACAGGGGGACAGGAGAAGCCTCAGTTTATGCTCCCAGTGCTGCCTGTACTGGCCAACATGTGAGAACTCATCAGGGCACTGAGAGTCAGGAGTGATACAGTCACGCTCTACTTCCTCCATAACACAAACTGAAAAATAATGAGGGCAAGCGAGCCACTAAAAATAAACTTAACCTTTCAGCAGCCACAGCGTCACTCCTGCCACATACAGATGATGATGGGGCTACCATGATTAATTCTGCTGATTCAGGACTGGAAGGGAGACAAGACACAAGCCAGCCCTTGGTTAATGAGAATTGCTCGTGCTCTGGTGTCCTTATCAGCACGGATCTCATCAGCCCAGACAATGYTCTGCTCCAGCTGAGGACCAATGCAAAGCTCTGAGTTCCAGGGAAKTGTAGACAATGAGCATTTCCTGCTAACATGCTCTGAGACAAGAGGAGGGTTAAATTCCCTCTGCACACACAGGAAACCTAAAGCATGAAGGCAGGRAAGTGATTTCTGCACAGGCACAAAGTAAGACAGCAGTAGCGCTGGGATCAAAATCAACAGTTTTCCTTACATTTCTCATRCATAACTCAGCTGCTAGCTTGTTTTCCCATGATCTCTTCAGGATGTAGGAGGACACCTAACAACCTGCCTTTGTAGGTCATTTAGCAATTGACTGAGCAAACAGAGGTSCAGGCAGCTGGAAGCTCTCTCATCCGTCCGTGCCAATGGTGTGAGCATCGGTCATCAACCTCTGCTCCTCAGTCATCAACCTCTGCTCAACCTCTGTCCCTCGGTCATCAGCCCCTGCTCACTCCTCAAACAACTGTGTCTGAAACCATCTCCCCACTCAGCCCAAACAAACACACTGTTTGCTTTAACTCCACCCCTCTCCTCTGTCAGGCTCTTTCAGAAGTTGCTGGGAAAAGCTGTGTTCCCTTCTAACTCTGAWTTGCAGCCATCAAAGCTCTCAGCATCTTCCCAGAGGAGCTGAAGGTCCCAGGATGGGGTCTGTGGCACTGCAGCTTTCTCTGGGCAAGTGTGAAAGGCAAATCACTGTGATGTTGTCAGCAAGGAGAGCCAGAAGAATTTGTTTATTTGAATTGCACAGATGATTCAGAAAACAAATGGGTGCTATAAATACAAGCTATACTTGCAAAGAGTTCTTCTCATGCCTGGGAAAGGCAGGGGCAGCTCTGGAGGAAATCTCTCTAGGACACAGTGAGGTCTGAATGAGCAGAGGGTTAAAGTGAAATACAGTGGGTGTCTTGCCAGCAAAATTTGAGGGGTTTTAGTACAGGGATTTTTGTCCAGCAATCTCACCATATCACAGCATGGAGACAGAGGTTCCCATGATGTAAGGAATAAAATGGTGAAGGAACTAATARACTGTTCCTAAGAGGAACAGCTCCAGTAAAAGAGCAAAGTCCTTGGGTCAGGGAGGTAAATTCAGACAMCTGGATAAAATGGCAACATCCTCTGGAACAGTGGTGCAGAACTTTCCAAAACCCAACCGGCACTAGCTCAGGCATCAGCTATTCACAAMCTCTCCTCAAAGCAGAAGTGCAAAGTGACCTGTGGCATGTTTTAGTGGGATCAAGGACAGCAAGAGCAAAGAGGGCTCTTTGAAAGAGTGGAAGGGAGACTGGCAAAGTACCAGCTGATGGAAGATGAAAAGATGCTGCAGGTTATTTCCTGACAGTGTGGTGCCCCACAGCCTGGCACTCAGTTGGAGCAGTGCAGTCCACACMGCCTTTGGTTCTGCTTTCACACCAGCACCACATTCACCCTGCAGCAGACCAGAGAGGCACCCAGAGAAGTGTGCAGACACTGTTACCTCACAGCAGCATAAAGAGAGATGTGGTTGGCATGGCCACTCACTCCTCCCGCATCAAACGTCACCACCTGCAAGAAAACCACAGGACAAGGAGCATTTAGGACAAGGAGGAGGAGCTTGTGCAGTTCCCAAGTTTGACATCCAACACAGCACTGCCCTGGCCCGCTGTGTCTAACGAGTTGTTTATGTGTTGCACAATGAGKCCTTGTGTGTGAACTCCTCATGCCACAGAAACACAACTAAACAAACAAGGCACTCTGGAACTAGATGACTACACAGTCTAACAGCTTGAACAACAGAAAGATGACAAAGATCGTGTCCCCACTGGCAGGATGCACTTGTTACTTATTACCAGGGCAAAAGGTCACTTTCAAAGTGATCTGTTGCAAATGTGTTCCTGACCCGAGAGGTCCAGCTCTATGAATCACTCTCTCCTGGATCTGAGGACATCCTACAGTGCCTGTGGATGACAGGGTGAAGCTTTAGTTTGCTGTGCTGTGAATCAGGACATTGCTGCAACAAGAGCCACACAAGCAAGCACAACTGTCCTGGTTATAATGAGGCTTCACCAGAGAATAACACAGTGATAAAATAATCTGATAGGAGAATAAGCCTTTTTTAAACAATCAGCTGACTGCACTTTTGTACAACCAAATCAGGCTTTTTGTTGAATGAGATCATGGTGTTAATTGATTCTTTGGAGGGAGAAATGGGAACTCCAAAATGCAGAAGTAATGTGTGAACAGAGCACTGACCAGAGCACAGAGCAGCCCTGGCTCCCTGCCCTCAGAGCCATCAACAATGTGTCAGGGGTGAAGAATCACTCTGTGGGGCTGTGCTCTGGGTATTTAAAGGCACCCACTTCTAAGCAATCAGYCAAACTGKCAGCACAGAGTGTAGAGTGGACAGGGAATGYGTGCCCATCCTCCTTGCAGGTGGTGCAGGTGACAGTCCCTGGACAGTGCAAAGCTCAGTGTTTGCTCTGGGAGAGGCCCAGCAGCAGAGCTCTCCACAGCTCCCTTCCCTGGGACCAGGAAGAAATCATCAACTCCCACGTTTCAGGCAGTGTTTGCTTCCTTGCCAGCTTGTTCTCTCTTCAGGGAAGGAAATGCTACAGTCCTGCTCACTCACTGCACCTCCCTTCTCAAAATCTGTTTTATATGCAGTGCCTGGAGCACTGGGTTAGAGATCAAGGCAAGATCAAAAGCCACCGTGCCCGTCCTGCAACTTGCTCCTCCACCCTCCATCAGGAGAAGCCCTCTCAGACACAGGATACTGAGTAAAGAGGGAGAAGAAACACAAAGGCAGTGAAAAAAATAGATAAAAAATACTTCAGAACCCACAAAYTTCAGACAAGGCTGCTTATAAACCCACCCACCCAGGAGAAGTCCACAGTCAGATTTTCCATTTGGCCARCTCCTGCCACCAAGCACCAGGTTGCTCTTTGCTGGCAGGAACTGGTGGGASCAAATTTGGTTTCATTCAGGTACAATGAAGCATTTTCTGGTCAAGAGTTCCCTATTGTATGATGAGAATAGATGTCTTCAACCTGAGCTGCTGCTGCTGCACATCAGCACTACCTGAGAGCTCTGCAGGGTGCTGAGCCCTCCCTATGGATATCAGCTTTTGGAGGAACTCATCTGGGAAAGACACAAAATTCAGCATGGGGAATGCACACAGCACCCTGTACTTTGCAGATAAGAAAAAACATGCTCTGAAGTCACTCCTACCTAGAGTGGCACAACATACCCYACTCACTGCAGGCAGAATAAATTCCTATTCAGGTAAATTCAGTGTGAGTCTGATACAGGCTGGACTTGCACTAAACTTTTTAAATAAATGGTGAGAGAGAGAAGGTTTGTCTTTTCTGCCTGGTCCCTGATTTTCAKGAAACCTGTACAAACAGAACATTTTTAAGAGTAGTACTCTGCTGTCAAATGTGGTTGGAATTAGCCAATGGGCTCTAAAGTATTTTGAAACATGCATGTGCACGTACATATAAATACAATTGCATTATTCCTGTTTCCTTAGGAAATCAAGCAAAAAAACCCAGGCAAGCCAAAACACACATTTTTTTCTTCTGTGGAGGTTACAAGAGAACAAATCAGAAGACTGAGATAAGAGACTACAGTGAGCAGACTAAATAAACTAATCATTGTTTTCACAAAACTGGCTCGGGCCAACTGTGGGAGCACAAGGCTGGGTTAGGAAATGTTCTTGACATAGGAATTATCTCTTCAGAAACACCTTTGGAGGTTTTTCTTCTCCACATCTGTTTTGAAATAGAAGCTGCTGAGCTTATGTAACATCTGAACCAGCTGAAGAGACTACACAGAGCTCATTTTCAATTGCTGCTGTCCAATTTACTGTTAAGACATTTACACCTGAATTGCCTATCTCTTCAAATAAAGGAATTTTCAAGTACAATTCCCAAGGTATCTGCACAGTGACTTGGCCACGGTGGCATTCCCTTTAACTGATCCTTCTCTGGGGCAGCAGGGATGTCCCACCCTAAATATATCATATATCAACTAAATATCTACATATGTCTCTAACAGGCTCTGATTCCACAGCACCACTGTGCTGTTCATGAYTCAAAGCAGGCAGCTTTACATGTAAATCAATCCCTCTGGCTTCAGGGATTCATTTCATTGATAAGGAATTTGAATTTCTTTCTCACATGCTGAAGGTATTTTCACACGGGAGCATTTGCTCCTTCCACACAGTGCAGCTCTTGCTGTGCTGGCTTTTAACTCCTAACCTGAACCAGGCTGATGATGAAATCAAACAAACAATAAAGACAGGATGAGAAAACCTGAACATCTTGAAAGTGTCTGGGTTAAAAACAGGCTTAGCCAGTTCTGGGAGCGAAAAGGCTGGGATAGTAAATATACTTCATGTGGAAATTATTGCTCAATGAAATCTTTAGGRCAAGAGGGAGTTCCCTCCCCACACCTGTTCTGAAATGGGAGCTGCTGCTGTTGCTGGTTTTTCTTCTGGGTGACCTTGGTATTCAGGAAATGGAGCTTTCACTGGTGGAAGCCAGAGCAGCAGCCAAGACAAACAGGTCCAGAAATCCCTTCYGGAGAGGGGAGAGCACAGAGGAAATTACTCAATTACCAGCAAAAAAAAAACTCCTGAGAGGTCTGGAGTCCATGGTCCCTCAAAGCTGAGGGTCTCCCTCCTCTCTCTGGTGTCATGCAGTGCTTCAAACACAGCACACATCTGCTGTGGGGCCACAAAGGTCTCTGCTTTTTAACAAAGGCCATCCCTTAAAATGCCACACCAACACCCCCATTTCTCATGGCCTTCCCAGAATATCACTCCTTACACAATTCAAACTCCCTTTGAGTCTCTTCTGAGTTTGGAGATGTCTTTTGTGTCTGATTTAGGAGCAACAAGAGCCTGCCTGGGGCTCACACAATACTGTGTAACTTCTTTTCTTTACACACCAAACACTTTCTAATCTGGATCAAGACAAAGTAGCCTTGGCTGCCGCTCCCTCCAACACTGCCTTTTGCTTGTAAATCCAGCAGGCAGGAAATAATTTCCAAAGTCTATAAATTAGTTTTGGCTTTGAGTACACCAGCCATTAGTTTCTGTGTCTGCACTATTTAATGTAGAGCTTGGATGAAATATGTCCCTGTAGCTCCCAAAAAGATTGAGCTACTCCTGGACTTTCAGGGCAATAAAGCAAATGCGTAACCATGCAATGGAAGGAAACATTGCAGAACATGGTGGGATTCACTGCCTTGCAATCCTTCCTTTCAGACATRCTGGAATTCCAGCCCCTGCTCCACTGCCAGATGACACACAACATGTTCTGGAAATAAAGATACCATTGTCCATACTGTGACTGCTGGGAGAACTGGGSAAAGTTTTCCCACTGGGACAGCTAAAACAACACACATCTTCCAGTCATGTTGACTTCTCTGAGTTGGTCTGAAACCSTTTTAGTTTTTGTTTTTTTCAAGGCTGTTTTAACATGTTCAGCCAATTCTACAGCCAATCTATCAATTTCAACCTTAGTGAAAAATGGACTCAGTTTACCTTTCAAAGCAAGGCTGTTGGTTTAGGACAGCAGAGATGTAACAGCAAGCTCTTAAGTTTTAAATTGCAGCATGTTTAACAAAGGCAATTAGGTGCTTCTCTTGCTGTTGCTGGCAATGAATGGTATTACAGCAAATACTGGGGACCTGCATGACTGCTTGGGACACTTCAAATAATGAACATTTCCAGAGCAGTTCATTACCAGCAGCCCTGAGAAGCAGTGATTTGCCCTCGGTGCTGCTCAGGGAAGAGCTGATGGGAGTGCAGGGAGCTCCCATCCTCGCACCATGCCAGGGAATGTTTCCTGCTCTGCAAACCCCACATCTCCCTGCTCAGCTCAGCTCTGTTAGTGGCTGACTCCARCCTCCCCCCCTGCACAAACAGCTGGAGTTTAATTTTCCCTGAGGCAAAGATCTAATCCTTCCTAACCATCCAGAGGAGTTCTGGTGTTTTCAGAATTTCTTCTGGGATTTTGGTGCACTTGTCCCAGCACCCCTGAGAGCCACAAACATGCAATACAAATCCTCCTGTGTTTGAAGCTTTCAGATTAAATTAAAACCTATCTATTCACAGGGCCAAAAGGCACAAAAGGAGTCCAGGAAAACTGCATTTGTCTCTGTGCACAGCAACGAATTTCATGGAAAATTAGCCTCAGAACCAATACAAAGTTGGGTGCATGATGCTGGTTTTGTGCTCGTGGGGCTTTCATGCTACAGGAGATGCGGTTTCTTGTTTTGTGAAGTGCTGAAAGGCTTTGAGAGTTTTGTGAYTTTGCTGCTAATCAGTGTGTGACAGTGCCATGACTGATCAAAGCMGGGTTCAACAGAGAACAGAACACARCCTTTTCCATGCTTAGGTTCTTATTCCTGTTCTGTGGGAAAAAAACCCCAAACTATACCCGTGCCAGGAAATCTCCCCAGTTTAATATTCTGCAATCCTGACCTATAACCCTGCTAATCGAACTCTCTAACACCAATGGGCTTCAAATCTAAGCCTAAACCTAAGTCTAAACCCCAGATGGGCTCTCTCCATCACAATATGGTTACTTAAAAGTACAGAAATMATTTGAAGAGTTAGAAGAGCAAAATTCCTCCACTGTTTATTTCTCACTGAGAAGCAAAGCTCCCCAGGGAGAAGATGCATCCTAACCTTAGAGACTTCAAGAAAGCTTCCACAGGGAAAGGGAAAGCCCAGAACACTCACTCAGAAGTAATGTGGCAATTGCCTGTGCTGTACAAAGTGTCACATTACCAGGTTGATGTTCTTGGCTTCTATGTGCTTTAGGACAAGGGTAGCGAGGAGCTGTGTGTCCCATTCCACAGCAGGATCATCTGGAAGATCCCTGAAAATGAAAAGGGCAATCAGTCACTCCACTGCTGAGAACTTYGTAAAGACCATGCTGGAAAAGAGAGATCCTCATAATCACAGAATKAAATCAAGATAAATTTATTTACCATATAAGTCCAATGAACCTTACTTAAAAGACTTACAAGCCTGGAAACAGCAGTTCAAACACCTTCCTCATGGATTTGCCAAGGTCTCTCTTTCCTCTCACCATTAAGGCAGACTTTGTGAYTGCTTCAMTTCAATCAACATCTATTTTGTAAATTSRTTTTYTTYCCAATTCATCCCAATCAAATTCAAAACCCCTTTAAAAACACATTTTTCTGAAAGRCTTCCTAATCKTCAGGAAAGTACCAAGAAAAATCCTGCTCTCATTTGTTCAGGAATAATCCATTAACCACAACCAGAGGACAGTAGAGTTGTAATTATATGGCTTGGATTTGATAGTAGTTGTTCATGTGTTTATTTTGTGCTTTGCATACCCAGCTGGCATGCAGAGCATACTGTGACCGAACTCCCTGCCTGGGTATTTTGGATTGCAGGATTCTAGGGGCAGGGATCAGRAGCCAAATGCAAAATAGCACCAGACAGCCAAGAGAACATTCCATATTTACACAACTGAGAGCTGAATGTGACCCCCCAGTCATTATGTTTGAATGATGCCAAGAAAACATTGCTCACAAAGTTGCAAAGGTTATTAGTAACAATAGGATAACACACAGCTGCTAAAGCCCAATAATGACATGTTAAACGGGACTTTTTCTCAGACCTTTTCCCTCCTCTGGAAGTCTGATAATTGCTGTGAGGTGGTTCAGCAGCAAAATGACTACACAGCATTCTCCCACAGACACARGGGCCTGGAAGTGAACTGATCCAGCTGTTTGCAGCAGAGAGCAGGAGCTACAGCCCAACACTGCTCAGGGCTTGCTCACTCCCCAGACTGTAGGGACGGTTAACATTTGCAATGAAACAACAGGAAAACGTCTCCTTGGCACATTCCAAAATAAAGCTCAGCCCTTCATAAAGGGGTCTTCTGGCCACAAATTGTCCCACTGCTGTTAACAGTAGTTGGAGTGGAAGGAAGAGCCTGATGTTCAAACTGACCATTAGCTTTTCCCTGCTGTGTTGTGGGTTCCTGTTCAGCTCAGGCCCAAATAATGTGAATTAGAAGCCCAGCACAAGGGAAGGAGTTCCTACCCCAGGGTACACACTGGAGCTCTGGTCCTTGGGGCAGCACTACAGCAACAAAAAGTTTTGTGTTGCTGGCAATTCCCTCTGGTACAGACAGCATCTCTGCCTGATGCACATGAGCCACCTGAACTTCACCATTGGAAAGATGCTCTGCTACATCTGGCAGCTGTCTCATCAGCTTAGCAAACCTGCATCTCATCTGCTCACACACAAACTTCACATCTYCTGTCTCAGGAGGAAGTGGCCCTGGTGACCCTGAAGGTATGAGGAGTCCCAGCATGTCACAACAAACCTTAAACTGAGCACATTTAAAAACACGGTTCACCTAAAGCATCCCAAGTAACACACGCTGAGAAGAGTTCAAGTGCAAGTCTAACAGTGCTTAATTTGTTTGAAGGATACCTTCSAGGTCTGACAAGGCTTAATCTGGTAAAATTAAAGCAGTAAATTAGCCTCACAGGGATTCTTACACTGATCACTTACAGTGCAAATATCAGTCCCCTTTTTGGACAGGGGTTAAATGGAGGAAGTGAAGAGTCCCATTAAAACAGGAAGGGTGCTCCAACAGTGAGAGGTCAGGAAAAAAAAAAAGTAGGGCTTGGAATTTATGATGTCCAGGAGGCTTTGGTGTCATAGCCACCGCACTCAGCTTTATTGGGCTGTCTCCAAAAAGGCTGCTGGGTAGTGGAGCAGGTTTTAACTAGTTTAGACAGATAAAGATCATCCTCGTCAATGGAAATGAACAGCTGGAGGCAACGGTTTAGAATCCCTGGAAACAAAACAATCTGAAGGCATGAGCAAATTAACTCCATCAACACTGAACTGATTAAGCAGGAATATTCTACCAAAAATTCTGCTTCTACCCAATTAGTGCTGGGAGAGAGACCACTCACTCTCAGTAAGGAAAATGAAATATTCTTCTTGCATCATATTTGTCAGGTACAGAAGAGAAGCTGATCTTGCCAAACAAGACCATGAACAGAAGCACATTCCTAACTCATTAATAGCCACGGTGGCCCAAGGGAAATATTCCCAGCTCATTCTGCAAATACAAAACCTTACACACATTTAAACGACAAAGCCGGAGTCACCCAGAGAAATCACCAGCAGAACTGCCAATAAATACATTCATCTAGACTGCTCCAGGAAGTGATTTTTCTTTTATGATAAGAGTTTATATAATACTTTATGAAGCTGAAGATGTGTTCCCATGATGACAGGGACCCAGAGAAAGCACGAGATCAGTAATTTTCTGCCCGTGTTCTGGATATTAATAACTGGGTATAATAAGGATGAAAAGGTGATAAAGAAAACCAAGTTCAGACACAGTGTGCAGCCATGCACACAGCACAGGCTTACAGGAGGCCTCTACATGCCCAGAAAACTCTGAAGGGTCAGCAAACTTTGAAAAGTGCTCACAGAATCACACACGAAAAAAAAAAATTTCCCAATATCATAAATAGGTTCTCACCAAACCTGAGCAGTCCCCTGTCGTGCTGCACTATTGAAATAAACTGCATTCATTGTGCTTTTACCTTCAGGACTTTGGATGAGAAACACTCAGCATTTSAATAGTTAATTCCACCACGCTGCCTTTCTGGCTGAGGCTGATAATGCCTCTGAGCTCAAGGTCGAAGGGCTGAGATAAAGGACTATAAAGGAGTGAAAATTAGCACATTCCCTGGAGCAGACTGGAGCTCGTCCCAGGAGACACCGTTCCCCACCCTCCCTCCCTGTCCTCTGCCCCAGAGAGCTCCTTGTTGCTGCTGTCAGTCACTGCCACAGATCAAGACATAAAATCCTGCATGGGAGGCCTCCCAGGTCATGCTGCTGGAGGGGGCTGTGGGAAGGGCACAAGGGTTTGGGCACTTGGCCATATTTCCATCAAACTATTATGGTCTGGAAGGGRTGTTTATGGGATTCCACGTGTCTGATACTGAGTGCAGGTGGCTGCTTGGATGCAGGGAAAAAAAGGGAAATGCATAGGAAAAGCAAAAAAAAAATTAGTTTTGATGAAATGAAGCTCCAGAAGAGCTGTTTTCCCAGCAGTTTTCAGTGAAAGCCATGCTGTGCACTGTACAGGGAATTTACAGCTGTGCCAGGGGATCGACAGCCTCAAGAGAGGGAAATGGAGAATTGTGGTGCTGCAGTTGCTGCAGTGTGGAGAAGGCTCTGTCTGTGCTCACTGATTTCAGCAGGAGCAGTCATGGGAAACATCATGTTCAGAAAACAAAACTCTGCACCTTCCTATTTACCCAACCACTGATGGCAGCAAGAACCAGACAGAACCTCTGTTTTTTTCCATTTTCTCCATCTCACTCCTTTGCTTTCCTCCCTGAGCAGAGCAGACACCGCCATCTGCAGCTCCCCATCCCAAGGTTTGCACTGGAAGGATGCAGTGGATGTCCTGGGTATTCTGGTGCTTGTGGAGAGCTACCAGAGCCCACAACAATCACATCAGCACATAAAGCCACCATCCCACCACCTTGTGCAGGTTTTGCCCTTACAGCAGCCTTACAGCTGACAATGAGAGCTGTCAAAAATCACTGCCAGCTCCTCTCCAGGTCTCCTCCTGTGCCTGCCCTGGGCTGGAGCTCCTCTCCCACCTCAGCCTGGCCATTAGAGCACAGTGCACTTTGCCAGCACTGCTGGCCCTGCCAGCAGCCAGCACACTTCTGTAGGATCGTCTTTCTAGGAACATTTGGGCTCAAGATGACCAGATTCTTGTCGTTTAGAAGGTCACTTTTGGCCAAGGCAGAGATTTAAAAACCTTCACAGATAATATATTGCCAAGTTATACCCTGCTTACATGATAGACTGCTCAATCGCTGTCCAATTTTCCACTGCTCATCTTCCACAGACCTTTCAGCAGCAGCCAGAGCATTCAGATGGACAATCCTCCCTTGAAGCCTTCCGTGTAATTTATTCTGCTCATGAACTAAGCTCTCATGACTGCTCCAAAGGTTAAGTTAAACCAAACAGCTGGTCTGGGTRATGTCCACGTGGCTCCACAAACAGCAGATGGGCTATGGGATAACCTTGAGACCCAACCCTGAGGAAATCTGTGAGCTGGGAAATCCTCAGCTCCTGGGGGCCTCTGGTTACCTGAGARTCACCCCATGGGGACAAGCAGGGACTTTTCTGCTCTGACATGAAACCTTTTTGGGTGGCTTTTATTGGGAGTGGGCAATAGAGAAGGGAATGGGCAATAGAATGACTTCTTGGAGATGTTTAGGTCTCCATTTACACATCACAAGACACCAGAGCAAAACTTTCAAGGTGCTGATGTGATTTTCCATCCCACTATACACCAAAAGGGTCAAGATAAAAGAGCTTTCTCTTTTCTTATTGCCTTTTTATCCTGCAGCACAACCTTAATCAGTCCAAGGCTAGGGACCAGGAAATATTTTTGCATTACTTCTCCTCCTTATCCCCAGTGACTGATTTTACATTAAACCAGCCCAAAGGTCGGTGGGTTGATGGTGGAAGCAGGTGAGCTGCTGTGCACGAGGTTCCCAGCTGGGAACAAYGACCACAATGTGTTTGTTGGACCAGAGGATGCCCTTTGTATAAAGTTATAACTGTACAAAATGAACATCTGGGCAATGAAACTGGATCAAGAAGCCAAAGATCCCACAGAACAAAATGACGTGAGTGCACAATTAGTGAAAAAGCCATGTGATGACTAGAGGCAATCAGTGACCTTTATATCACAGCATCAAAGTAATTGAAAAAACTGTGTAAACAGAAATTATTTCATGCTCTCCAAAGTGGAGCAGAGAATTTTTATCTTTGAGATTATGCTAAGATAAGCTAAGACCGGCTAGCCCTAGGTCTTGAAGCAGAGCCTCTAAATCCTGACTTTTATAACTATTTATAAATTTCTCTTCCTATAATGGGCAATTACAGACAGGGGGGGAATTATTGCTGTTAGGCTGCATGTACATCTCTGACTCAATTGCAAATAGCCCACTTAGATAAATGATCAGCATCTTGCAACATCATGTTCTACAGAGAACAGATGCTGTGTGCTTATTGGAATGTAACAACCTACAATTTGGGAGAGAAATGGACTCGAGCAGGATGCCAACTGTCAAATGAAAAACCACCTACGGCAGGGAAGCTCAAGAAATTTTTATACCAGCAGCATCCTCCCTCTCCTCATAGTAAAGAAACACAAATTATTCTGAGAGTTGTATTTTAAGATTGGAAATAATAATCYTAGGGTTTGGCGTAGGTTGAGGGTAAAGGAAGTGGGGGAGATGTTAATGACTGGAATATTAACAATAAAATMCTCTGGGAGAGCTCCCCACTGAGCCMTGGACAAACCCAGCACATCTCTGASAGGYGACTCTCCAATCTCCTGCATACCTTCCCAAAGGTAAATGCTTATCAGATCTTGAGGGAACACATTTTCTTTTTGCTTGGGCATGATCATGTTTCTCTTTGAGAAATGAGCATCCTTTGGGTTTAAATTCAAAGCAATTATGACAGAACACTGGACTGGTTGTTTGCAAAGACCTATCCAAATGGCCCTGTATTCATTTATTTTTTGTTAAATGAATTATTGATGATTTCTCAGCAGAGACTGATGTCTATTCACAGAGATGACACAATTGCTTATCATAATTTGAAATCTGGTATTCATTTGACGTCTGTGCCTCAGCGCCTTGTTGATAAATTACAGCACAAAGCTCAGTAGGAACAAGTTCATATTCAATGTCTTCAAACAAAAACAATTGATGGTTCCTTTCAAGACCAAAAATGCATAGAGACTACAATGGCTARAGCTAATTTTAAAAAGTAACTTTTAAAAACTAGTTTGGAGAGAGCATCAGCTCAGCTGTGTAAGACAGGAAACAGAATTCAACTCAATTATTTCTGGATTGGTATTTAGGCATAGCATTCGTATCTTCTGCTCTTCCCACCAGTGAAATGGGAATAATTGTRTGTTTTCCCTTATGTGTAGAAGTTTGGGATCCTTCTAAGAAAAACGTTCTGTCTGTTGTCTGATTTCTGGATGGAAAAAAAAAACCTAAAACACGTGTCTCAGCAATCCTCGGCACATGGAACCCCACAAACCTGTCATTTACTCCTTGCATTGTCTTCCCATGGGAYGCTGAATCAAGTTCAACATCTTGTCTAGCCCAAAATACTGCATAAAACTCCAAAATTATGTGTATGGTGAGCAGTTCTGTCCATTTGGAGCTGAGGAACTCTGCAACAAGGATAACATTTAAAGCAGACAGGACTTCCTTAGGGGCTGGTGCCAAACAGTGACTGGGCTCCCAAATCAAGTAACCACAAACTGTTTTGATTTCTACTGCAAATACCAGGAATACTCCTTGGAGCCTCTCCCTTTTAGCAGGAAACATGGCAACATTTAAAGTTTAAAACTCCCCAGGCTCTCCAGAGCACATAAGAAAGCTGAGACATCTGGGCCAAATGTCATCCCAACAATGGAGACCCCATTTGCCAAAGCACGTGACARGGGCTGGGTGTGTCACCAATTGGGCACCTTGAAGCATTGAAGCCCCTACCTAATTCAGGAAAACAGGAATACACCAACCTTTTTCTGAGTATCTRCTGGCAAAGTGCATTTCTGGTATTTGTCCTAAATGACTGAAAAGTAACAGATCTTMTGGCAACACCTGGCAATTTCATCTGTAGATCTCTAACAGGAGAAACATCTTCAAACACAGCAGCTGTCTGGGACCTTGGAGCACAATTACTGTGCAAAGCAGCAGAATTTCAGCTCAGCACCTTCCTAAGGCCAGCAAGATGGATGGAAATGCTCGGTGGAAAGCTTGAAGAGCAGACTGGACTACAGCAGCTGGTGGCCTTTGGGAATTTCGGTCCACACTCCAAGAACCATCTGTTCTTGTGTCAGCTCCCAGAGGAGGGACAGACTGACCTGATCCCAAAAAACCCAAAAAGGAGGACTGGTCTCCACTAACTCCTCACTCCCTGGGCTCCATCAGGTACTGCTTTGGGATGCCTCTGGACATGCTGATATTTCAGTCAACAGCAGGGGAAAACCACAGACCATATTTCTCCCAAAGCACTGTAAGGAATGAGCATCCCTAGGCCCATATGAAGCGATCAGGCAGATCCCAGAATAGCTCACAGCCATGTTCACTTCCTCATTATTATTGTTGGCTTTGCCACAGAGCCCAGGAATTCATCTGGGCCCTGRCAGTCTAAGTTGTCCTGACTGAGAACAAAAAGCCCAGCAATCCCACAATCACAACTGATGTTTTAAAACTGAAATACAAATCACCAACAAAACCAGGACTCTCTGAGGAGCAGACCACAGGATTTCACTCCTCCCTTGCTTGAATTTGTTTTTTAAAATGCTTTGAAAAAAAGAAGAGCTCAGCAGGGCAGAGCTTGGGACAGGGTATGTTAACCCATACACCTAGAATCCATGTTCAGTTTACATGAGCCCTGGCACCAGTGGCTCAAGGACAGACTTCCAGTTTCAAACGGGGGCAGGATGTCTCACTCTTCTTGCAGAAGAGATGTAAGAGCRCAGGTAGAAGGCAATGCTCTGTTGTTCTTAGCTAGGTTTGCACTGCAGTTCTGCCACACAAAGGTCACACACACATCCTAACATGCCCAGGACCTCCCAGTGGAAAGGGTACAGACCCAAGGGAAAGGAACAAAAAGTCTCTCACAGCAGCCAGTAAAATCTTTCAGAGGTAATGAYTGAAACACCACAACATTCATATGCCAAATAAACCTGGTGACCCTTCATTAAAACCTTAATATTAAATCTGTTTGCTCTYGGAATGATAAATACACCACATTGTATAGGCAAAACTGCAGCTCTGATTCTTTTCCAGGAAAGTCAAACAGGACTTTGCCACTGACTCAATGGCCAGACACTCAAAGAGCAGGAGAGCCAAAAGCATAATCACTGTGACTGAAGAGATAGGCCTTGGTCTATTGCACATAACAAAAATACTACAGTCAGAAACCTCAGGAGACAGCTTGTAGCCAAATCAATCCCTCAGCCACTTTAATTAATCATCTAGAAAGAGAAAGCACAGAATAGTTGCTTCATGGACATTGATTTCTCATGCCAAAACTTATGTAAATGCAGATGCAACTTCAGCAAAGATCTCCAGAGGATGATGGCCTAATTCCAAATGCAGCTTCCCATGTTTCAGTGTTCCAGTTTCCCTCTACCAATTCCATCCAAAAAAGTTTCCTGACTCTCAGTCTCCCACAAACTCCTGCGATCCATTTGATCTATGCAGAAATTATTTCTTGCAGTCCTGCTGCACCCACCTCTCAACCGCTGAGTTCTGATGCCCTGAGCTCTCTAGCTGGGTGCAAATTTCAGTGCTACATCAAATAACTTCCTTTTAGAAGACAAAGTATCAGGAAGTTAAACACCTCTCTCAATTTACTGACATGCAAAGCTGCTCATGCAAACAACCTTCCTGCAGGCAGCGTCTTGCAAAGCCAAAGCCCCAATTACAGAGCTSCACAAGCGAGCTCCTCTCTCCCTGCTCCCAGCGAACACTTCCACAACAGCCCAGCCAGGAACTAAGCCTGGAACTCCATTTGCGACTGCAAAGTGGGGCTCGGCGACAATGAACAAACCGAGCAGAAGGAGCKCAGGGCTCTTTGTGGCCGCTGCCAGCGTTATGCAATGGCTCTCTATGGCAACCCCGCGGCGCTCGGCAGTGACCCCGCCGCTCAGCTGAACTCTGCCCCAGTGGCGAGCGCCSAGCCGCCCACTCGCCCGGCCGGGCTGTTTACACTGCTCACATGACGGCCCGAGGGAGGCTCCTGGCAGCCGCTCCAGCAGCCAGCCGGATTTCTAGGACCGGCCAGCACTGCCAAAGGCTGGCAGCGATTAACTCTTGAGAGCGGGGAGCCGTCTGTAGAACCCCGGAATAAAGGAAGGGCACCGGGGCGGTGAGCGGGGCTCGTCCTCCCGGYATCAACCCACTGAGGCATCCAGCGACGGGATAAGGAAATCAAGAGGCTTTAAAAAAAGGGAACTGTATTGTTGCAAAACGTGGAATATGTTAAAATTCCTTTGTTTGCTAAAATGTATAAATAATAATAGGTTTTTATGGTTGATCTGTGGAATTCCACCCGACATCCAGGCTTGGCAACTCTGAAATAAATAATCAATGTCTGTCTCAAGTGTGCCATTATTGGCTTGATGCACACCGGGAAACAAATCTGATTTTTGCAGACAACAGTATCTTTTTTTTTCCTTAATGAGTGGCAGATGAGTGAGGATAATGAACTGGAGCTGGGCATATAATACTCATCAAGAGCTGCGGGCTCTGAGCTGCACGTACCTGGGTTACACGARGTGGCACAGAGCTCCCAGAGTGGCACAGAACTGTCCCAGCTCTGGGCTCGGRAACACTTAAAAGTACCAGGGCACAGAGGCAGAATAGCAGACAGGGATGCTGTGCTCCACAGATGCCTTGCTRAAATGGTGATTTCAGTCTTACAGCACAATCCCAAAGGAAAAAGCTGCAGATTCCCAACCTGCAGCCATCACTGTGCRAACACTGCTACTGCTCTGGCACTTCCACAGCATTTAATCCCATGCATTAACAGATGTTCATTAACTCACTGGTATGGAGAAGTGAGCAAGTAATAACCTCCACATTTTCTAATGAGAGAATGAAGAGCTCAGGTAACTCTCCCTGGAGAGCCCGAGGCACCAGAGCTGAGTCAGGGGCAGAGCCTGGAATGGAGCCCTGAGCTCCAGCTCAGCACCCACACACACACTCCAGGAATATGTTTCACTGCCTGGGGCAAACAACAATCCATTTTTCAACAGGCCTCTTGTAGATGGTGTCCTGCACAGCCTCCTGTATTCCTGGGCACTTGGACTGAGCAGAAAACACATTTACAGTTGCAAATGATACACCAACATCAAAAGAGCTGCTTAAACATATCCCCAAATCCTGCCAGGGGCCAAAGTGTTGACCTCTGCATCACCTAATTGTGCTCTGACAATGCTATGACACAGTCCTGGGTGACTCTTACTCTTGGCCACTCTTTCTTTTAGGAGAAAACTACTGYCTTGCCCTACAATACTGCATTCTCCAGTAAAACCTTGTTATTCTCACTAAGAGGTTGTGTGGACTTCTCTTCTTTGCTATGATGATAGGTTCATTGCAACAAGATACAGCACTGGAAAACAGTGCCTTGATATCAGAACTGCCTTTGACAGGTTCATCCTGTTATTCCTACATCCAAACACAAAAGTCTCGTTAAAAAAACTAGAAAGGAAATTTGTTAGGTCTGGCTAAAAATCTTAACACTCACAAATTTCAGTTTAAACCAGTGGCTGAGTCTCATTTCTGCAGGAAAGGGCTTGTTGCAGTTCTCTGACCCTCACTGGTAAGAGCAGMTGTGGGAGTTCACCTTCAAGCCTCAGTCTCTTGGCATCAATCCTGCAAACCCCTCACCTCTCTCCCCCACGGGTCAAACCTCTGCCTGCAAATGTTTTATCCTGAAATATTATACAATGCCTTTCCCAAGGCAAATGATAAACCAGCCTTGGCAGTCCCTTGTGTGGCTACTTACAAGAAGAAGAGAAATGTTGAGTATTTGGCTTATGAAACAGAAATACAGGAAGAAAATATTTATAACAATGCTACTGTTTAAATAAGGGAGACCATAATTTATTACAGATGTGACCCTTCTCCAAAATGAAGGGTTTAAATCTTGCTGATGCAATGTAATGACAAAAAGTAGAATGGACTTAATGAAGAATTCAACCACCTTCAATTCTGAATTGCCCCCTTTYATCGCCTGTCATTTTGTACCCCAAAATAAGAACAAAATTTGCWTCTTTCATGCATTGTTTGTCAGACTTTTCAATGCTCAGATTTAAAAACTGGTTGATAGGAAAACATCCATCCTTCATCTTAAAAGAGACTGAGCACTTCTACATTTAACAAAATTCAGTTAATGATTAACTATTAAAGAAGAGAAAATGGCACGCAAGATTTGTTATGCTTACAGTCACATGTAAAGAATGTAGAATGTATGTTGATGGAGGGGAGGATATGTAATGAATTATTTCAGTGCAAATGGCAACTGCAGAGAAATAAACTGCAAAACTGAAATAAGAAAGTCCTGAAATTACAAGGAGTTTGCAGGTATAATGAGATAGAGTTAATATGTGACAGGTTAGAAGAGGGGGCATGACTTGGCTTGGAACTRTAATCAAAATGTTTTCATTTAATGCTTCACTTGGCACAGAAGGATCAGATAAGAAAACATTCACCCTAAATCCCACTTCAGTTTTTAAAAAGGATTTTCAGTTTCCTGCACTACAGTAAAAATTCTTTTTTTCATTTTAACCAGAATGGATTGAAGAAGATACAAGAGRCAAAAGATGCTTTACAATGTCCAGCAAAGCCCTCATTTCCCTTTTTCCTGATGCAATAAAACTGAAATGATAAAACTCCACCCACATTTGCTAATCTAGTGCACATTAGGAAAAAGGTGAGTACGTGACAAATGAAAAATTCACTTCCTATTTGCTTCATCAAGTTCTGTTTTCTCCTTTTTAGAAAGTTGGATGTTGCATCATCTAAACAGCATTTCCTTCAGAACAAATTATCTAAAGTGCTCAAATTTAGCTTCAGTATCTCCACCATGAGCAACAGTATAACTCCACGAGCAAAGTAGTAAAATTCATCCCACTATTCTGAGATACTCAGTATCTTGTATACTGTTTTAAATACCTAAATATGTGTTTAAGAACTTGCCAACATTACTTACCTGCTAAAAGAACATCTTTTTCTATTCATAGTTGCTGTATGTTGGGAATTTTACATTGCTGGCACTCTTTATTAGTGGGCTGGGTTCTCTTTAACAAAATTCTGAGTTGATAGTGGAGTGATGTTAAATGTATCCTCAACCTAGCAAGTGTCCTTTAAGGAATTGATTCTTTTTTGTAGTTTGCTGTAATCTGAAGTACCACACCCACCACCTTTTAATTCAATTTTACACTGGAACTGAAAAACTTTGTAACTTCATGTATACTGATTGAACTAGGGCCAAGGGGAATAAAACCATTAAGGTTTCACGTGAACTCAGAGAAGAAAGACTTCTTTGGTAATATAATTACAGAGCACAGAGCTCGTAAGAGGAAATGAACTACAGGGATTTATTTGATTAGACTTTTTTTCCTTTTCCTTTTTAATGATAGCAAGGGCTCTCCCTCCCCCACCCCTTCCAGTCTAACAGTAGATATGAAGCAAATTCTTGGCAGGCAGGAACTGGGACTGTTACAGAGAGATATTTCAATGGAACACTGTTATGGGATGGAGTGTGTCCAGTGCAGTTTTGAGTATCTCAYCCATCTTGGTTGTTGCTGCTGAGGAGCCCTGAACAACACTCCAGCCTGTATGAAGAGTGTTTTTGTACAAGGAACTGAGGTTGTGTCCCACCACATCACCTTTCAGCATCAGGACAAAGCTGGAGAAGGGATCTGTGAGCTGTTCCATGGGCTGTGCAACACTCCAGGGCAGTGACCAGTTTACTTCGTTGCCTTGGTAACATTGTGGTTGACCTGGGTTGACCAGATCAGTGTGACTTAATCATCCTAAGAAGGAAACAACTGCAACAAGTGGCAGAGCTAATTACTGTAGGTTCCCTCCCTGAATGGACTTCCTCAAGCTCGAGTCTCACGTTCACAACCTTTGGCCTGCCTAAGCATTCAAACAATTCTGATTGAGCACCTCCCTGGGACAGCCAAGTCACCTACAGACATTTACTGTGCACTCTGTGCCRTGGATCTGTGTGTACTCAGTTCCTGAGTTCCTGGGATCTCAGGAAGCAAAAGGTTATAAACTCCTATTTACACCGGGGCAATATCAAGGATTTTACTGACAGTCTGTTAGTTATAATGTGAAGTGCATGTTTTACCTACTCTGTGTTTAAACCCTGCTATTCTCTCCATCTCTGCACAAATAATGAAGCTGTGGAGATCATCTGAGAGACTAAAACAAATGGTGCCCTGATATAATCATAATAGAGATGGAGGAAAGGCAATTTCAGCAAAAATCTTGACAGCTGAATCTGCTTCTGTTTAAGTCTGACCTGTTCTCCTTGCAAAAGCAGCACGACAGAATGTTTTGCAAAAGATTTGTATTTATATGCTTGGCTGTCAGCTCTAGATGTTGCTCCTTGTCTGTATAATAATTACATGGAATGCTCAGTGGAGATGTTCTCTAAATTGAAATAAACAGAATCAATACAGACTCGAGTTAACTGCACTGTCACACCACATGAATAAAACACACTGATGGATTCTCTTGGCCAGCGTTCAACAGGGATTTGGTCATTGCTACTGCTATGCAAAGTGCATTTTAAATGGTCTGCCAGCAGTTGAAAAATGCCATTTCTGTCAGACTTTTACCTATTATTGCTACCAGGAACTCCTAGGAGTCCTCAAACACAAAGATTTGCATATTTTCCTCTGTCACACAGCACAAAGGAACAAAAAGAAACATTCCAGAAAATAGATACATACAATGGATAACACTGGATAGGGATCTAGGGTACAGATATATAAAAAATCACTCAACATAATTTTACAAGTTAACTCTAAATCCTCTGCATTTCTTGTGTGTACTCCTCCAACATCAAACCATCCTTTTTCTTCTGCCTGATGAACTGCTCCAGTAAAACTGACTCCTGCACCTYCACTTGGTTTTGCAGTTTAGGCATCCTTTAGAGGGTCTCACAAAACATGGTCACTTGCTTCACCATCCCAAGCAGACAGAGGTTGTTTCAGTTCACTGGAAGGCACTGAAGCATGTACAGGTCTCATCTGATTACACAGAGCCTATAATGCCCCGAGGCCACTGAGACTGTCAACACAGCTGTCCCTGTGTGCTAAGACAAATGTCCTGCTGGGCAATCCCTGAGTCAAAATGGAAACACAACTTCTGAAATGGATTAGGGGTAAGGACAAGGGCTGTAAATAGGCCAGGAAGCCAGGGAAGTTTATTACTAAAGGAGATTCTATTGAGCYGTTAGAAAGTACCTTCACCCTGGTGCTGGTCTGCAAGTCTCAGTGTTCTGAAGGATTTTACTTCTCTGGTCACCTGTTGTTAACATAACATCAATATCTAAACATTTTCTKATAATGTCTCAGACACACAGGACCACACAGAATGTGCATAAAGTTCACAAAGAAGGGAGGTGCAGAGATCTGCACTCTAATGGCATAATCAGCTCCTGTGAGAAAAGCAGTCTTGCTGCATCAGCACCGAGCAACTCCCACCCTCATCCATCCCAAACCTTCACCCATCCCACACTTTCACCCATCCCAAACCTACATCCATCCCACACTCTCACCCACCCCACACCCTCAGGAAAATCCTGGCACAGCTGCAGCCAATGACAGAAATTCTGTTTCCTGACACAAACTCTGGAGCAGAAGGAAACTGGAGCAATCCAGTCACTGAAATCACTGAACAATCACCTGAATGTACATCCTGAGGGTTAAACATCCCCAAATAAATCACTGTTAATGCAGGTCACTTAAAGGCCAAACTAGTCTGGGCAACATTGCTTAAACATTAAATTCTGCAGGTTTATTTTCCTACTACCTCTTCATTCTCTTTCTTTTTAATAATTTTCTGGTCATCTGTGGCTTAGAAAATGATTGGTTCAGTAGGTATGTGCTCTCATATCAGGGCTTTCTTTAAACGAAGTCAGAAAACTATGAATATTCTCCTTTATAATACTTCATTGCTTCCTATGTTCATGCTTTTGGAGTGTTAATCATAACTAGAGGCTCACAAGACTCCCATCTCAGCAAGTACAATATGCTGTATAAGCCAAAAACCCATTTTYAGTTGAAGGCTTGCCCAGACATCTAATATCTTATCACAGAAATCTGAAATGTTTTTTTGCTCTGAGTCACTGATAAAAAATTTACTTCATGGAACATTTGAAGTGGGAAAAAAAAAATAAAAGGAAAACAGCCCCGTAAACCAGGACTCAAACCAGGAGTTTTTAGTTGTCTGGATTCCCAATCCAGGGCCTTGTCACTCCCAATTTTGCTGCTCCGAGGGCCAGGGAGTGTTTGTGACACCACAACGGTGCCACACAGAAAATTTGAACAAGGTGAGGGTCAAGGCAGCTCTGAGCCCTGGCTGTGGTGTGATGCTTTTCACTTCCAAGGAAATTCAAAAATACTGCGATCAATCCAGCAGAATTCCCACCTACCTCTTCCTGCAGCACAGGACAGGTGGATCATAACCCACCCATTTTAAAAAGGTGATTTAGTTCTTCCTAAAACAACTCTCTCTCTAAGGATAGAATTTAATTTCTCCAGTTTGGTGTATTAAAAAGCATAGAGTGATGCATTTCTCCTCACTAAATGAAGTTTTTAGTCATGGTTTGTACAATTGTGAGTTGAGATGGAAGCTGAAGCTCCAAATCATAACAGTATTTTATAATTGTTTCCTAACAACTGGGTAAATTATATCAGAATTTCTAGAAATACACGGAAAAGCTCACCAAAACACAGTATTAAAAACTAACACATGCAGTAAACAAAGATAATATTAACTGTAGTTAAGGAGATAAAGCAGTTGGGTTTTGGATCACACATGCTCTTCAGGCATTTACAAAATTAGTAGAACAGACTTTCACAGCTATTTTTATTCACAGACCACAAGATGAAAAAGGATTTCCTCCTTCAGTTTTGAATGAGCTTCTCAACTCTGAATTACTGAGTGTCTGATAAGACAACTAAAAAGGCGTCTCTCACTCTAAAATAGTCTAGTGCTGAGTGAGAGGACTCCATCCATTCTGTGGTTTTACTTTCTCTTAAACAGTGGCAGAAAAAAGCACAGTGCCTGCCTCTTTAATTTCATGGAAGTCATCATGTCAAGACTACATRGAGCTTAGTACAGATAGTCATAAATGCACATTAAATCTGAATGTTTTATTTTAAACCATTTAATTTAACACAATAAAATATTAATAATTGCAATAAATTTTAATCCATGCTGCTCCAGTGACTTTTGGTTTTACAGGGTAAAATCAGGCTTTGCTTGCCAGCTAATTAATTCTTGTGATTGATTGTACYTATTAGCGATGTCATAGACTGTTCAAGCCAGCAGGATCCCTGTGGGCATTATTCTTACACAAAATGCTGTGTAACAGCTCMACAGACCCCACCCACCAAATCTCTTTCCCAGGCTGGTCCTCCTGTGTGACCATCAAGTCATCTCATGGATAAAGCAAATAGCTCAAGCATTTTTCACATCCATTATTAGGCCTATTTCTTACTTCTTTCATCATGCTGGTGGCAGKTTCCCAAGCATTTTCCAAATGCCTATATTTAGGTTTTATACCACAATATTGAACTAGAACAAGGGACTCTCAAGGAACACCTGAAGAGGCAAAAAGAGCTCCTTACTCCTGTCTGATATTCAAAAACTGGGAAATACATATGTACAGGCTAAGAGATTTTATCCAAGTGACACGGTGCAGCATT
>NW_026623394.1:603789-618210 GCF_030028575.1 Malurus melanocephalus
GTGTAAGGATCCCTTCAACCCATTCATCTTTTCTCGTGCAGAGGGAGAAGAGGAAAGAGCACAAAGGTGCAGCATCAGCAGATTGGGCTGGTCCTTCAGTGGTACAACAAAGAACTGACACCCTGTGCTCATCCCMAGCTTCTGCTGGGAGGGCAAAAAGAGCCTCTGGTCATCTCCTTCCCACGACTGAGCAGAGCATGTGGACTCACTCACATGGGTTCAGTGTTTGCCCTTGAACTGGTGTGGGCTGCATTTGGCACTCTGCTTTTAGATCAATATATAACCCAGGAGTAATCTTATCTGGCAGGAACAGGGGTATTGGGGGGAGGGGGAGGCACACAGCCTCAGAGGTGAGGAGAGCAACTCTTCTAAATGTTAATGGGTTAAGAATAGAAAGGTCAAATGCCTGCCTTATCAGAAGGCCCCATGTGCAAACAGGCACTGAGCTCAGCGAGCAGAGCACCAGCTGGGTATAAATGTCAGAAGTTAGTTACTGTAGCTGTAAACACCAAAAGCRGGATGGTGCAACTGGGAAACCTCCCAAGACACTTCTGGTTTATACAGATCACTGGGAAAGTCCAACAGCCAAGCCTGGCTGGAAATCACTTCAGTCTTCGAGCTGCTGTGGAAGCAGAGAGCACCTGTGAGCTGTGTGGTGGCCCCACAATGAGACACTGAATGTGTCCTGTATCAAACATCCTGTGCTGGCTCCAGATTGCTCTTGCCAGAACTCACACATTCTCCTGGAATAAGGACGTGTAAGAATGGAGACAAAAAAGTCCTTCCTTACCTCCTTGTAGGTACAGAGGGCATTGAACAGCAGAAACTGCATGAGGACTCTGAGCACAATGTGTAATGGATTAGGATGGAATAAGAGATGAGGCAGCACAGTAAAATATATCTCTCTTAAATACTAATACATTTTTAGCCCTGTTCTAAATAATCTTCTTACTGGCATCCAAGGAAAGAGGCCAGAAGTTGTATTACACTGGGCAATAATCTTCTTGCAGATACAAGCAATCAACTTGCAGGAATGATGAAGAGCACGAACACACACTGGTGTGAGAGTTATTGTGAGGGGCCTTTGTCTGCCAGACACCAGTGCTTCCAGTCTGGCACCTTTTGCCTGCAGTARGTTGTCAATAAAATTAATCAGCTGATTCCCATTCTCTGGAAAGACTGGCAGTGAGCAGCCATGTTGAGGACACTGCTGTTCCGTCTCTCCTGGTACTGGGATTGCCCCAGGAGAAGGTTACCTGAGTTTGGGAAATAGATACAGGATACCTGGCACAGCTCCCTGCTTACTGCAGAACAAAGAGCAGCATTCTTGTCAGCCTGCTCCCTGCTGTAAACAACTATCGAAGGAGAGGGTTAATTACCACATAAAACACRAAGAAGGAATAATAACTACAAATCCAGCAAGGCTAAATATATTTTATCCCACATAAAGGATAAACAGGATCGGTGCTCATAGCTCAGAGATCATATTCTAACCATTAAATAGTTACTTTAATTGGTAAAGATAGGGTTACATKGAAAAACAAAAAAGGAATGCACCCATATGAAGCCACTGCTCTCTGAAAGATGATTTTCTGATGTTTGCACCGCAAAGTGACACTCTGCATTTAACTGGACAGGCCTCCAGCCCCAGCCAYAGGGGAGAACATCATAACCTACTTAAATCTGCAGGCTGCATCCTCTCTGCAGAGAGCTCCCAAACRGGCACAAATGGCTTATTCCGAGCACCAGCATTACTCGGCATCTGTTTATCCCCCAGTCTCCTGCCAGCATCTGCTCCTTTGCTGACACACATGAGCTGCTCCTCTGCATTTCCACCCTCGTTTGCAGTCTGGAAACTCGAGTTCATCCATTTGAAAGAGCACAAATATTCAGCAGACACGTTTCACACACATGGCATCGCTGAGCTATATTAACAGCTCTGTTCAACCCTGAAGCTACTGGATTTTCAGTGACAGCTCCAGCATGTTAACGACTTGGGATGGTTCCTGAACTCTTGTAGGGAAGAAAAAGCTTTTATAAAAATACAAGATTTTACCTTTTTCTATTCASAGCAAGAATGACCAAACTTATTTATCCTGTGAGTCACATCCTGAAAGCCTCCCAAGGCTGACAGCTTCARGAGATATTATATACATTCTGGAGAGCCACTGCAGGAGAGAGAGAGTCTTTTCATCTCTCATTTCTTGAGTTGAGAGCTCAATTGAACTTAGTTCAATTTAGGAATAGGAAACACAACCCAAGTCTTCCAGCAGCACAATGACATTTCCCGAGTTGCTGCGAATTTGAATGAAATAATTTGCCAAAGCTGAATGAAGCTGTGGAGGTTCTGCCACAGCTCCTCTGTTTCATTATGCAGGAGGCAATTTTGAGAATGCTGCCTCAGCTCTGCTGTTTATTGTGTGGACGTGTCTGCCTGCTACAAGTCCTGTCACTGCCTCTCATTCTGACACACGCTGGCGTTTTCTTGGCTCTCAGTCACAACAGGGTATTGCAGAAACACCTCCTTTTTTCATCCCTCTTTAACATGTTCATGTTTCAAAAGATGATTCTGTGAGCCTGTTAATTGCAGTTGAAACTGTTTTATAGAGATTCAAATTTGGACAATTAAAATGTATAGCCTACCATRGCATTAGAAGCAATCCAGGAGAGACCATATGCAATTTTCTGACCTGTGTTATTTCTGTGCTGGCATCATTCTGAGGCATTTGATATGCTGCTCTTTGGTTTAAACCCAAGARTGGCATTTGAATTTTTACCATAATAGACTTTCTCAACAGATTTTGCATTCTCATTATTCTATCCATAGAAGCCACAAGGATATTTTTCCTCCTTAAATGTCCAATCTGCAGGCAATGGTTGTGAAACACCATTATTTCCAGGAATTGCTGGCAACCTACTGCTGCCTGTTCTTCTCAGTATTGCCTGTATTTTCCTTGTTCAGCCTTAAAAGCCAAACTTGGTTTGCAAAAATGTCTGGGTTCCTTGATGCCAGARCTGAATAAAGAGTAGAACAGGACAGATTTAGATGGTTTTATTATGCTGAAAGCCATTAACTCACATTAAAGTCTGTAAAACAACAAGAGCATACAACTGGAAATAGATGYTCAGCCTTATATCCTATTAGTCAGAAATTTTCCTAGGCATTACCAATCTTTTGGTAATGTCTTTTTAAGCTCCACTTTAAATTACTTTAAGCTCCACCACCCTCATCTGATCCTCACAATCAAAACAATGCAGAATATTTTTTAAAGTTATAACYACTTGGATTTTGTATCATTCAGGAAAGTCAAAATAATCCATAAAGAAAGGCAGCCTGAATTGTCCAATACAGATGATGTCTACTACAATTTRGTCTTCAACAGGCAGAGGTCAAGAACAGAGAGGTATTCTCAGCTGCCTTGGAAGAAAAAAAAATCAACAGAAAATACAGCCAAGAAAGCTGGAAAATGTGACAAAGATTCTGGATTATTCAAATCTTTCATCAGTCAYGATGGTCTAAAAGTTATAATGGAAAACTCCCCACCTAAAGGTTATCTGCAGGCCCACTCACTGATCTCAGCTATACACAGCAGGATCCTCACAGAAAGCAAGGGAATTATTCCAAATTCACATTGGCAGGATCAAGATCAGAATCTGACCAGATCCAAACAAAAACCAAACAATGCCCCAGGCTGTAAGAACAATCATCAGTTCGATGGGGTGTAAAAACAACCAAGATCTTTGTGATTCCAATRCCCTTCAGACACTGAAAATATTCCAGCCCTGTTGTTCCTCCTCTCCAAAACATCTTGGACCTTCCTGAGCACTCCTGASAAACAGCTCCAAAGAGATAACTGACAAACTCACAATGGCTTGAGCTCCTTCAGCTGAGTATTCTCTTGCATTCCATTTGGGAAAGCTGWAATGTATGGAGCAATGGCTGAGGCTGTGTCCTGGGAAGGGGAACCCGACCATCCCCGATGTCAGTCGAGTTCAATCCTAAATGCAAACCACATTGGGCTGTGAGCACGATAATAAAAAMCTGCTGACCTAGTTTCCTGCAGAACAAAATCCTCTGTCTCCCCTCCTCCTGTGCCAAACCTAAATCAGATCTCAAAATTAACCCTTTGACTAGCAAGGAAAACTCTAATAATGATCCTCAACAGTCATACAGGATCTCACACCATGAGAAGAGCAATTGGTCCGTTCCCACAGCTCTGCAAAAAGGGAGGGTTATTGCAGGTTATTGCAGACACAGAGAAGGTCAGAGACCTTAGCAGCATTCAGAAGACAACTTAAAATTTCTCATCCTTCAAAAAGATTTTGACGTGTGAAGCTCCATGCTCCAACTGCTTCGTTTGGTAACATTTCTTCTATGCAAATATAAAACCTTCATTCAYGATGTAGCAAAAAAACAACAGCACAAAAAAGCTCAGCTTTCTGAAAAACTGCATCAAACCACTCAAGAAAGGACCATTGTCCCTCCCAAATTTTGCAATGTYAACTTGCAAATCCATTTCTGGAAGATGAGAGCTGATTGTGTTTGCTCCAAGTGCTTGGCGAAATCGTTCACTAGTAATGGCTTCACTTCCTCAGTGATGCAATGTTTCATTTGAAGGGATGCCTTGGGGGAGCTTCAGAATAGACCCAGAATGCAAAAATAACAGGGCATGTTACAACAAACTCAACCAAGGAAATACAAATGGGAATTCTTTGGCTGTAGGATGCTTCCAAAGGCAGCTCTGGATCACAGATCTCAGAGCAGAGCCCACAGCAGTCAGGTAGGAGCCTCAGATTCCAGGCTGCTGAGAGCACCTTTCGTGGCTCACACTGTCAACTGGAGGAGTTTTCAGTTATGTCAAAAAGGGTTTTATTCAGAAAAGGGYGAAGATAAACAACTGCTATGGAGCTTTACAAGGGGGCTTTTTACAATGAGGTGACCAATGTACAACCTGCAAGTGAAATTGCTGACTGCAGCCAGAGCTTTCAGTTCCTGTAAGAAACACCCTGCACTAAATAATTCAGTCTCTTGTTGCTCCTGCATGAACTGAAAAAGCTTTGCCTCCATCCAGACAGTACCCAGGACCTGGAATGACTCCAGAGTTTCCTCCAACAGCGTTTGAGAAAAGAAGGAAACAGGAAAGTGACAACTACAAGGCATGTCAGCAATGCCACTTCACCTGAGAAGAGGTTCCTGTCTCTGTCACTTTGTCAGCCTGCAGGCTTGCASAGCAAAGACAGCACTTAATAAATATACTGTACCCTGCAGGGCGGTTTGCAAGAGAACAAGAATCCCTAGATTAGGCAACGCTGCAAACGTTGTSGCAACTGTATCTATTCTCTGGATGCTGCATCTTCACAAGCAAACTCCACAAAAGCTTCTGCTCCACCTTGGAAAGGAGGAAGACAAAATCTGAGTTCCCACAGACGTACTAACATTGGTCAGGGTTAGAAATGTGATGATGGAAAAAGAGAATYTTATTCATCATATCTGGTCCCTGAGGGGTTAGAGGTTGTATATGCCTTTTTTTATTGACACAAACAAGCCTTAACTTCTATTGTCTTGTAGAGGAAGAGAAGGCTGAACCCAGTTCTGGCTCACTCATCATCTGCAATTCCAGCCAAATCCCAGCCACACAACTTTTATTACTGGGAGGATGTCAGAGGCAAAAGACACAGCTGGATACTGAGATCCCAGACTGAGCTTTGCTGTGCTGGCAGGGAGACAAACCAGCTTTTGATTTGTATGTAAACAGAGCCAATCTGAACTGGAAGGTCATTAAGAGAAAACACATTTTACACAACACCCATTGTACAGTTCCCTTTCCAACTTTCCCCATAACAACTTTTTTTTTTTATTATTATTTTTTTTTTTTAAATAAGACTTTGTCTTCTCCTGTTGACTATTTCAGTGACAATTCCCAGGCATGCTAAAATCAATGGTCAACCCCTACTGGAACTGATGTAACTGAAATTCTTTAGACTGGATCCCAAAGAGGAGYTTGTCCAAGAGAGACTGAAAATCCCTTTCTCTGTTTTCCAGTAATTACCTGACATGCAGAAAATTCCAGTCCATTGCAGATACAGCAAAATKTTGCCAAAGCATGTCACAGCTTCAGATCTCACAGCTTTACTTTAACTGAGGCACTCACGTTTTGTACTGTAGCTACAATTAAAATAACATTATGAGAATCCACAAAGAAACCACACAGTTCTTGTGATCGAGGCATTAACACCCGATCCATTATTGTGAGAAGACTTTTAAGAGCATTCCCAGCAGAAATAGGAATATATTTTCCCTGAGTAAGCTCRGAGGAATGCAGAGATTCAAAAGCTYATGCTGCATCCCTGCTAGATTTTTTTTCTGTTTGTTCCCTCTTTTTGATTAACTTGCTGTGACTATTTGATATAATTGTTACTCTTTAAGGGAAAGAGTTAAGCATTTTCTCTGAAAAACGACCTGGGTCTGCCTATAATTACCAGCAAGGGTTTGCAGCTGCAGGCTCAAATGTGGGACTAACAGAGATGTTGCTGGGCTATCAAAGCAGGGAACCTTCAGGAGCAAAGGGAAAACGCCTGTCATTCTCCATTAATTCCTCAGGGTCACTGTTGGCAAAACACACTGAATTGTTCTATGTGTAACCAGCAAAATAAARAGGTTCTTTTATTTTGCTGTGTTTAAAAGGAGACTCCTGGGTAAARTTGTTGAAAATTGCTTTAATCTAAAGACTCTATCTTTCTATAGCTTCCTAGAGCTGTGAAGAAAGTCCACTCAAAATGTTTTAACAGGAAACCAGCAAACCCAAAGACACTTCCTTCTGCTTGGACACAAGTGTTTTAGTGACAGAATGGCTCCCAGCCAGCAAATCTGTGCTCCCAGGAGACAGCAAAGCTGGGACAAGAACCATCTGCACATCCAGGATGGCTCCTTGGAGCTTTCTTTGCTCCGAAGATGATGCCTGTCTTTAATATATGTGGAGGACTTCTAAAAATCATTCTTGAAAGAATAGTAAAAGACAGTTTTGAATGAACTAAGAAAGAACAAAAGAAAAAAAAAAAAAAGACTTGTAATGGATTTTCCTGTTCTCCTGCATGTCCCTGTCTTCAGCCCCAGCCAGTTTTCCCAGACTCCTGAAACACAGCCATTATGCACAGCTTTGTTTCTTTTCTAACCATCAGCTTAGGAGTGCTGCTGGTTTTTAAGTCAAATCAAACTTTCATCAGCTTCAGGGGATGGCTGGGATCCCTATTCTCATCTTTCATGTTTTGAGATCAGTATTTCATAATTTTTATTCTGCTAAAGTCATCTTGAGCATTTAAAAGTATAAATTTCAATGCAGAGTATTTTGATTTGATTTCCATAAAACATTTTGTCCTCTAGCTGCACTCCTTAATTTCCCCCTGCATTTATTCTGAGCCCTTGGCTTCTCTGGCCAGGCTCTTGCCCTCAATCAATCCCTGCTGTGACTTCACTGTGACAGGTCTCTCTTGACATCTGAGGGAGAATCCTTGAGTGTTTTCAAAGGTACCATTGCTCACTGCCCTGCTGAGGGAATCCAGGGGACGTGGCCCTCTGGCATTGGAAAGATCATCTTCCCTTTCACCACAGACCCTCCCCACTTYGTGGACAGCAAAAAAAATTATTATGCTGGAAAGCTGAGAAAGGACCTGGCTCATGGAAGCCCCAGGAAACAAAAGGGCAGATTTCCTTACTGACAAAAATATTTAACTGAGGACAAAATAGCTAAACCTAACTTAGTGCAATGCAAGCCTTTGTTTTAGAAAGCAGCTTTCCTGGAGGGCTGTGAGACAGATCAATCCCCAGAAGAATTTCCTCTTAAATTATTGCATAGAGCAACACTTCTAAAAGCAGATGCCTGAAGGCAGACTTGGATATAATCCTTTTTTAAAAATGTTCCTAGGTCCTAAAATGTCAGCAGGAGCTGCCAYGTGGGAAAGCATTTTGAAAAAATTATCTAATTAGAAATGTAAATAAAAATAGGTGGCCAAATAGTTTATCATCTTCTCAGGATAAAAAAAAAATCCATTTCCAGAATTATACAAACAGAAGTGAAATTTGGCTACAGAYTGATAAATATCAAGATCCCCACCTGACTGACAAAGTGCCTTCTTGTCAYGGTGAAGCTCGTTAGTGTTCAGGATGATTTTGAGTGTGTTTGGCTGATTCAAGGGATGTAGGTTGATTTCCCTGCAATACACACTGAGCATGTGATCAATTTACATGTAAGATTTCTGGTGCCACAGATGTCGTTCTTAATTAAAGAAAATTCTGCAAAAAAAAATAAAGGCCTTCAGAGCATTGCTGGGATGAGAAAKATAAAGAGAATCCCATCACTCACTCTTGAAATACGCAGCTCTTCCAGAATAAAGCATGGCAGCAATTTTAATCAGCACACAGATCAGCTTTTYAGAATTAGCAATAAAATAAAATGTCAAACTATAATACCACAGGGAACTTAGGAAGACAAAATGTAACTCATTATCACAATTACTTCAGCAGAATTAAAACTATTAAATGCTGATCCAAAATATGAATTATGAGAACAGGAAAGGAGAAATATTAGGGAATAATATCACCTTTGTGATAGAAACACATAATAAGTAAGATAAATACATGTTTTAAGAATCCCACAGCTGCATGCACTCAGCACTTTCCCATCAATAAATCACCCAAGGACAGTAAATCCAAACTGGTTCAATGGGATGGACTTAATGACTGTTTCTAAATTCTAATAAAAAAGGCTTGGATTTCCAGTTACATATTTTSTTCTCTGAAGGGCCTGAGTGTTTTTATATCTTTGTGATCATCACAACCAGACACACACACTATTTACTTAAGGATATATTTTTCCCATGACCTTACAGACTCATTGCTCTGTCATGGAGAGGTCATGGAAGGAAGTTTGTTAGAAGTTAAATATGAGGAAGTGCAATAAAGCCTATTTATCTTATACGAGGAAAAAAGTAGTCCATCAACACAGAATTATTACATTAAAAAGTGGAAAAAAAAAAAGCTTTTGAGCCTCTCTGCAGCCTCATAAAAATAGCCTGTGATTGTGCATGGGCAGATGTCCTCTCTCCTGTGCAGTGTCTGATCAGAGGCCTTTTGGACTTCAGTGAAACAATAATAACAAAAAAGCAAAGGGAGTGCAATTTCCATGGAAACTTGGAAAGAGATGTAACATTGTTTGCCGTAAGYGTCGGACTGCGAATGGAAAATTTTCCAGTTTACACAGATCTCAGCTATTATTTTCTTTGCAGTGCAAACTTGGGCCAAATATTTTCTGTCATATTAAAGATGCAAATAGTCAGTTTTACTTTCCGTCCAGAACAACTGTGCACAAAAGCTTCAGAATCTGCAGTAAAACGTCTGATATTTATCTTTCCATGAACCCAAAATACACAGTAGAAAAAAAGAGTAATTTGGGCTTCCTTCTATCTGCTTGTCTTCAGAAAGTGAAAACAGCTCAGAAATCGTCTCCTGTTTATGTGCAATGTTTCAGACTAATAGACAGCCAGAGCACTGGCAGATGTGTCCAGGGTTAATGGGAGCTTAACTTAAAAGAAAACCCATGGTTGAAGCAYACAAGATGATAAAAAATATACCAAAAGCATAAAGTTTATATTAACATTTATATAATTAATGAAGTGACTTTTATCTTACAACAGTTTCAGAACTCACTCCCTTGCTAATCCTCCCTTACCCAGCAGCAGGAATAATTATGACAGTCCAGAAATTAACTTTGACCAATACAAGCCCAAGTTCTGAGCTGAGCTACTCCAAGTGTTAAGCCTTGTGTGGGAAAGGTAACAAAAGTGGATTGTGAAACTTTTCTCCCCTAAACAAAACAGCTGGTTGGTGTAGTGTTGGAGCTCTGATAATGACATGGCAGCTCAGGGGACACCTCTGCAGATCTGGTGCCTGACCTGTACTAGTCACAAGTTGGAAGAGTCCAGAGCTCAAGTCTAAACTAGTCTGGAACATGTCTGCATGCCCAGACATTCCTGCCCTTCCCACTCCTGGACATGTCCCACACAGCAAAGAACTTTTCTGCAGGAGATTTGTACAGACCTGAGATCTCTAGGGCTGAAATGTGGGGCCATATTTGTGCAGATTTGAGTTGTTTTTAAGTGAGGTAACAAAAACAATGACAGCATCAAACACAGCTCCTGAAGAGTCAGTGCAAAGTTGTGTGATAGAGACTGAACTCGTTCTGCTGGGAACCCTGAGTTGATTGTTTAAGGCACTGCTTAATAAGGATTTGGTCTTTAGCACAGATTTCATCATAGGCTGACTGACTGAAGCTTTCTCTTCACAAGTTCACACACAATCCCAACTGTCATGTTGATTTTATACCTGCCTGCCCAGTGAGATGACAGAGCAACTCAATCACCTGGCTTTGCAAATCTATTTCCCCTCTTACATCTTGACAATTCTACTCACTCACTTGTGGATCACACAAAGAAAGAGGAAGCAGCATGACTCAGCTCCACACTACAATGGCTGGAGCAGATCCAGACCTTGCAATCCTTTGGGCTTTCCTTACCAAAACACAAAGCTGCAGCTTGGCTAATGTAAAGCATGCAGTGTTTGTGTAAGCAATGGTAGATGGGCAGCAGGCCAGCAGCCCTCCCAGAGCAATGTGCTCCTTCTTTACATTGATGGCAAATTATCTTCTGAAGAGTTCAGCAGGGAACCAAAGAGCCAAAGGGCTCTGATCTTAAACGGTGCCTATAGAAGACAAAATGCTAAGCAGGAAGAGCCTCCTGAGCTGTATTCTGCAGGCATGAATTTACATTGAAATCTAGTGGTAAGTAATGTATTACTTTAACAAGTTTCACATAATGCCATACAGGCAAATATTTTTGTATAATCTGTAAATTATATAACTCTTAAGAGACAYAGAAAAACTACTGACCTTAAGGAACTCAAGAACTTTGAGTAAATTTCAAGAACCCTGAGTCTTACTGTTTTGTCTAAACCGCTGGAAAACAGTCTCTAAAAATTAGCTACTCCAAAAATTCAGTGTGGTCTAGAAATTAATCCTGATCCTCTACCAGTTTGCTAACACCTGGCCTACAGATGTTTTTCATAAAGAGCATMCACCTGGTGAGTTATGGCACAGTAAATAATACACTGTAAACACACTTAACTTTGCAGTGTAAACAAGCTAGGAGCAAAATTCATCAAGAACTTCACTTCATTTACTCCCTGAATGCACAACAAAGTTGAAGGATTTGATGGTTATCTCATAGCAATCTAACTCAGAGATAAAGACCTCAGATCTCAACCTGTTTCTTGGAACAATGAGGCACACTCCAGTCCAGCTGTGGGCAATGGATGGATCTGTCATTTCAGGCATTGCATTCAGTRGTGGAAATCACAGATCAGTCATTACTCACAGAAAAGAGTGCAATACTAAGAATGAAGGTAAGAAAGAGACACCATCCAAGATATTTCTCTGAAATGGCCCTCACTTTCCTACCACAGGACAGCAAAGCAAAGATTCACTTGCAGAAAGCAGCTCTCTAGGCTGTGTATGTGTGGTGACTGAGCAGTATCAGAATTTGCATCACACTAAGCAACCTCACATTGTGTTAGAGCATAAAAGGCCAAGTGGCTTCTGGGCTCTGTTAACTTCAAAAGATGGTTCATTGAGCAGAGTTCATGCTTAGCAAAGCTTAGCAGCTTTTTCCTTATTCCTCCCCAGAATATTCTGGGCATTGTCATATGCTTGTACTACAAAACTTGCAGTTTTCCAAAGCCAGTTCATGAGAAGAGAACGGAAACATSTCTTTTCATTCCAAAGGAAAAACAACTCCTATGCTGTTTTCCTCAGTAAGTTAAAAACTTGGAGAGAAACCTAAAGCTAAAAAAAGCAAAGAACTCAAAAAGATTCATATTCTGGACTGTGGTTTCTGTTGCCACAGCTCAAGGGAAAATATGTTCATGGGAAAAGGGCCTGCCTGGAGCCAGATTTTTTTTTCAACTCTGACTCTTCTAGCTGGAGTGGCTTTAAATCAATATGTTGCTATTATTTCTTCATAAACAGAAATCTTCTTTATGGGCTGTGTGATAGCTGTTTACAAGTGAAACAACCACTTGTATCGTGTTTCCTAGCAATCAGTATCTCATTCAGCTCCTATAGACAGTGATTGGGCAATTTGAGAAGTCTTTACAATGTTAGTTCCAAGTTTCACTGATTCAAAGTGTTAAATTATCTTCCCAGAAGAGAGTTCCTGCACAGAGAAGTGTTAGCCTTGTCACCTACCTCTGCAGCTACACACAGCTAAAGAAAAYAACACCACACCTTAGAAAAACAAATCTTGCATGGCTTTATTTTTAAGAATCTTACTCTSATGTTATTGTGGACTGTCTTTAGTACTGCAATTCACTTTTGTCTCCAGCCAGGACTAAATCAGATTATAAATATAATAGAATTCCACCCTAACTCTGCAAAGACCACCTACAGACAAACYTGCCCCAGGCAATTCAGAGAATTTGTAACAGTCTGTCTAACACTGCAAAAAGTTGTTAAACAACAAAATGTGATCATGCTGTCCAATCAYGCCCTGCCAGACCCCATCAAATGTGGTTATCATTATTCTAAATGCTGTATGAACAGAGCTTCACCTAGGACTTAATGCCCATTATACACTTGAATTGTCTTTTGCATTAATTAGATTTATGTGAAAAATTAACAAAAATATCTAACATTGGCTTTCTTGAGGTTCCTCAAGGCTTTTTGGAATGACACAGTGAGCTTTACTGAACAATAAAGTAAACTTTACTCCCATTTACAACTGCAGAGAAATTCTGCTGGAACTGAAAACCAGTTACCTGTGATCAATGACTGTGACATCAGAAGCAGGAATCCCCAGGACACAACAACTCTGTTCCAGCTCCTTCTTACGAAYCTCTCCTTGATTGTAATAATTTCCTGAAAACAGCAAACACAGCAACACCACCTAACTTAGTTTAGGTTCAGATCAAGGGGTCTAAACAGTACAGTTTCCTCTTCCTCATTCCATTCACATAAGAAATTSAGGCAGAACTAATGTGGCAAGATTGCAAAGAACTTGCAGAAYAAAAAGATAGAAAACCTAATCAAGATAAGGCAATTGGGGAAAGTTGTAACAGAGATCAACAACTAGCAGGGAAATGGGATTCATTATCTTTAAACATTGCCTCTTTTCCTCTGATTTATTTTCTTCTCATCTTGCCCTGACATTCCCTTATTTTTTCTTGGCATCAGCTATACAAARTCCCTGCCAAAGCTGTGATGCCCCTTCCAGAATGTTGCTCTATGCAGGGCAGTACTTGCAACTCAATTTTAACTTTGAAGCAATAAAATGAAAAAAATACAGTTGAGTATTAATGTGTGATTCAAGTCTGCAGTCAGCTGTCTTGAATTACACTAGAACTTTTTATTGTTGTGGGTGTGAGTCATCTAAATCTAGCATTTCTCTCGAGCAGTGTTGCAATCTGAGCCATCACTAGCAAGCTTTGTAAAATTTTCAAAGAGGGTAAGAGTAGAAAAAGAAAAAAAGCCTCTTCCCACAGCCTGTGAGTGAATGACTTTGGGAGACTGACTGTGGGATGAACCTTGGATTGCAAGTTCCAGCTCCACCAGAATTTACTGAAGTGTGCACCTTCTCTAGAATGACTGAATGAGTACAAGAGAGCTCATTTCAGACTGATTTTTAGCAGGCCATTAACAACACAGTGTTGTACGGTAACAGCTTTTGCTGCAATGCAGTGTCATTGCCGACTGCAGGTGATGCTTTATCCAAACAGTACCACTGCTCTCAAAAATCACTGACTTCTACTGAACTCAAAGGAACAGTTCCACAGCTTGAGAGATGTGTCAGGACATCAGGAATATGTAAATGCTTACARGAAAAAACGGGCAGCTGCTGAGAGCAAAGCCAGCCAAATAGCTGAAGCTGCTGGACCTCATCCATGGAGCACTCACAATAGGATCAGCTACTACAGAGGGCAAAGCACATTTAGACTGAGTTATTAATTCAATCTAAGATTATTCAGTGTGTCAAAGACTGATTTTTTTATCACAGTGCTGTAATTCCAACTCATTTCTCAGTCAAATTGATTGATAACTGAAAACTGCAAGTACAATGGTTTTTAAGTAATGATTTTGTCTCAGCGTTAACAATTTGCAGTGTCTTTGATCAACTCACTTGTCATCATCAATCACTCAAACAATGAGAGGATGAACCATCTGAATCACCCACAAGACTAATGAAAGGCTTTTAAAATTAAAATCTATTAGCTCTCCCCTACATGAGCTGCTCATTCCCTTATAAGTGAGAATACCTAGAAGGAAACGTCAAACACACTTTGTGTGTCATGTCACTGAATCAGGAGTAAAAAAAAAAAAA
>NW_026623394.1:618216-619861 GCF_030028575.1 Malurus melanocephalus
TCAACAAAATCAACAGAAACACAACACTTCTTTGGAAAGTTCTCGAACAGCAGCAGTGTATTAGGCCTCAAAACTGAAATGGCAGAGTTGCATTTCAGTAACCTCCCCTTAGCTGTGGAAAAGCCAAATGGGATCCACAGACCTTTGTCCCTCAGCAGAGACAATGAAAGCTCTGCACTAAATCTTGAACAAGAGGTGCAGAGCCATCAGTGAAGCCACCACACCACTGGACTTCTGCAATGTTCAATCCCTGTCTTCTCACCTAGATGGTCTGCCAGGACAGAAAGCTTTGGAAATGACAGAAAAGTTGGCAGTGAACTGGCTGGAGCTGCCAAAGGCACAGAAGGGTCTCTTCCCAAAGGTGAGCAGCTCTCAGGTAAGAATTTTGGTACAGCATTATGGTCTGGAAGATCAAGTCAATTGAAGTTGTTTCAAATGTACAAAACTCTGAAYAACAGAATAACTGATCAGGTGTCAGTTCTACAGAACAATCTAGAGCTTTAGCAGACCATGAGAAGGACACAAAAGTGTCATGTGTGTGAAAAGTTCTTCTTCTGGGCAAACAGTGGAGCCTGTAAGAGTCTTTCCACTTCATTCAGCCCCAACAAGGCCTCAGCAGGAGTGCTGCTTCCTGACCTTCAAAAAATKATGTGAATCAACAGGAAGAGTTCAAAGGAGAGTGATGAGAAYGATCAGAGGTTTAGGAAAATATGACCTATGAGGAAAGATCGCAAGAAATCAGGTTGTTTAGTCTRGAGAAGATAAGGCAGAAGAGGCAGATAACAGTCCYAAAAAGCAGTTACAAAGGGATACTCTGATTTCCATGTTCCTGTCAGACACGAAAAAAAATAAACAAACAAGCTTAAATTACACCAGTGACTCAGGAAAAAGTGGTTTGAGGAAAAGCTAAAGCAGCACTGACAGAGACCCCACAGGCTGAGGCACCTCCCCGGACATTCTGCAGAACAAATGTTTGTCTGCAGCAAATGAAGACACATCAGTGCTGCCTCCAGGYCAACTGATGGACAACACGGCCTCACATTCCCTTCCGGGCTATTGTTCCATGATCAGATTGTAATGTAGCTGCTATTTTTAGATGTGTCACAGTGGATGTAGCATGAAATTAAAACTGGATCATTCAGAGTCTTCTGCAAGCGACAGAATTACAAGGATAGCAAAAGGCTGCGCTAAACAGCACTTTTTACACCCCAGCGACAACTGCCACAGTCTGAAAAATGCCTCAGTGCTGCAACTCTCAATTTGAATACACTCCCCTCTGTTCTGTCACGACATGCTCTTGTACAGGAGAGGAAAAGCGAGTGACGGGGAAGGGCGGGCGATGGCCGCACCGTGCCTCAGTTTCCCCACAACCGGGGTGGGGGGGATCTTCCATCCCGCGTCACAGCGCGAGGCCACACGCGTGCAGAGACATCCCGGCGGCGTTCCCGTGCCCCGCGGGTGMGTGTGWGTGTGWGTGTGWGTGTGTGTGGTCCCCGCTCACCTGCGGAGCAGCAGAGCACGGCGGGGGCGGCCCCGGCGCCGCGCAGGCCGAGCAGGGCGGGGGCGAAGAACATCGCTTCGTCATCGGGGTGCGCCGTCACCACCAGCGCGCGCCCGCCCCGCGCGGCCCCGCGGGCCCCCCCGC
>NW_026623394.1:620019-801093 GCF_030028575.1 Malurus melanocephalus
GAAAGTTCCGGGGCACGAAAAGGGTTCCCCTCASGTCCCCGCCTCGGGGCGGGGCCGCTCGGTCGCTGCCGCGGAAACGGAGCTCGGGCTGTGCCGCTCCCGGAGATAGGGGGCTCACCCGTGCCGTTCTGGGGATCCCGGGAATGGGTCCTGCTTCTGCCGCTCCGGGGCTTCGCGGGAAACGTGTCCCGGTACTGCTGCCCCAGGACCACCCGTGAGAAGCGGGACCTTGTCCTGGCCAGAGCTGGCACGGTCCCAGCCGGGAGCGGGGCCCGCGGGTGTGCACTGAACACGGGCTGTTTCCCTGGGGAAAGCCGTACTGCCTGATCCTGCTGGTACCTCCACAGGGATTAATAGTGGCAAAAGTTGAGCTTTTCAGCGTACCTTTTATTACTTGCTTGCTGCTTGCTTGCGCCGTGGGTTAAGGCGAAGCTCAAAAGCAGGGCAGGAGGGGCTTATCTTCATACACATTCTGTGGGCTATCCCAAGTGTGGTTTTAAGGGAAGAAACTTTTGGATATGGCTTAGAAGTGAAGTCAGCGATCGGAGTAAGCTGCAGAGCAGAAGGAGACAGGAAGCATTAAAATAAACATGAAACAGTGAATCAGATGCACGATGGCTTGGATACTTTTCCAGACGAAAAGGCAATATGGAAGACAAGTGTACAGAGCATTTGGTGGAGAGTGGGAGCTGGGTGGATTAAAGCATAAATAGTGAAAASAATTCAGAAGAGTTCAGAGGAGCAGCTCAGATCTCACCAGGCGTACACCTGATTTGTCTTCCCTGGCTCTTATCTGAACATTTTTAATTTCCAAGTGAGAGTCAATGGCTTGTGTTGGATTACAGACTGCAAGCATGCACTTTTAACTACTGTAATAACACAATCCTTAGTATAACACGTGTTCTCTGACCGATCCCGTTTGCCACAGGGTGAGCCCCAGCATTTTAATCTGAACCAGTAATTGTGTGGGCACCCGACCTGCACATGCGGGCACGGCTTCTCCATTTAATGGAAATTGTGACAATGAGACAGTTTAATCCTGCCTAATGGTATAYCTTTCCCATAGTAAAACTGACCACAGATTCATTTGCGCTTTTAGCACAGCCTAAGTTACACATTTGCACGTACAACGCCGTGCAGATTTGAAACTCCTGAGAACGCAGGGAACAAATTACACACCTCTCATTCCGGGGGAGGAATGAACAGACACTTAATGAGACTTAAACCTCTCTCACATTTTCAGAAGTCATTCGTCACCAAGGGCCCGACCTCAGGGAGAGCGCGGGAGGCACCGCGGACGGGCGCGGGAAGAGCCCTGAGGGACCGGACGGGCTCCGGGCGACACTTCTCCCGTGAGGGGCTCCCGAGGCCGCGTTCATCAGCACRGGCCCGTTATGGGTTATTATCAATTTACATCGGTCCGGCGGGGCGCTGCGGCTCCCCGGCTCTCCCAGCCCGCGGCAGCACCGATTGCCCCTCACGGGCCGAGCCCCGCTCGCCTCATGGCGGCCGCGCCCCCCCCGGCCCTCAGCGGGAGGGGGAAGGAGCCCCTCCCCGCCGCACCGGCCAACGGTCCTGGAAGGGGCATAGCGCCCTGCCCTCCCACCGCCGCGCTCTCCGGTGGTATCCTTCAGGCGGTAGCTGCTTGTGCATCACCGCGCACTGAAACAGCGGGAGAAAGGGGTGAGCCACCTTGGCCGGTGCGAGGTACGGAGCCACGGCGCCGCGGTTTATTCGGTATCTGKCAGGACCTGGCAGGAGGGGGCGGAGCGCGCGGGGCCGGGGGAGGGGAGGCAAGATGGCGGCGGCGGCGGCGCTGAGGGTGAGGTGAGACGCCGCGCTCGCCCAGCCCCGCCGGGACCCGCCGGCACCCGCCGTCCCGGCCGCCCCCGCGCCGCGCCTCGGTAAGCGCGGGGAGCCCAGCAGGGAAGCCCGGGGGGCAGCGGGCCGAGCGCCTCCGCTGTGAGGAGGAGGAGGAGGAGGAGGGGGAGGAGGGGGAAGAGGCGGGGGCCCGGCCATCCCGTCCTCCTCCCTCCTCACGGGGACGGAGCCCTGTGGGCTCCGCGGGGAGGGCGCTGGAGCCGGGGGAGGCCCGTGGGGCAGCCGCCGGGGGCGCGGGGGCTGGGCGGATCAGGGGCGGGGGTGCCCGGTGCCCGCGGGGCTTTTCCCCCATTGACGCTGCGGGTGCGCGGGGGGATGGCGGGGCACGGAGAGGTGGCCCTCCCTGGGAAGTTTTTGGAGAAATCCCAGAGTATCGCTGTGCTGGGTGCTCATCCTTGCGCTGTGGACAGGAAAAGTGCAAGTTAAAAAAAAAAAAAAAAATTAAAAAACGGTCAGTTCTTCAAAATCGTCCCCTTGGAGGCTCGGCCAGGAGTGCGTTGGTTCCTGAGGATGTGCTGCGGTCACAGCTCCGTATCGGGGGAGCATCGCGGCCGCTGTCAGTGCCGGGGAGTTGTTGCTGATGCTGACGCTGAATTATTCATATGGGACCTGTAAACATCCCCGGCTTCTGTCATCTCTGGGCTGCTGCAGGGCACAATGGAAGTGGCTTTTGCTAGAATTATTCTGGCTTGATGGTAAAGAACTTCGTGCTTGCTGATTTTTTTTTGTACTTGGAAAACCTGTGGGTATCAAGTTGGTTGCAGTTAGGCAGGATTCGAGGTGAATGTATGAACTGTCAGTGTTAGACAGGCTCACGTAAGCAAGTTGATATTGTGCACAATCTGTTGTTGTCCAAAATCTGCTTCTTCATGTTTTGCAGATATCGTCTTAACAAGTCTGTTACCTTTTTATGACTGTAAATATTGGTGTAACCTAAGGCAACTTATTACAGTGGGGATGTCTAGTCCTGAAGACTTGATTTTTGTGGCAGTATTCTTTTATTAATTTTCAGTACAGCACAATAGTTAYGAACTGCTAGGGCTCAGATAGGGATTTTTATCCTAGGCAGTATGATTTGAGAGGGAAAAAACARTGCTATTATAACAAAAACTGTGGTGATAAATGGGATGGCACAGTTTAAATGCCTGAAGAAGTGGACACAGTTATGTCACTGCACACGAGGACCGTGCAGCTCCGTTGCAGTTTTGCACTGGAATTTTATTCCGCAGAATGTTGTTATTCCTGATTAACTAAACAACCTTGACATTTGGAAAGGAAGTCTGTAATATTTGAAGTGGATTTCTAGTTAGCTGAAATCTGGTGTCTTGTGTTGGGGGATGAAAGACCTTCGTGCTTAGCCCAGGGATTCAAAAGTTCAGGGGAAAGAAGCCAACTGCAGTGACCCTTTTTGCGAAAGCGTGGTTAATTTTTYTCTTTACATCGCTTTTCTTTGTGATATGGTATGGGCTGCTGAGAAAAAAGAGTTCTTTTGTGATTTATGTGCAGGATACTTTGCCTGTTTGAAATGCTCTGTTGTTGCTCACTAAAATACCTAAATTTGTTGGTGAAATGTGGGAAAGAGCAGCATTTTTTTCTTGTTTCTTAGAGTTATAATGGGAATTTTTTAATGTGTGGAGAGGATGTTACAAGTGTGTGCTTCTGCAAGTGTTGYTTCTCTCTAGCTTGTTAATCATTGCACCCATTAATTGAAAGTAACTTGAAAAGTAACAGATTGAAATTACATGCATAGGATCAGAATACATTCATTTTACTRCATTGTGCTGCTGCTATTTTGTTCTGAATACACTTTTATCTATAACCACTCATTTTAGTTGCTCTTCTGGGGCATGGTGATCTGAAAGGATCTACAGAACTCTCAAAAACTGTGTTAGAAATAGGAACAGACCCTTAAGCTCCTTTCCAATTCCCCCCTCAAGTTCCYTTCCACAGTTCTTGTGCTCCTCTAACTGCATCTTCTGGGTTATTTCATTTCTCAGTTATAGCCTGGATGAGAGATGCTCGCAGGGAAGGGAATCTGCCTCTGCTTCAGCTACTGTTAAATGCGTGAAAGCAACTGAAAAAAAATCTTCTCTAGTAGAGAATTATGTTTCTTATAAATGAGAAATTTATACTCCTTTTAAGCTCTCTGCCAAAGTTTTGGTGAAATGTTTTATTCCTCTATGTGGCCTTTTGCCCACAAAATGGTTTTAATGAAGGTTATCTTGCATGATTGAAAATATTATTTGAAGTTCTAGTGTGTGCTATGACTTACAATTAAGATTTTAAAAATTGTTGAAGCTGGAAGGGATCTATTCCTCATGCAGGTGCAGTGCAACACAGAAAAATCTTAAGAACAGACTTGTAACCAGACAGTGGTTTCATAATGCAAAAAAACCCCATTTCCTGGATGCTAGTTTTGAACTCTTCAAGTAATTTATGACAAATCTGAATCAGTATTTCAATGTTGGGTTATTAACTGAACTTGGTACCTTCCCTTCTTACTGCAACTGGTCCAGATAAAAATTCTGACCTAGGCAGGACTGCTGTCTGAAAATATTTACTTTGTGATACTTCTACATTATGCAAATAGCCAGGATAGTACTAAATGTATCTTCCATTTCAGTTTCTGTCTCCTTCTGTGATTCTCCATCTAGAAATAAACTTCTGTGAGGTTCCCTTTCCCTTGCATTCTCATTCAGTGCTCCCCCACCATCTGTTAAATCACAGCCTGGGCGTGCTGGGGCTCAGCTCTGAGTTGTGTGAGACAGAGGACTCAGTCTTACCTTGGAGCTGTGTTTCTTCCCAGTAYCCTAAGAGATATTTCCATCTCCTTGCCCAGCTCCACGTCTAAGCCACTCATAATATTGCCCCTCCCAGGCTGATTTGATAAACATTCTCTYTTTCTTCAGGCTCAAGGAAGATGTTGGTCTATGTGGTTTGGAAGGCAGTGACTTCACCTGCTTATGAGTGCAAAGGTTATTTCCAAATTGAGATACTCCATTGGTATAAAGATGCATCAGCCATCTCTGAAAAGTCCTATTGCTCATAACTTTCAGCAGTAAAAAATGCAGAAATTAATTTTTTATGCAGATAGATTACCTGGACAAACTGTTGGCCAGGACTTAAAAATTCTGTGCGTGTTGAAGTGACTGCTCTGGGTAAAACTGAAAATGAAAATACAGTGACAAAGATGCAGAGCAAAAGGACACCTATAAATGAAAAAAGAGGATGTTAAGTGTAAAAGATGCTTAAACGAATATGTTTCTTTTAGTACTCCACTGACGTCATGAACTTGCTTCTGCCTTGTGCTGCAGGGAGGGGGCATTTGGGTAATTTTGTTTTATGTCCTTACGATGTCAGAGAGCTCTTATTCCATCCTGAGCTKCAAACAGCCCAGAGCATTCCCTGGCTGTGGGACACGGAGCACACACTCCATGTGAAACCTCTGCTGGGCTTCCTGGGCAGAGCCCGGGGCTGCCTGGAAAAGCAAACGCTCTCCTGAAGGGATTAAAATGTGTTCACGTTTCAGGGAACACGTCTAACAAATGTGAATATAAATCAGCTACAAAACCGACTGATTCCTGTCCTGTTTGTCAGTGTTAGAGCGTTAACATAGAAGTTCATGACAAGTTCAAGTGCTGTTCAGCAGACGAGGCAGGTATATGATTTCAGATCAGCTGCACTCTTCACTTCAGTAGTATTTTGGAAAAAAAAAAAAGATGAATTAGTTTAAATTATCAAATTGCCTATAGAGTTTTGTCTCATCAKGTTAATATTTTTCAACTCTTACTCTGTTTTTATGGTGTCTGAAATGCTGGATTGACAGAAGGGGTGTCTGGAAGGTGGGAATTCCCATATATAATAATATATAATCAGTTTACACTGATTATGGTTTCGTTTTCTTATGATGTTATTACCCAGAACCTGTTGTAATAAATGGGGTCACTTACCTATTCCATTTTAGCCTTATTTGTATAGGTGTTGGTATTTCATTGTGCTCTCAAAGATCAGACTGAAACATTATTGAAGTTCTGGGTTGTTTTTATTTTGTTTTACTCCCAATCTGAAGGATTTTTCATACCATTCATAGTTCAAGATCTCTTCCCATTCTATGCCTTTTTTTTGTGATTTGGAGGCTGTTGATGAGTCCCGATTGGAGTTATATCTTTATATATTGTYGAATTTCCTGTGAAATATAGTATCTTAATGTAATCACAAATGTAGTAACAATAAACTTTGTTTCCAGAGGGCCCTGGTGCATTTCCTGTGGAGTATCAGAAGCGACCAAGGCATTGCTCATAGTTACAGTTAAAAAAAAATGTTATTTTAGCCTTTTTGTATTTTTTAGTCAAAAGCTAGACTTGATTTTATCTGAACCCAGTCAACTGAGAGGAATTATGAGGCTGATACTTGGTTTGCCCTGACCCTTTCTTTATAAGTGTTTTCTCTTACAATCCATCACAGTTTGTGGATTTAGTCAGTATGGATTAGTCAAGTTATATTTCCTTTTCCAAATCAAGGCTGTTTTAAAAGCTGTCACTACWGGTCCACTTTTGATAGTCAATGAATTACAAGAAGATGCTGGAAACCTAAAACTGCGACCACAGAATTTCTTGGATACTAGGTGATGTCAAAAGCAGTTTTACCTGCAGATGGATTAACAGTGGAGAAATAAATTCAAGTGCAGGAGCTGTTCTTAAACTGTCTACACTTTCAGTCCAAAAAAGAAGAAAAATTGTTGTTTTGAGAGAATATTTTATGCATAGTGTGTGATGCATATGAAGTTTGAGGTATGGTTATTTCTAAGTCATAGATGAAATGTGAGAAAAAAGGTGAATTGGAGCAGACCTCAGTGAGTTGGTGGACACTGACTCATGAGTGAGGATGAGTTGCTGAGGAAGGTTTTTTTCACAGTTCTTATCACTGTGGTTTGTGTAGGATCTCTTGAGTCTCTTGCCTGCTGCAGGCGGGTGCACTGAAGGATGCCTGGGCTGGTTTCTGTTTCACATTACAGTTTTCTGGGTGAAGTTTGAATGCTCCAGTTAAGGTTTAAGAACCACTTGAGTTACCCCTGTGGTAAGAATAGGGCCCTTCAAAAGGGTTGAAGGAGATGGCTGGGATTTGGGAACTGCTGGAGTCACCTCAGAAAAAAAGCTGTCTCCCCTTGKGAATGAGGGTCCTTATCTGTGAAGTGTTTGGGCTTTGGACATTCAGTTCTGGAAATTTGAGTTCTTTGGCTCATTAAATTTTTTTGTTGTGTGCATCAACTGCGTATTTGCCATATTGGGACWACCAGGAATCTGGTGTTCCTTGGAAAATGCCTTTAGGAAATAAGCTATCTTTGTTTCTATGACATACTTTTAAAACCAGAAAATGCTGTAGTGTTTGTACCCTTCTTAGTTTTAAGTCATCGCTCCGTGGTATTTTTAGTCAAGGAAATGTCTACATCCTTAATTTCCATTTCTGAAGGGAGGACTTCCTCCTACCTCTTTTGGCTGGTTTTGGTGTTATTGTGACCCTCCTTGGCAGAAGAGAGCTGGATAGGCTCCATAGCAGGGTGTAAGAGCTGGTTCTCCATGAAAATCCTGGAGGAGGCTTCCTCTCTTAGGGATTCTGTGTATCCCAGGTTGTTGGTAATTGGTGAACGGATKCTGGAAATACGGATTCTTATTGGAAATGGATCTGCTCAGCATCCCCCAATTTTTTTTTTCTGATGGGGCAAGTGGGTAATTGATCAGAAAATTCACAAGATGTTAATGTAATSTTAGTTTTTCGTGTTATGTTCCCCCATATAGTGTCGCAAAGTTATGTGTGGCCTGGTCCTGAGATCATGTATTAGCAACTTTTCTTTAAGATCATAAATTACAGGAGGGATTAAAATAGAATTTCCAGGAGAAGAGTATCTTGTCAGTTGAATTTGATCAACCCCATTTTGGTAGAGCACAAATTCTATTTGTATTTGTAGCAGCAGAGAGAGAGAGAGAAACTTATTTAAAGATGAAACATAACAATGTGCTCCTGTGATAGGGCAAGAGTTTGGGTGTAAATTACATGTGTAAGGATACAACCAGTTTTCACCTTTGAAATGGCAACAAAARTCGCTTTGAATGAGTCTTTAATGCTTGCTTAATACTTAATGTTCTAAAARCTATTACTTGAAGTACTTCAAGTAGCTGGCAATCTGTGAATGGGGAATCTTCTATTAAATTATGAAGTATAAAAATYTATTTTAATTTTTTGGCTCCCTTGATGGAAATGGAAAAATCTTCCGAGTACAGARTCAATGTGACATCTTGAATTGACAGCTGTAATACTCCTTAACTTGTGTCACGTCTGTAATTGGCTAAATTAAAGTTTACCATGTGTCATGGGGAATATGTCAGGCTCTGTACAGCATTGTGAGTTAATGCTTTGGATGTTCAGAAATAAGATTATATTGTTTACTGAGGGAATTGCAGGGTGTGAAAAGGGTTGAATTCAGWTGTTTGCCCTTTTCTTAGCATCTATTTTTCAAATGCTCCCATTGCTTGATTTATATTATGTTAATAATTAATTGAGATAATGTTGTTCAGTGTTGGTAGTAAAACACAGCSTTATAGATGTAACTTTTTTCCTGTATTTCTAGCAGAGAKAGAAATASTGRTTTTTCCATCAATAACCTTGTRAGTAGAGGGGATGCAACTGCGTGARATTAAAGTTCTTGGGAATTTATAGTGTATTTGGGAATTTCTGTCTGTCACAAAAGAAAAAAAGGCATTTGCACATGTGGAATTGTCATGGAAAGTTCAGTAGTTAGTTGTTCTCAACTTGGAGAAAATACTTTCATTGTTTCTATTCATTCCAATAGCATATGTCCGTGTGCTTTGACTGCAAGTTTTTGAGTATTCTGCAACATAAAATTGAGTGAAAAAAGCAAAAAAAAAAAAAAAAATATTAGAGAAAGTGTGGAAGAGGCCCTAAACTTTGAGGATGATGCCCGTGTTATACAGAAATCAGAAGTGCAGTATTCTGGCACATATTTAAATGACCATTACTCAACTTGTCTTTCATTTTAGTGTTGACCTTTGAATATTTTTTTGCTTGTAGCATGCAAAGAATTTTTCTTCTTTTGGAGGGGGTGCCCAACAGATTTTCATACATCTGTAAGCTTGGATATTSTATCTGGAATCCACGTCCTTCGGTTCAGTTTTAAAGCACAGAATTATCTGAAATCTGCTCAGGCATCAACCTTCTGGTAGGTTCTTGAATGAAAACCTTCTATCTTTTACGATTGTCCTAGCTATTGATTTTGTATCTCACCATCCCACCCCACAACAGTCTGCAGAATTTTGTAGTTACACTTTAGGTTTGACATAGATCAATTTGAACCCCAACTTCATTYCTTTGTCACTACATTTTGCCATCTGAATAACTGTCGTATGACTTTGCTGATAAGTGCACACTGAGGAGTGACTGAAGGACTAATGACTGCTCTGGAAGTGTCTGGAGCTTTTTTAATGAAGATTTTCTACACTGCTAAGTCAGTCTGAGCTTGCAGCCCTACTGTTAATGTTCTGAGCAGTGGGATTTCAGATGGGAGATGATACCTAGCCTTGTACTGGGTCCAGTAGTTTGAATAAATGACTTTTTCTGAGGAAGTTGGACCCATTAAGGTGTTTTTAGAAAGCTGTCAGGAATGGACGTGTTAGTATTTYCTGGTGTATGGCATGTATCCAGGATGCAAAGTTGATGTTTTTGTTTGAGCATTTGAACAGGTTAATGATTACCTGGTAAAACAAAAATACTACTAGCAAGATTTGTTTTGCAAATCTAGCAATACACTAAAGGGCTTTACTTAGGTGACTCGACTTTTAATTTTATATTATTTTATGTGAGTTGAAGCACTGTGTCTTGAAGGGTTTGTAATTCATGAAATCTGGTTACTGTGCACAGTTTAATAGGTTGGTCCATAAATACAGCCTGATTTTGTTTTTTTCCRTGAGGTAGTTTCATTACCATTTTATGAAGTGAAATCACAGAAATAATTATTCACCAGTATTGTTACCATGCTTTGGATAAAGCTTTTCGAACCAACTGCTGAAACACTCCCTTCACTCTTCATTTTCTCGCCAGAGTAAACTTTGAATAAATATYCCTGAATTAATTTTGTGATTCATTGTAGATCCCCTGTGCAAGGCAGAGCCTCCCTTGCTCTGCCATGGGTTAGTTACATCAGAGCTCAATTTACTAAAGCTGCTGATTTAAAAACAAAATCCCCCAACTCGGGTTAGACTGTAATCTCATTCTTTGCACTCTTTATATCACACTTAGTTTGCTAAAAAACAAGATGAGGAAAATTCCCAAAAGGATGTGAAATTTAATTAGCAAATGTTGGTTAAGCACTTCAAGATGGCACGAAAATTACTCCAAATGCAGAAATGTCAGCTTGTTTTGGATAGCTGAAGGAAAATTGAGTCTACCCAGGAGACTGGTCTTTTAGCCATGAAAGTAAGAGTTGGAGACAGGATATTCCAGCAAGTGGCTGCCCRGCCGTGGAGCAGGTGACTGCCCTGCCCTGGGACAGCTGACAGCAGGTCCCTGTGGCCACGCAGTGAAGGGGTTTGGGGAGCTGGCCTGCTAAAAATAGGCCCAGCTTTTAACCTGCTGTGTTTTTCCAAGTGAAGAACTGCTTTACTCTGCCAGTGCCTTCAAAGTGCTGCAAGACTTGAGTCTTATTTCTGATTCAGGCTTTGACTGTTTCCTAGGGAGTCTTTGATAGGTTTTTTAACCTTTCTGTGACTCATTTTCCCACGTCTGCTGAAGATAGTTTGTACTTTTGCTTCTGAAGCATTTTGAGTTCTGGAGATCAAGCTGAAATTACGCTGTGATTGTTGCGTTATAATATTCAGTTCCAAATTATTTCTAACTTACTCAAAATTCCCTGCATATGGTGAATGAAAGTGTGAATGGTAGATTTTAAGGGAATTCTGCATTGGATCTGTTCAGTAGTKTGAGCTGGCCTAAGAGAGAAATATCATCATACCTTTAGAAATAAACATAGTTAAATCATTTCCTTGCCCGAGAAGCTCAAATTAACACAAGGCCAAGTGTCTCTTCATAGTTCCTGAATCCATTACTCTTTTCATTGCTTTTTCTCCCCCGGATATCTTCAGACTTAACTGCTTTTTTTTTTTTTAAATTTCTTGTTCATGTAATTTTTACTTTTTTAATGTTATCCATTTAATGCTATGCTGGGTTTTCCCATCTGTTTTGCCGTAGAGTCTGGGAATGTCAGTGAAATGGGRCATTATAGTACAATATCTGGGTTGTGAACTGCAAAACATGAAATAATGCTTTCTGCCCCTTCTAATTGTCAGTGTTTGGTGAGACAGTTTGCCAGCCTGGTTGGCAGCTGTATGAAAGTATTCATGACCTAGCTTTATTTTTGTGAGACATGAGGCAGAATTCCAAAGTCTGTAACAGCTCTTTAAAATGTTTGTATATTTAACCTGTGAAATTTGCAGAATAATATGAAGAGGTACAAAAATACTTKTCTGAAAAATAGAATCTTGCTGTCATTGACTGAGCAGAGTTGGAAGCTGATTTCTGGTGGTGTGGTTTGTCAGGGTTGCTGAAAATGAAGATGAGCAGCCTCTGTTCTGGAAGAGGAGGGGGATCTAGCAAGAATCAGAGAGGCAGAGAGGGTTAATAAATAGGGAGGAACTTTAAAGAAGGATTCTGGTTGGATTTGGGTAGAGCAARATGAGGTTTGTCATGACTGATGAAAGGATGCAGCAGGGAGGAAAGCCCGGATGAGGTTGTTTACAGTCTGCACACACAGTTACAGTTTTATGCAAAAGGATGGCTGTATTTAAACATAATCTGGACCTATGGAAATTGGAGAGGTTACAGCAGGAGGCTGGCACTGCCCTCACTGACCAGGAGCTGGATTGATGAATAATCTGTGTCTGCAAATGTGTGAGCAGATGCTGAAGGGAGAGAGGCAGATGCTTTTGGCTGACAGGTCGAAAGGTTGCCTGCAGAGAAAYAGGAGCTGAAGTCAAGCACTTACATCCACAATTGCAGAATTAAGGTAGTAAAACAGGGAGAGATGAGCAGAATATCGGTAGTAATTCTACTGACAAAAATTGGGAAAAAATCCCTTCCCCTTCCCTAGCTCCCTCCCTCCCCTTCTCCCTAGAGAGGATAAACAAGCTCATACTGTAGGAGCCTGGGAGATAAGGGGGGGGTCTGCAGGGCACAGAGAGGGGTCAAATCAGGAGAGTGTGCAGGCATGTGGATGTGTCTGTAACAGGAAAAGGAGGCTTAGAGGGAGGGAATATTGTGCTTCAGTGTCATTTTACATGTTGTATTCCAGGGTTGATTTTGCCTTGAAAGGAATGAGATCCCGTGCAGGATCCCCATCCTTYAGTTCCCTCCACACCTTGTAATGCCAGTATGTGACCACGTGMTTTCCTCTACTGTTACCCCYTTATCTCTGCTGTTGTTGTGCCAGTTCCCTTAGGGAAGAGGAAGAATGATCCCCCATCACCAAAAACTTCATGTTTTCTATTTCTCCTCTCTGTGCTTCTCACCTGTCATATTGATAATGAATATAATCTCTGCCTTCCTCTGTTGGCAACTTTTCTTTGTTTCCCTTTTTTAAAAAATTCCATTATGAGCACAATCACACTTGCAGTTTTCAGTAGGAAAAGCAGCAGATTCAATGTTTTCCTGTATATTATGTAAAACTTGTGGGTTATGAGTGGGTTTAAGTTGACATTTTTGGATGGATGCAGGATGTRCATTCTTGTGCTCCATTCCCTCTTTCTCATCTTCCCATGTCCAGTGCAGGATCTGGAGAGACGATCACGCCCTCTCACTGCAGTTGATTGTGAAAGGTTTCAAGATGAACACAAACCTAATACTCTGTACACTGAAGTTCTTGTGAATGGAGAAGTAGCTTTTATAGCATCGTAGAAAGTGAGTGTGGCTTGAACTTTTAGCACCTGGGTTAATGATCAACTTGTGGGTTTCACTGAATATGGAGAAAATAAGGAGCAGATGTAACTTGACAGAGAGGAAAGAGAAAGGACTTTGAATCRTGCAGTACCTGGCCTATATTTGTGTGTGATTTTCAAGGGCTTGCTCTCCTCATCTCCTCTGCTTCCCCAGATTCTTCAGATCTATGTGCATGAAGCTGCTGAGGGAGCACAGGTTGGGACATCAGCAATTCATCAAACTTAGATTTGTACCTTTGTAACCTAGAAGTGTTTGAGCATCTTTATACCATGGAGCCAGTTCATTTAGTGATGAATGTGCACCAGCCTGTGACAGGAGTTGTTATCACATCAGTAAACATTGGATTGAGCTGACAGCYATGTGCCATGGCTTTAATTCCTGTGGAAGTCTATGTAAAAAAGGAAAATCAGGGTTTTCCTTTTGCCTGGGGTTTAGGGGTATGTTGGAGTGCTCAGGCATAGCTCTCTGCTGGCTTTCTGACACTGCTCCTTGATTAAATGGAAATCATATGACTCAGACCCATTAGACCATCACATAGTAGGTGAAGCTGTACTCTAATGAATGCAGTGTGAATGATGAAGTATAATAAATGTTAATGGTGAAGAATTCTGTTAGAGCTTGTCACTTGGATATGAATTATAGGTACTATAATAGATAGATAGCTAYTATAAAGCATACTACTAGTGATCTGTAGTATTGCTTTGAAAGAGAAACTTGTTTTTTCTTTGATTTTTCATAGTTGGAAATCAGGTTTAAGAGGTAAATCTAAATCTGTCTCTTTATTCTGGTAGTCCAACATGTAAAGCTTTGTTTGATGGAGACTTAAGGGGGAAAAATCCCCCAACCAGAACATGAATGACAAAATATTTCAGATATGCTTTAAGATGTGTTTATATAGCTTGCTCTTTGCTGAGCTGGTTTTGTCTATTGACTGTTAATGGAAAATGCAGTTCAGAAGTATTGCTTTACAGGTGATGTTTGTGAAAGGCTGTGGATTAATGTGCTTTGAAATGTAGCCATTGAGGCAGGGATCAACAGTTACTTTATTTGAAGGTCTGATACATCTGCTGGGCTCTGGGCAACAGGTTGGGAATTTGCTTCACATGTGATAGAATTCTGTGTTTAATACATAGGCTCCCAGGATTACTTCTTTTGAGCTATCAGAGAAAAATATTTTCTGTTTAAAATGTATTTATGTCSTACTTCTTTGCTTAGAGCCATAATTTACCTGCTCAGAACCAGTGGGGTTGCAGGGTTTAATCATTTTATTTGGATCTTTAGCAGTTGAAACTATACCCAGTCTCAGGCACACTCAGACTTTGAGAGGGAAACTTGTCTGGATTTTTACAGTATTTAAAATCTTTCCCCAGTCAGTTTGCAGTTCAGTGTTTGCCCTTCATCTGCAGCTGGAGAATGCRGTGGAAGCAAAGTAGTGATTGACCATCAAGTAAGCAGGATTGTTTTAAGGCTTTGTAGTATATTCAGTTTCTGGCATCCTGTAGGAGCCCAACTATGCTGGCATTTGAAGCTGAGCTGGTTTTCTGCTTTGTGAGTGCCTTTTTTACCAAATGCTTCAGTTAAGCTGCTGTTGGATGGTGATGGCATTCAGGGCCTGACTAATACACTGGGATTTAATGAACTATAGGTGACATGGAGTGCAGCAGCCCTAAGACTACCTGAATCTGAAAGTTGGCAACAGTTCATGGTGTCCCAAAACTTTGAGGAAATAGAAGTGAACTTCATGTTGTGCTAAGGAAATTTCCTTAAATGCAGAGTCCAGCTATAGACTATTATAACCTCTTTAACATTTATTTAAAGTGACCTACTTTTCTTGTAAAATTCTCCTAACTCAGCTGGTAACTGGTAAAACAATGTACACCAAAAAAAGTGTATTCCGACARTATAATCCTCAAATTTTTGTGTAGACAATGCTGACACGTCTCATTCTGAGCCCATTTAAGACCCGTTAACATGTTTCAGACTGCAGTAACCTATTAAATAAATACATCAGGAAAAAGCTTTTACTGGTAATGGTTGTTTTGTTTAGGTGACTATGGCTGTAATGTATTGTGAGTACATCTGGTACTTCAGTGCTTATCAGCGATCTTTTTCCCTTTAGGCGGTTTCCTAGAAACATGATTGCTTGCTGGGCTTGATCTCACAGCTTTGTGGAGACTCCTTCCCTGATAATGTCAAGTTCAGGCTACCCTCCGAACCAAGGAGCTTTCAGCACGGAGCAGAGCCGGTACCCGCCCCACTCTGTGCAGTACACCTTCCCCAGCACCCGCCACCAGCAGGTAAGGGGGACACCCGAGAGCCTCGGCTCAGCCAGGCTGCAGTTCAGCTGGTTGCCCTGCCAAAAGGGGATTATTTTTGTTTTTTTAAACTAAGGTAGCACAACTTGGTCACATTTGAAAACACATCCTTGTGCCCTGCTGGGGAGATCTGCTGCCAGGCTTCTCAGATAAATATTTGCGGTTTCTTCTGTTTTGTTTTGCTCTCCTTGCACTACTTTTTTTTTTTTTTTGACAGAAAACTGAGTTTTATAATTCTGTATCTTTGCTACACTTTTATATTTATTAACATAAACTTCCTGGTTTTATCATTAGTGTCTCATGGTTTGAATAAATTCAGTAGGGATTGTGTTCCTAATTTTTTGTTGCAGTATTGGGCTAGAATCTCTGTAAGTTAAATGTGGCACTTGTCAAAACTGTGTGGCAGGCGGAGAATGTGTAAAAATGTGTGTTACACTGATTTTTTTCTGAAGCAGTTGTRTAGTGCTTCCAGCTGAGTTCTGCTGCCCAGAAAGGGAGTAAAGGATTTCTAAGGATATCCTACTTGGCCACTTTTGCCAAGCATTTATTCTGCCATCCTGTGCTCTGTGGTGTGAAGGACCAGCTGTTGGTTTTACAAAATTTCAGGTTTCCCTCATTTTAATGAAATTCTCCTCCTGCTGCAGATACTTTGGATGTTTTCCTCTACTTCCATGTTAACAAAAGGAAATTCAAAAATTGAAGCTTTCTGGCTTGCTCTATGTTTATTTTTAGATAATTTATGAAAACTAAATCTCTTGGGTAATGATCTATTACATGTCTTGTAGAGCTTCTCTTYGGTTTAGTACCAGCTGCATATAATTTTTTTAAGCAAGTGCTTGATGACACATATGTACAAATAAATATTCTTGTACTCACTTTGATTGTAAATTGTATCAATTGGAAGATCCATCTTGTGAGACTCTTAGTCCTGATTTCTAGTATCTGACATAAAAATGTCTTGATGTGGTAACAAAAGAAATTACCTCAAGGTTGCTCTCATTTTACCGCTTTGCAGTTGAACGTGCAAAACTGATTTTAAAGGATATTTTTTAAAGGATATTCATCTGCTGATGACTCAGTTGTGTTTGTTAGGAGTTGTTAATAAGTCAGGTGGAATTCCTAGTGTAAATATTTAGTCTCCTTAAAGTTCATTTAAATCTTAGAACTGCTGTTTGCAGATGTTATTTTTTGARCTGGAATTAGGCTTTGAAGATCTGGTGGAAATGATCATGATTGCTGAATGTTTTTGATCCTATCCCTCCCTACCTTTGCTCCTGCTAACACGAGAAGTGTTTCCCTCAGGAATTTGCCGTTCCCGATTATCGCTCGTCTCACCTGGAAGTCAGTCAGGCCACGCAGCTCCTGCAGCAGCAGCAGCAACAGCAGCAGCAGCTCCGGCGCAGGCCCTCCCTGCTCTCCGAGTTCCACCCCGGCTCTGACAGGTGAGGAGGCTGAGCTGGAAGGGTGAGAACACCAACCTTGTGCATGCAGCTGCTCTGGGGTTACCTCAGGACACAGGCAGTGGACAGCAGCAGTCAATCAGATGTTGGAGTTTACTCCCAGTTTGCCAGGATCTTTCTTCCCAGTGAAACAGGTCACTGCATGGGGGATGTTGAGGGATGTTCAGTGTGCATCATCATTGCTGGTACAATGAAAGAAAATTTTCATACMGTGTCAACCGTTCATTAAATGTTCTCTGAACATCAAATTTAGAGATTAAGAGCAGAATAATAATATTAACTGGATTGTAATAAGTTACCAGGAACGTGCTTCAGTTTAGAGGAGATATTAAAATACGATTTATGCTTTCAGTTCTGCTGGTGTCCAGTTGTAAGCAGTGTTCATGCCTGTAACAACCTCTTCTTTTCTTGCACTCATTGCTTGTATAAACCCTTTTTTTCCCTTGGACTSTTAGTGAATATATCTGCTAGGAACAACTTTACATGCAGGATTACTGCTGGAGGTTTATTTTGGCCATAACTGACCGATCTGGTTCTGAACAAATACCCATGATGAATGTTATGTAAATACTGGTCTGGCTTAAAATCTCATTAGGATATTCCCAGAAATAACTTGATGATAGTGAAATCTGGGGCTTCCATATTGCCTTCATCTTGTGTCAGCAGAATGTCAGTAAGGCTCTGTTTTAATGCTGAGAATCACAGCAGCTTTTAGAGTTCTCAAAATTGAGTTTATAGCAGTAGTAAATCACAGCCCCTCCACCCCCAGACTGTAAATTTGTAAAAGCTTATTTGGTAGTTCTGACAAAATKCAGGAAACTGCTGCTGTCATCTCTTCAGTGGCACTTCATAGGAAGATGTTGAAGCAYATGAGGGTCTTTTATGGACATCCTGTGCACTGCACTGTGAAACAGCAAGTGATAACTGGTTTTGACCATTTTTCAGAGAAAGAGGAGTCTTTAAATGACTCATGGATTGAATCAATGGCTGCTTCTGTCAAAGAGTAGCATTTTAGTGGAGTTCAAGTTCCAAACAGACTCATGGCTCATCTCAAGCATTCTGTTTATATTTAAAAATTATTTGACTGCAAAAATTAAATAATGGAGCTGTTGTGACCATCTTCAGTGGAATATAGTACTGTGTTTTTCTCGTGGATTTTTCTGTGTGCKTATAATTTGAATCAGAGCTTTGGTTTGAACAATGTCCTTGTAGCAGTGCTGAGTTTTTTTAAGGGTTTTTAATGATAGGACTGCCTTTAATTTAAGATTCAAGTTCTCTTTCTCTTTTCCAATRGATTTTAACTGTTGTATTTTTGAAGATCATGCTCAAAAACATTTATCTAATTTACTGTTTAGAAGGCGCTTCACTAAATTTCATTTCCTTTATAATTGAAAAGAGTTGAGGATTTTATTTGTATCAAAACGGTGTATTTTAAATAGTTTATCTCTTCTGTATAGGCCTCAGGAAAGGAGAACTGGATATGAACAGCAGTTTCATCCAGGTCCATCTCAGACAGATCATGATTCACTGGAATCTAARCGACCCCGTCTTGAACAAGTGTCTGATTCCCATTTCCAGCGTGTCAGTGCAGCCACTGTCTTGCCTTTAGTACATCCTCTKCAGGAAGGGTTGAGATCTGCAGATATTAAGAAGGTAAAGCCATTTTCTGTTAGAGTGTTGAAGGTCTAAGTTTCTGTGTTGCAGTGAGCTAATCAATGTTTTTCTGTTAGGTAATTTTTTTMTTTGTTTAGGTTCTTTATTTAATCCCAAAAATTTACACATTATCAGAAGCTGTGATCATGAGTCAGTGTTACTCTCTTTACAGTCTTACTCAAACACAGTAAATAGACTGGAATTCTGAATTACCACTACTCTCTTAAGTCACTCAAACCTCAGTTGTAAAATGATTATAGCATAGTGCATGAAATATTTCTGCTTTTCAATTGAAAGGTRCTGGCAAATGAATGCAAGTCCATTTTTTGCTGTAATTAACATWGGTACTGAATAGTCAAAGTACTTCCTTCCGCCCCCTTTTCCCTTTTAAGCATTTGAAATGAATCTGCTTATTTACATAACACTAATTATACTTGTCACTGTCTCATTTTGGCCAAATCTAGGGCAATCTACTTTGGGGTGGGTATTTTCTATTGTAGATACTGAATATTAGAGCTAAATTCAAGAGAACTGCACATTTATAACCACAACTGATTCCAAATGTGCTTTATCAGGCTGGTCATGATTATCTTCAAGAATATTCTCTTCAGTGTAGGTGCAGAATATAGAGGAGTGGCTCTCAAGTAACATTTCCTTTAAAAATGAAAGTTACTGTTTACATTTATGAAGATKTATTTTTRAAAGGSAGACATTTTGGTCTGATTTTGCTTTCAAGGTAAATACTGTAGTATGGTATTTCTTTTAAAGGTGGACTCTGAAATTRCAGTATTGTAAATAGGCTGACAGTTAATTCTAAAAGATGTAGAGCATTATTAAAACTTCAACTTGGCCTTTCAACASAGATTTAGATAGCTGGAAATTGTTGTTAATTCCTGGGTGTTTGGTCACTGAGCACTYATTTCCATGTTATGACTGATTTCTCTCAATCTCCCCCCATCTCCTCATGGAAGGACCCAGCTTTTGGAGGAAAGCATGAGGGACCATCTTCTCCAATTTCTGGTCAGCCTTGTGGGGAGGACCAAAATGCTTCACCTTCCAAGCTGTCAAAGGAAGAATTGATACAGAGCATGGACCGTGTAGATCGTGAAATTGCGAAAGTGGAACAGCAAATYCTGAAACTGAAGAAAAAGCAAGTAAGCACAGCAGACACTGCTCTTGTTTTCTGCCAGTGAAAAAGGTGTGGARAAACTTCATTTGCTGGTGGTGAATTTTTTGATTACATGAACCAGATGAAGAAGTTAAAAAGGAAAGGTTATGTGTTTGATGTTATTTTAAACAAGTTAGACATGACATATTTTTAAGCATTTTTGAACGTAGGAGAAAGCCACATAGGAGCAGCAGCAGTAGATGGGTTTATATTTGAAACTGCTGTGAAACAAGGGCACTGTGACTGTAATTTCAGCTTCAGAGCTGCCTGCTGGCTGAGGGGAGGATCATCTTTCTTCTTTCACAGTCTGTGCAAGGGGAGAACCCCTTGCATGCATCTCCAAAACCAGAGCTTGTTCAAAAGTCTCTGGATTATCTGCTTTCCCAAGGGCAAGAGATCCCAACATCTGGAGCTAAGGTCAGCCTTGGTGGCAAGTGCAGCAGAAGGGGTGAGAATAAACACAGAGAGCAGAGAAATAAAGGAGGAAATACCACTTTTTTTTGTTTTCTATATGCTCCTGCTATGCTTTGCATCAGAGAACTGCRCTGTGGCCATTGGAAGCAAAGGAAATGTTTGCTGGCAGAAGTTGTTGCTTTCCCAGTAGCTGCTGTGGCCAAGTAATCCCACCCTTCAATCGAGGCATCTGTTAGTCATTGACAAAAACAAAGTCCTTGTTTCCTTTTCCTTTTCTGACTTCCAAAGATCCAGATAGAAAAAGTGCCAGCTTTACTCTTTTTCAGTTGGAACTCTGGAGGAAATGAGTTACACTGTAGGATTTGTTAACTTGTAGGTCCAGGATAGCAAATGCACAGCTCTCAGGAGCTGTGTGTTTTTATGGTCTGGAAGCATTTAATTACGTCTGAATTTTCATGACCTGTAAAGTGACCTCCAGCAGAAAAACAAAAAAGGATGTCACTGAGTACCTGTTYGTGTGTTAATGATGCTTATCTCTGTTCACTTTTCCACAAAATCAGCAAGTACTGTTCGTCTCAGCTGTGAAGGTTCATTTGTCCTCATTTGTATGTGATTTGACTTGCAAAAGACTAAGAAGTTGCTGTTGCAATAATTGAGCCCATTTCATAGGGCATTCTGCTAAAATTTTAGGGTTTGAATTCTTGCACAGCAATGGAGCACATTCCAGCCAGAACTGAAAGGCAGGATGGATCCCTGGTGTCAGAATCTTTGCTATATGCTTGTGGCAGGCATGGGTGAAGGATATTTAAAAAATGAAGATGTCACTGAACCAGATTTATTTGATGTGAAAGTAAATCACAGCAGTGTAGTAGCTAGGAGAGGATTACAGGGTGGGGTTTTTTTTGGCTTTTGGTATTTTTTTTTGGTTGTTTGTTATTGTAAGAGTCTTGGAACTTTAATGCATGTGGAGTGGTTTATTTTTGCTGTGAAGTACCTTTAGAATGATGTTCTCTGCGGAGTGTTAGAAGGACTTTTGTACCTTTTGAAATCGTAAGACATCAGTAATGGTGACACTTGAACATCTACAGTGCAGAAAGGCAACTCTGCGGTTTATTTCCTCTGTGAAGAGGTTTGATGTAACTGTTCTCCAAAGGTGATACTTTTGTTTAAAGCTAATAAAATAAATAAATAAAAAGTTTAATAATAATAAATTACAAAGTGACAGTGTCTTTAACTGTCAAGCTGAAACAAGTCTGATTCAAGGCAGGTGAGTCTTGTAAACAGATAATTTGGGTTACCAATAGTAGATRAAATAGTCTTGTTATTGTCCTTGTGGGCATTAAAACAATTTCATTCATTCCTTGTCAGTGAAAAGGCGAAATAAGAGGCAGTGCTGACTGATCAGCTGCGTATTTTATCTCTGGTGACTAATTACTGGTGGGGGGAACATGGATGGCTGATTTTCTTTCTTTGGTCTCTTAGCAACAACTTGAAGAAGAAGCTGCTAAGCCTCCCGAGCCAGAGAGGCCGGTGTCCCCTCCTCCCGTGGAACAGAAGCACCGCAGTATTGTCCAGATTATTTACGATGAGAATCGGGTGAGTGTCCCCTGCACCTCCCTGAGGTGGCTCTCACTGACCCCAGTGCTGACATTCCTTAGATCTTCATTTACTTCCATGGGGCAAATTTTGCTTCTGTTTTAGTGATTTGCCCATCCCTCTTTTACTATTCATGTGCTTCTTTAAATGAAAGGCACTTGCATGACATTTTTATTCTTGATCACAGAATCTTCATTGTGTCATGTAAGCAGTTTAGGGAAACAGAGCTGTGGGTCTYATCCTTAGACCCTTGTGCTGAGATACACAGATAATAGATATATATAAACATACACACACATCTATATCTTTTTAAGTGTGTGATATGAAAAATGCCGCAGAAATTTATCTTGAATTATCTCTTCCTCACATGAGCTGACAAACTTGGCTTAAGACTCTACTTTTAAATGAGCTGAAGGGAACAAACTGCATATTCTGTAGGATTTTGTGCCTTCTTTAAAAACTCTTAACTTCTGGCATTTAACATTTGTATAAATGAACAGATGCAAAGTAGTAATRTATTGGTGGATTATGAGCTTGTGTTGTTTAAGTGGTGAGAAAAGTCCAGGAGCTCAGTAATGTTGCCAACAGTAATAGCAAAAATGCTTCCTGCCTCTTTTCACATGGTAGTTTGAGATTAGGGAGTCAGATATCTGGGGGTTTTGAAAGTATTGTGATCTTCTGTGAGAGTGGTATATGTTTGTTTGATTTCCCAATTTTACTCTGTAGTTTAGAGGAACAGCAGGCTTCTATTAAAATACACTATTTTTTTTAATTTGAGGAGGTAAAAAAACGGTGCAAAACAATATTAGACTTTATACAGTAGAACTGTGTGCCAAGCATTCCATGCAAGGAAGGGTCAGAATTACTTTGTGGTCTTCACTCACTGCAAATGAAAGACCTTTGACACACTTTGTGTGTTTATATATGCATGGATTCACACTTCCAGGTTTGTCAGTTGGAGAATTTTAGCCTCTTAATTCCATTTTTCAAAGGTAATTATACTTTATTTTACTGGACACCTTTCTTCCTCTTTATAATTATTTGCTGTATTATGAAATGTRTGGGTTTTTTCAGCTGCAGAGGTTTCTGCTTTTATGCTCTCTCAGCTTCCAGACTTGGAGATCAGAGCTGCAACTGCACAATTCAAGTACAGGTTTCTTTATTTGCTGAGGCAACATTGCAGAAGTAGGTTAAGAAGGATCTCATGTGGTCAGGCAGGGGTTTAGCAGAGAACATAGAGTTCAGATCCACATTTGACATGAACTTCAGAGGATTTACTCTGATTATACCAAAAAAATCTTATTTGCAGAAAAAAGCAGAAGAAGCTCACAAGATTTTTGAAGGTCTTGGTCCAAAAGTTGAATTGGTAAGTTGTGGAATTCTGTTTTTTCTCTTTCATTCTATTGTCTGTGATGCTAATTGCTTTAATTCTGTTGTGCTGAGCAGCTGCAGTTCTGTGATTATGTATAGAAGGAATGTGTGTTAAAATGCACTGGTGAATTGGGGCTTGAGTGAGTGCATTGGCCACATAAGTGTGATTTTTGAAATATATTGGAATCTATTTGAGRGAACAGTTTGAAGTATGAAAAAATGAAGTACTGTTGCATATGTAACTAGTTATAATTTAATTTTAAGTAATAAAATCTATGCTTTTTGCTGAATATCTTATAGTCCCTTCAGCTCTGCTGCATCTCAGATTGAGTGCAGTGTTGTCAGAATACTAAAATATTGTTAAATGTGTTGCTTACACTTGAAGTTCCATGCACTGCAAAGTGCTAAGTGTTCCTTTCTCATCCAAAATTGCAGCCACTTTACAACCAACCATCAGACACCAAGGTCTACCATGAAAACATCAAAACGTGAGTGCTTTAATATCCTGTTCATTGTGCTATTCAGAGGGTCTGGGCTTAAACATTCACTCACATTTTTCATTGCTGTCATTTCCTAATAGGATGTGTGAGTTTTAACCATAATTGAAAGCTTCCAGTSCATGTAACTTTCTGATTTCTTTGTTGTAAAACAGTTCTGCAAGACATTATGTGTGCTGAAGGCAGAGGGAAACCATGACTTTCCACCTTCATTTAAAGAAAAAATACATCATAAAACTTAAGTTGGYCATCCTTTAAAAACTTTTAAAAAGTGACTCTTGCTCCACTCAATCAAAGAGATTCATATAGCAGTTCCAAAGTACTTATTTCTTGAATRATATATTGGAAAACTCTTAACTTTAGGGCTGAATTGCAAAGACTTTCTTCCCCTCTAAAAGCATAATCACTTAAACCAAATTTTCTCATTTTAGCATATTATCTCTCTTGTGATAAAGGAGAGCACTGCATTGAAGTTTGAACCTTTTGTGTCTCGATTGCTTATTCCAGCCATCTTCAAGAATCTTTCTCTGAAAAAATACTGTATTAGATGATTTAGGTATCTAGACTTCAATGGAAATTTTCCCTACTTTTTACACTGAAACTGTTGCTCATTATAAAGATCTGGCATTTAGGATTGAGATGGGTTCTGTTGAGTAATTTTGAAGCACTTGATTTTTATGTAGTTCACTTTTTCCCGTAATTTTGTTTTCCAGAAACCAGGTGATGAGGAAAAAGCTGATCCTATTCTTTAAAAGAAGGAACCATGCAAGAAAACAACGGGTAAGACCACCATGATTTTCTAAAAGGAGCATGTGGCTGGTTTTCTCTTTGGACCCCTGTCTTGCATTCCCAAATGTGTTGATTAGAAAAATAAGACTTAAAGCTAAACCAAGTCATACTGGAAGATGAGATATTTCTGGAAAGCAGTAATGACGATTACTGAATACCATTGGGATCAGTGAAGCAAAGAAATAGTATAGAATATTCAAAATCTACTTCCTCACCTACTCTGTGCTGGAAATTTGGTGTAAGTCATCTTCAACATGGAAGGAACTGGAGCAGGAAAAATCTGTGCTTTCTGGGAGCCTGCCCATGTGATCTGTACTAATCACTTGGTKAATTTTGCCTAGTTCAAGGTGTGCTTTTGGAATTTAACAGGAACAGAAAATCTGTCAACGTTATGATCAGCTGATGGAGGCATGGGAGAAGAAAGTAGACAGAATAGAAAATAATCCACGCAGGAAAGCCAAGGAGAGCAAAACCCGGGAGTACTATGAGAAACAATTTCCAGAAATCAGGAAGCAGAGAGAGCAGCAAGAAAGATTCCAAAGGTATTACTTKGAAATGTTCCCACAAAACATCTCTTCAGTCTTCATTTTAAAATTATTCATGATAAAATTGGTTCATTTTAATGGTTGAGTTTTATGTTCATCACTTTATTCCTTTAAAAAGAACAGTAGTCAAAGAGCATAAAGGGAAATGTTCTTCCATTTGTTCACTGTGTTTCCATGGCATTGAGCTCAAGTTTCACTTCACATCCTAAGGATCTCCATGGCTTTTTCTATCCACTGTAGTAGTGGCCTCTTTGCTATCCCTCCCCTCCAGCTGTGCCAGCTGTGCCAGCCTCATCCCTTGGTGTCCTCTCAAGCTGCTGTGGTGATGTCCACATGGTTCCTTTCCTATCTGCCTTTTTAGATCTGCCACCAAACTCCATATTTTCCAAAAGAAACRCTGAAAAAGGGCCAGTTAGCAAAAGCTCGTTAAGTTGTGGTGTCAGTGAGATGAGAGTTAAGCTGCTCAAAAATGGATTTGTGGAGTTCATCTGAAGATAATTGGAGCCTGTTCATTTTGGTCTAACACCCTAAATTATAGTGGTATTTTTCTGTCACTGGGTGTGTGTGTTACTCCTGTGTTTCATGATCTCTGTATTCATTAGCCCCCACACTCAAAAACCATTTATCTTCTTAATTAACAATTTGACTGATCTTTTATTGTACTTGCCGGGTAATTTTATTCCAGACGTTTTTGCATTTTAAAATATTCAAGGTGTAACAATTAAGTCTCTATTATTTAATTTTAATCTATCAGACATTTTTTAGATGGAAAACACAAGGAGTCTTAAAAGCAGTGAAGTGTAATTCATTTGAGAGTTCACCTTGCAGTGCTGTAGGTAGAYAGGATTTAAATTAGAATTAGGTCAAGTTTGATTCAGTTGTGTTGAAATCTGTTTATCTGATGTTGGAAATCATTTCAATACACCTTTGAGAGTTCAAGGCCCATAAAGATTTAATCTCATCTCTGGTAACCATCTGTCTACATCACCTTATCTCATAAAACATGGGGAAAGCAGAGCGTTTGCAATATATTGTAAATGCTGCAAGATTTTGTGGAATCAAGAAAAAAAAGAAAGTTAAACTGTTAAAATGGGAACAGCACTCCTATGCATAAGAAGTTTTCAGTTTAAGGATATATCATATCTTTGTAATTGCAAACTACTTTGGGAAGGGGCCATCTCTTTATATTTACATTCTCTAATGTAATGGCCTCTGTCTGTAGCTGTGCTGTAATACTATTGCTATGTAAATACTAAGGGTTTTTCCCTCAGGTTTGGTGCAAATGGATTAATTCAGTAAAGTCTTTGAGGTATTTTGTCTCTCCATTTAGTAGTGATTTTTACCTTTGAAATGCTTTTTGACCCACATGCTGTGGTATATTACGATGATGTTCCTAAGGGTAAAGATCACAAGCTGAAAAATTCTTCCAAATTACAGCTCTCCCCATCGATTCAAAAGTGTAAAATTTTCTTTTGTTGTAACAAGCCTCAGTGCTGTATTAGTAACATGATGAAATTGATAGGAGGCAAATATAGTGTGGTTTTCTTAAAAAAAAAAAACAAACAGGCTCCTGCGAGGTGTTATCAGTTGGTCTAATTAAGGTGATGATTTCTGTGCCACTGATGAACATTTCTCATGCTCAGCAGAAGCACATTCATTCATCTGAAGCACCAACTCTGCAGTGGAAATGGTGGTAACACCTTTTTTTTTTTTTTTTTTTTTTCCCTTCCTGCTGAGCTCTGAAAATTCACTGTAAAACCAAGCAGGACGTGACAGAGTTTGTGCTCTGACACTACCAAAGAAAGACTGATCCTAACTGGTTTGAGAGACTGATAACAACATTATAAGGAATTTTGAAGGTTGTTGTGATGTGCAAAACCTGCAGATAGAGCTAATTCCCACTTTATCCTTTTTCCTTCTGTTTTCCTCTAATCCCAGAGTTGGCCAAAGAGGGGCTGGCCTTTCAGCAACRATTGCAAGAAGTGAACATGAGATTTCAGAAATCATCGATGGACTCTCTGARCAGGAGGTGAGGCTGAGGGCTGTACTTTGCTGTAGAAGCACAGCCAATAAATTCCCTTTCATTGGCAGTGAAAGCTCTCTTGTAGAGRGTTTGTTTCTTTGATAAGAGAAAGCTCTTCTCTCTTTAAAAGAATCTGTGTGAAGTGTGGCTTGAAGCAAGTCTTACAAATACTTTTCTTTAGAGGGTTTTGCTTTCTAATTGTATCTGCCCTAGATTTTCCTCATGTGGCTGTTCATTGCAGGCTTGCTGCAACCTAGTTTTTCACAGCTGTAACAAACATGTGAAAACTCKTCCTTTTCTCAAACCCTCCATCATTTTAGTTTTTCATCACTTGTGACACTGTTTCCATTAGCTAACTCTAAATGYTCACTGGTATAGTGACAACTTCTGCAAGAGTTAAGATGTGTACAAAGAGAAGTTCCAAACTGACTGTGAATGTGGAGCTTTAAGAGTTGTGCAATTCAAGATCTGTAAACATCAGTAGCAGCGTTCTGTGTGTTCTTTACTTTTCCTTTTGTTCTGTGCCTGTAGAATAACGAGAAGCAAATGCGTCAGCTCTCTGTCATCCCTCCCATGATGTTTGATGCAGAACAGAGACGGGTGAAGTTCATTAACATGAACGGGCTGATGGAGGATCCCATGAAAGTTTATAAAGACAGGCAGTTCATGAACGTCTGGACAGACCACGAGAAAGAGATTTTTAAGGAAAAGTAATGGCCTTTCTTTTCTTTTTATTACATTGAAATGACAGTTAAATGCCCAACCCCTCAAAGCTAAATCAGCAATGATGAAGCTCCTGTGCAATGATATTTGATAGTGTTCTTATTTGGCTGTGATAAATATTGCAAAGTTTTAGACTTATTTTTCAAATGAGTATGCTCACATGCATTTCTCCCTTAMATACAAAATTTTCTCAAAAGTACTTTAGTTCCCTTAGTTACTTTAGTGAAATGAGAAGAGATACCATCTCATTTTATCAGATCATAAATTTATCAGGTAATTTCAAGTGCTTAGTTCTAAATTTGCACAATTTGAAAACTGGGCTTTTTTAGGCTAATTTCAGTCATGCAAATGAAAGGCTTGCTGATGGAACAGATTGTTTGCAAGATTGCTTTGCTTGTTTGATCATGGATTATGTTGTTTAAACTGAAATATTTCTGATTTGTAAAAGGTTTGTGCAACATCCCAAGAACTTTGGTCTAATTGCTTCCTACTTGGAACGAAAGGTAAGACATTTTTTAATATAAATAGAGCCTAGGGTGGGATCCTTAACTTTCCAAATGTAAGTCACTTACCCCAGCATCATTTTCTCATTCTGGGAARAAAAAATTAAGTCCAAAAAAGTTACTGCATTGGCAGGATTTTATAATACTTGAKCAGTAACACAATCAGTGTGTGCCARCAGAAATTATTGAAATTACCCTAGAAACAGGGATAAAAGACAATAGCCCTCATTTAGTTTGGATAATTTCTTGTTGAAGCAGGTAAGCTTTTCCTGTCTCTGCAAGGATAAGAACATCAGTGCCTCTGCTGAGATACTGTGCTGACCCAGAGAAACCTTTCCACCACCTTCCAAGTCAGAGAATCCTACKGCCAGCTCAGTCTCTGGAGTTAATTTTAGTCTTTAGAACTTGGTTTTGCAGATTTGGTGTAAGAAGTACTGGAGATTAAGGATTTGTTGAGACATACAACAGAACCTTGAATATATACACTATTGTMATAAATAGAAGTTTTTTTTATTTTAATCTGGGGGTTGAATAGTTTTAAGTGTTCAGAGAAATTGAAAACTAAAATCTTATTTTTTCAATAGGAGTAAACACTACTTTGTCCTGCTTTTTCACTTTAGAATGTTCCTGACTGTGTATTATATTATTATTTGACCAAGAAAAATGAAAATTATAAAGCCCTTGTGCGAAGGAATTATGGGAAACGCAGAGGAAGAAACCAGGTATCTTGAATTTATTTACAATTGTTTCATTATCTGATATAACAACATATTATATGCAAGAGGATGGAGACAATTATTTTTCCTTTATTGCATTCTTGCCCTTTTAAAATTTAGTTGATCCTGATCTCAGGGGTGTTGTTGGTTAGTTTGGTTTTAATTCTGTGAAATATCTTCTTCCTTTGCACATTTATTTCTTGTTTTCATAGAACAATTCATTTTCTTTGAGGACCCGCCACAGACATTGAGGTTGAATCCATCATTAAATCCTATATTGGAGCCAAGAGAAATTAGGTTTAGCATGTGACTTGCAGTGGAAAATATATAATCAGTTCATAATGTCAGTGTTTGTCAAARAGCAGAAATTATTAGTGATCTTTATTTGGTGGTCAGGCTCAAAGTCAARCTGGAACTTCAGAGCGAGAAGAAAGAGCCCAATTTAATGCATGGGAATAAAAAATTCTGCTGATTCAGGAAGTGTTCCTTTGGAAGTCTTTGGAGAGGAGAAGAAACAGCATTTTATGTACCAAAAGCAGATAAATACATGTGCTGGGCTTCCAGGGTTAATGTGAGTATTGGAAAAAATAAACCCTGAAACTTTGGGACTGCACAAATCTGCTCTGTAAAACAGTAAGTGCAGTAAATACTGTTCTGAAAGACATAAGTACTGAAAGTTTTCTGAGCCTAATGTTTTTTTTTAATTGGAGAAGGGTATAGTTGTTGGAGTAGTGATGGGGAAGGTTTGCAGTTGAAGTCTGGATGTGTGGCAAATGCAGAGAAGATGAAAATAAACAGGATTGTCCAAATGTTGACAGTCGCTGTGGACACTTAGCAAAGGTAGTGCTGCCATTTGGAGTGGCTCAGTTTCTTGTGCCATCATTAAATGAGGTTGGTGTGATCACTGGAAGTGTCACATGTTAAAGGATATCTTTGCTAGGTGCTGTTCTAAGGGGTGAGGAGACAGAACTGGCTCAGCTCTAGTGCAGTGGAACTGGAGATTTGGAGATATTTAGAAGCTCWTTACTGTAGATTTAAATGTCTTTTCCACATTATTAAACTTGAGAATATTGGAACTGRCAGAATTCAAAATTTGGATGGACTTTTCAATCCATGAATGGTTGCTTTCCTTGGATAACATATRTAGACCAGAAGGATTTTAATACCAGCTTTAGACACGAGGGCATGGATTTGCTTGGTGAACTCAGCTCAAGGTGCTCTGCCTGACTTTGTGACTGCTCCTGTGAGTGCTGATTTATATGTGAGTAACTGAATACATCAGTTGGAACACTGAAGGTTTGTTCAGCTCAGATTACTTGCTCTTGGAATTTTAGCAGAGTTGTACTTCTTAATTGCTGGTTGTTGATCCACATTAAATGCTGCAGCAGATCCCAAAACTCTGGGCAAATGCTGGCCAGGCTTAATGTGTGCTCTGTTAAGGATGCAAGTTAAATGCCAGGTTTTTAGCTCTGAGGAGGGTTGAGCTGGACTTGCCAACTCAAGGAAATACTCTCAGCACTCTAAAAGGGAAATTTTACCACTTCAGGAAGTTTATATTCAGAAGCATTGCAGTTAGCATGTTAATAGTAAGGAACTATGTGGTGCCAAAAATTGTATTTGGGTTTATAATTTTATTAATGATTAATTAGCAACATCTATAATAGCTAGTAAAAAAGAACTTATGAGGGTTGAACTGCCTGACTTGCCAGAACTTTTATCTTACAGTTGCAGGAAGCAGCTCACCCCTTTCCCCCTCCTGTGCCCCAGCTTTGTTTGAAGCTGATATTTTTCATATCTCTCAGTAGCAACTTGAAACTTCCTTGCTGATTGGCAAACACAAGTCGTGTAAGATTTATGAGGTGCTCCAGGATGGGCTTAGGCCAATAACAGGTGCTTCAGCTTAAACTCTTAATAGTTCATATATTTTTGTAAATTAGAAGGCARGCAAGTGGAATATTGCAGTGGAGGAGATATTAATCATGGTAACAACGTTGAAGTCCTTCAGAGAATGCAGTGAGCACAACTTGGCTCAGGTTTCAATGTGGGGGCTTTCACTTGGGAGAAGCTGAGTGGTGGATCAAGGATGTGAAGTGGAGAGATGCAAGGCTAACAAAATTCTGATGTGTGTTTGTCCTCAAATAGGTCTAGGAAGGACTTTTTATAAAATGCTGCCTAAAYTGTTCCAGAATGTCACAGGGGCGAATGAACAAGCACATCTTAAACCCAAAGCTTGTCAAATGTCAAATGTAGAGGTTTGTAATACAGAATTGAGAGAAAGCCATGGCTGTATGATGCTTTCACTTCCCTCTCCCTGGAAGTGTTTAGGATGGGGCTTGCAGCAGCCTGGTCTGGTGGGAGGTGTCCTTGCCCAYGGYAGGAGGTTTGGAATGAAATGTTCTTTAAGGTCCCTTCAAAACTAAACCACCCAGTAATTCTGTGATCACAGAGAATTCCTCAACTCACTGACATCAGTTTTCTTTAAGTGAAGTTTTAAATTAAATTGGGTAGCCCAGCAGTGGTCAGTGCTGGCTGTGTTCCTGCAGTTTGTGTGACTGGGCAGCAGGTGGGAGGTCAGTGATGTGAGCAGACAGAAATTCGCAGCGTGTGTGTGACGGGGATCACCTCTGGTGACTCCGGGGAGATTAGAAGGTGCTGTGTGAGAGGGGTAGCACTGCTGCAGGCAGCTTAAGTGGCAGAATGACACAATTTCCTGGAATAAACGCGTTGCTGGGTCAGGCAGTCTCTGCTAAAGAGCCCTGTGATGTCGCTGCTGGGGTGGGTTTTGTCCTTTTGAGTCGTGCTCTGAGTTCAAGCCCATCCCCTTGTGTGGACTGTAACAGTTTTAATCAGCAGATGAATGTGCAGGAACGTCGCTGACCGAGGTTTCGACTCCTTTAAGGTTTGTGTTAATGCATTTATTATGCACCTTGAATAAAGTTACTGGGAAGCAGAGAACTAAGTGGTRTTAAGGTGACTAGGTAGGACAGGATTTTCGAGAATTCTTTTGTAAATAGATTAGATATTAAATAATTTTTTTTAATGCCATTTTAACTCCTTGCTTTTAAGGTCAATCTATGTAGCAGGATGGAAATAATTTATCTTACCGTATATGTGRCATCTTGCTTGAAAGAAGTCCTTGCATAATCAATAACCAGCACCTTAATTGCTAATAATTTGCAGCAAGATGATAGGGGATATTGTTTAGAGTTTCTGCTGCAGTTCACATTATTAAAGTGTCAAAAACAAGTCAATTTTGTGACTATTTCCAGCCTCAGTTTTTTTAGTGAAACAGTGACACCTGCTGCTGCATTCATAGGGAGGCTGCTTCCTATGTGAAAAAGRAAAGCCTATTTGGAGGAATTTTTCAGTAGATTGTAAAATCCAAGTTCATGAAATGCTAGAACATCAATCTTGTCATTCTCTATCCTTGTCTTGTAGTTCTCTGTCCTTGTCTTTCTCTGAATTGCCAAGCATACTCCGGATATTTGATATAAGCTCCATGCTTACTGTGCTTGTAAAACTGTCATCTCAGTAGAGAAAAGGTTTTTGAGTTTTTTAGTAAGTCTTTCTATAAACTCACCGGATATGTAAATCTAAAATTCCTGACCCAGCTTTTTTAGCAATTATATTTCTTAAATACTAATGGCAGTTTTGAAAAGGCAACTTGGAGTTGGTCATGATTTTCATGCCACAAGACCTTCTGCTCCGCAGTTGTAAGATCATGTTTCACTATAAAATGCATGAAGTTAAAAATAAATTTAAATGGAACAGCACCCTTACTACATGGGTCAGACCTCCCTCAGCACTTTTAAAACATAGCTGTTCATTTTTAGTGRGGCACACGGCAGCCAGTGTGTGATTGTACACAATCACTTCCATGCTCATGCTGCAGAAACCTCCTGTACTTCCATGGAATTTATAAGATATAAGGCAGAGATATTCTATTCTTATGCTGACCAGTGTTCAGTGCCTSTGTCTTAAAATATTATCAAATGGGAGCATGCAGCATTAGTGTTTGTGCTGCTCTGAGGACAAGTTGCTGCACCTTTGTGTGATCAAGTTATCATTTAAATCCCATTTCATTTCAGCAACAGATTGCTCGTCCTTCTCAAGAAGAAAAGGTAGAAGAAAAGGTAGAAGAGGACAAATCAGACAAATCAGAGAAAAAAGAGGAGGAAAAGAAAGATGAAGAAGAGAAGGATGAGAAAGAGGAGTCTAAGTAAGTGTATACATCCTGAAATGCATTAATTCACCCTGGATTGCACTYTTTTGCAAAGATCAAAATTTGCATTAGCTGACAGTGAAATCTGGACTGAAGACTATTTCTGTMTAGGTTGGGGTTTGTGTATTAAACAATTTTTTTTGGACATACAAATTTCTCTGTCTTGCTGAGCTAATTAAACTGGTGGRAAAAGCAGTGGGATTACTTTTTTGYACATGTAATMATTTCCACGTCTTGTTGGTGTGGGCTTTTCTTGTATGTTCTGCAACAGTGGTTATATTTTCTTTGAAGTTCACAATATCTTGTATCTGTGTTACTCTCTAGCAACTGAAAGTTGTGTGCAATAAGTGAATTCTGTTTCACTAAAGGTGTCTTTTGCGTTTATAGTTGTKGGGTTTGGGGTTTTTCTGTRCTTTGATATTGGAGAATATCTGCCCACAATAGCACTCTGAACGTGACTGAATTATATTTTACCTACTCCCAGAGAGAATACCAAAGAAAAGGACAAAACTGAAGTTGCACCAGAAGAAACAGAGGAAAGGGAGCAGGCAGCTCCTCGGGGCCGAAAAACAGCCAACAGCCAAGGTCGGCGTAAGGGCAGAATCACCAGATCAATGACAAATGAAGCTGCACAAGCAAATGCTGCTGCAGCTGCAGCCACTGAGGAACCACCACCACCTCTGCCACCCCCACCAGAACCTTGTGAGTAGCATTTGCAGGACTCCCAGGGACCCAGCTGGTCGTAGGCTCCTCACTGCTACAGAGTGTTTTCCGGGCATGCACTGCATCTCTTTTTTCCTATTTAATATTYCATCTTTATTCTTAGCCCTGCTTATAATTTTGTGACTGTGTGGAACTGTTAAACTTTCACGAGTGTAATTTCATGAATAGTGCACGTGCAATCAGCTGACTGTTAGAATGATGTGAGGGGAGAAAAGGCAGTTCAGCCCTTCTGTGATAACACCTTGTGCAGGTTAATGATGGGTCTGCAGAGATCCAGATGCCTGTGACACAGATTCACTGACAGGCTGCAACTCACAGAGGATGTTGTTAAATAATTGGCCTGATATTTGAGTACTTCAGGGAGTTTCATAAGCTGAAATAGATCTTGGCAAGTTGTTGTTTCTGCATTAGATGGCAAGAGGCTTTTTTAAAATCAAATGTTACTTTCTTGGCTTGTATGGCTAAAAAATACGACGCAGTCTCTGAGTGTATTTTGGAAAAGGCTGACCTAATTTGTGGTGGTGCAGAAATACCAGAATATCTTGTGGCTGGTAAATAATTATCCAGGATGGCAGGGCAGGTTGTTTTTTTTCCTTGCAGTGCTCTGCTGTGGCAAAATTTGTTGCTCCTCATGCTTCAGCTGGGTAGTTGCAGGCAGCTGCTRTTCTAGAGCTTGTAACAACTCTTTTGTTACTCAGATATTCTGATTATAAAGAACAGAGTCTGTGGGCACATCACTTCTTGTATAACTGTAAACAACAGAGATTGTGATGAACATTCTTGCTCTATTGATACACTGGAGTTTTATAAGCAGTGGGTTTTTATAAGGCTGAAGCAATTTGCTTTTGTTTTATTTTATTTTATTTTTAAACCATTTTTGCAGGGTTTTTTGGAAAAACCAAAATAGCTTTTCAGTGGATCCGATATTTTATAGTGCCCTACTTTTGTTGTTTGTTAATGGAAGCTGTTGCAGGGTCTGGGTTACATGCTGTGTGTAATGGCAGATTTTATGGAAAGGAAATGGAGGCTGBTGCAGCTCAGTGCTATTCAGAAATTTAAACAGAATGATACAAAATCCAGAGGAGTGAATGAAAAGTACTTTGCACTGAATCATACTTAGCTTCCTGCTTGCTTTTACGTACTGGGTTTTCTGTTTTCTTTTCTTTTTGTCCATTTATTTGAGAGACTCGGTAAACACAGCAACAGTAGATTTCTTGACACCCACTAACCAATAAATAACCATTCAAGTCCCTTCCACAGCAGTGAGACAGCATTTAACTGCCTTGTAGCATGTTGGATTGCTGCTTTTAGTATTTGATGGCAATTACCGACATTTAAAATAAAATTTTTTGTGATAAATACACCTAAGTTACTTACAAATCTTCCTTGACAGACAATCATAATTTTTGTAGTTTTAAACAGTTTTCTCTGCTGAGAATTGTGGTGTTTCCTTCTGTATCTCTAACTTGGTTTAATGGAGATTGACTGCTTCCCTCTGACAARAGCAGCATCCCCAGTGACCTGAGCATGCCATAATGTAAACAGATTTCTTGACTGTGGGATGCATAATTGGTGCCATGATAATGAATCCTAGTCTTTTCTGTTCTCAGTATCTTTGTTCCTCTTTCAGCTTCTACAGAGCCTGTGGAGACATCCCGCTGGACAGAAGAAGAAATGGAAGTTGCTAAGAAAGGTAAATCTTGTCAAGCTTTTGACTTCCTTCTGGATACCTGGATTAACAAAATTTCAAGAATTTACTGAATCACTGACTACATTTGCTCTGACTTTTGCCAACACTATATTGAATGAATAATTTGCAAATTGCTGTTGGTTTTTTATATAAAAAAATAAAATGCAAATATCTTTAACAGGCAAAATAATTTTTTGAGACTCACGTTGACTCTTTTCCTGTGAGTTTCTTAGAACTGTTTGTACAGCAGTACTTCTCTATCTTACCTTCCCATAGGCATTGTTGTTCTATTTTTTGGGGTTGGGATAGGTGAGTTATTGATATAGTAAATATGGTTTCTTTAATGTTTGACCAGGTCTAGTGGAACACGGGCGAAACTGGGCAGCAATTGCCAAAATGGTTGGGACAAAAAGTGAAGCTCAGTGTAAAAACTTCTACTTCAACTACAAAAGGAGACACAACCTGGACAGTCTCCTCCAACAGCACAAACAGAAGGTGAGTGCTGTGGACATTGAATATTTGGCATGGGAAGATTTGTATCTTGCTGAAGTCATCCATCACACTTTACTAAGGCTGTTTTGCAATCCTCACTTGTTTCCTTCTCTACTTGTCTTTCTGTTGTGACATGAATCTCTAGAAAGGGTGGCTGGTGCTCACTGACCTGTGACAGTAACCATTTTTTGCTTTAAAATGCTTTAAGTGTAGCAGGTAGAACACTCGAGCCTGAGGAATTCTTCAGTGCTCTGAAAGCCACATTACCCACCAGTGCATGAGCAGCTATAGATGTAYAACAGCTCCTTGAAACACAGCAATCACTGACCTTAACAAACAGCAGGAGAGCTGGTAGAAGTCCAGGAACTGAAAGTTTGGGGGCATTTAAAGTAGAATAATGTGTGTTGAAAGCCTCTAAACKGCAGTGCTCTCCTGGTCTTTTTGCTGCAGTTGTTCTGTTGTCCCCCAAGCATGCCATGGTTTGTTCCCAAACTTATTTTTGATCAGGAGCAGCAAAAGTTGGTCTGAAGTCGAAAGAGTACCCCTTCTGAATGACTGTGCTAAATAGAGGTTCTCTGTCCTTCATTTCAACCTGAGATTGGTAAATGAGAATCTGTAATAGGCAATAATTCTCAGTGCATTGTCAATGCTGTGTSTTTCCCAGTCGTCACGAAGGCCCCGAGAAGAACGGGATGTGTCACAGTGTGAGAGTGTGGCCTCGACTGTGTCAGCTCAGGAGGATGAAGATATTGAAGCATCTAATGAAGAAGAAAACCCAGAAGACAGTGAAGGTAACCTTTCTGCRAAGGAAACTTTTGTGTGCTCAGAAAAGTGGGGGAATGATATGCTCAGAAATCTGTGTTCCACTTCGTGGTTTAGTGCTCAAATGCTTTCAGTTGGATTTCAGTGATTTGAACTTGCTTGAGGGCATGAAACATTTTTAGAATTTAGCAGCCTAAAGATGTTACTGCTTAGTATTTTGAGATGCTTTGATTATGCTGTCATCTAGAGTGTTGAAACAAGTTGAATCAAATACGTGTAACCTTTGGTAGTTGATAGTCTCAGTAAAGCTTCAGAGAAGCAAATTCAAGTGGTGGTTTTTTAATATATATTTGTTGGTTGCAWCTGCTAATTTATAGGCACTCAACATCAGTCAGTCTTGGCTGGTCTTTTGTGGAGCAAAAGGCAGTAGAATTCATAAACAATGAATGAGAGAATATGACTAAGTGTTGTTTTCTCRGTAGTTGGTATTTTTTAGTTGCAGTGTGTGTGTGTAGTTCAGCAAATTGTCCTTTTCTATAATAAGTCAAAATGAATCGTTTTGCAGATGGGTTGGTTAAAATTGGTGGATCCTTATTGCACCCAATTTATCAGATTTCATTAACRTTGAACCTTCATGGCAAAACATTTTTTCCCCAGGTGCTGAAAACAGTTCTGATACAGAAAGTGCTCCATCTCCAACTCCAGCAGAACCTGCTAAACCAACTGAAGAAACTCCATCTGAAACTGCTGCTCCAAAAGTAACCACTGAGCCCCCAGCAGAACAAGAATCTGCCAGTAAACCTGCAACCAGCACATCTCCCTCCTTAACAGCCCAAAGTGTATCAACAGCTGAAACTCAGAACCCCGAGCCACAGGTCAAGGAAGAAATAAACACTGAGGCAGAAGAGCCCATGGAGGTGGACAGTAGAAGCCATCCAGCTGAAGCTAAGCCTGTGATTACTCTTCCAGTTCATACCAAAGTAGAACCTGTAGAGACTGAAATGAGGCTACCAGAGAATATTCAAGTGAAAATWGAGAGTGATACCAAAGAGAGAGAGATGGAGAAACCTAAAGAGAAGTCAGAGCCAGAGGAAATGGATTATAGTCTGTCCCAGCAAGTTCCTACAGCCAGACAAGAATCCCATTCAGATAATGATTCCAGTGCCACCTGTAGTGCTGATGAGGAGGTTGAYGGAGAACCTGACAGACAGGGGTGAGTAGGATTTCAATGGACAGTGCTGCCTGTCTTTGGAGCTGTTTCTCTTTTTGGAATGGCTGACACCACTGAGGGTATTTGAAGTMTTTTCAGTGTTCTGCTGGTGTAGTTCCTGTGTCACCCCAGCCAGTGCCACCCTCCCCCTCAGTGGTTTAATATRCACGCAGTACCAGGGATAGATGTTTAAATGTCAAAAGTATCCAGTGTCRTGGAGTGCWTGTGGGCTTTGGAAAAGTGCAGGTSATGGTGTTTCTGCACCCTCTTGCCTCTTCAAACATCATCTTTCCACAAATGTCTTAGCCCTTCATGTGAAATGATTCTGTTGTAGACTGCTGTTTATTTTCTGTGCACTAAACACATGTAGTCCTTCCTGTTCATTGTGTTTTTCCAAAGCACTGTTTATAAAGAAGGCTTCATTGATGGAGTATTGCATACGTAAATTGCTGATGTGGGAGATTCTGAGCTCATATTWTGGTATTTCTGTGTATTATGAAAATATATCAGCATCTGTTGCCTCTTCTACCAGATGTGTTATCAACACTACATGATTCTGACTTTTCAGTTATTTGTCCAGTCTGATAAATATATTGGTTTTTTTTAAGAGTTTCACCTGTGAATTTTTTAAGATGTGTAATCTTACTCCTTTTGATGATATTTTTGCCTTCTATCTCTTTTTCCAGTATCTTCAGCAGAGAGTCAAAGCCCTCACTGTTAAATCCCACTGGGTCAATTCTGGTATCATCCACAATAAAGCAAGGGCAGATGGACCTGCAACAGCTTCACCACCGAGCTGCTGTCATCCCACCTATGGTATGGGCTGTTTTCAATGCTGTTTGAAGAAGTGTTGTTACCCCTAAATCCAGTCACAACACTAAAGCAGGAAAAAAATCATTAGACAAATTAAAATATAATTTGCTTTAATATTGTATTTTTCAGGGGGAGAGTAGTTTAAGTATAACCAAATATAAACCCAGGTGTGGACCTTTTGAAACACCCAGACTGCAGGGGGGAGTTGAGCTCCACAATTCCTCCAGGAAGTGCCTGTGAGGGTGTCCCTGCCACTGTCCCCTCTCTGTCYCCAGGTTTCCTGCAGYCCCTGCTCTGTCCCYGTGGGCACCCCAGTGAGCGGTTACGCGCTCTACCAGCGGCACATCAAGGCCATGCACGAGTCAGCCCTGCTGGAGGAGCAGCGCCAGCGCCAGGAGCAGCTGGACATGGAATATCGGAGCGCTGTGAGCCCCTGTGGCACCTCCAAGAGCCCCAGTGTGGAGTGGGAAGGTGGGTATTCCCACATCCCCTGGTTTGTGTCCCTGTGTTACTCTGCTGCCTCATTGGAGAGTGGAAGTTTAGTGTGATAATGAATTGATAATGAACTACTCCTTGCTGGAAGGAACTTGTGCACTCTGCTGTGCTCACTGTTGAAGAGCTGCCTTGTAACCCCTTTATAAAAGGCAGAAAACTGGTTCCATTTGTGTCAAACCCAAAAAGGAGTTGTTCCTMCAGAGAAAGATTCAGCATGCAGGTGAGAGGAGCAGGTGACTGTTCTAGGAGAACCCTCACAGAAGGTTAAGGTGAAGGTGGGAGTATGTACTTCATGCATTAAACATTCCTTTTACCTGTGCTCATACCTGGACACTGAGCACTTAAATAGAATACAAAAATTTGTGGAACACGTGAAATTTTGAACTACTTTTGAACTGAAACACTTGTACCTGATGGGTATGTCTGGCACTGGAATACGCCCTTCATTAATACTGTGCTGTGAATGGAACCTTTTGACTCCAATTTCTAACCCAGGGTTCTTCTCTTTCTGATCCCTACAACCTTCCCAGGCAAACCAGTGGCCTACATGCCTTATGCTGAGGTCAAGAGAATAGAACAGGAAGCACAAGTGCAAAATCCAGCCACKAGGTCAGCATCACCATACAGGTTATCTCCAAGAGAAGTCAATAAAGCSTCTCCCCAGCCTGAGATGAATGCAGCTCGCTACAGTGTCCCCCCAGGTAAAGATYTGGAGGATCAAATTATTCTCTAAATACTTTGTGAATTAATAGAAGATAAATAATTTTCTGTGTGTGCTTTTGAAGAGGTGCTTAGTGTTTTTCTAGCCCGATGAGGCTGTGTTTTTATTCCAGTGTGAATGTCTTACAAAACAGTGATATAAATGACAAATCTTAAATCTGAAACTTGGATTATTGCTCCCCCTTCAGATTATAATGTCATGCTAAAAAAAGACAAAATCAGGGAAGCTCAGATTATACCTGACTCAGTTGCATTCCATGTAGAGAATAAGAACTTTCTTTAARAACAAGAAAATAACAAAATCTTGAACATAGTGAATTTCAGAGCTGTAAATACAGCTGAAGTAGCTTTTGGGTATTGTGAGGCAATTCTCATTAGAAGTTGTGAGCTGAACTGTGCTATTTCTGTTCACACTGCAATGTTTAATGTACAATTTTTCCCCTCAAGTTCTCCAGCCAGCCCCTCACCAGGTGATAACCAATATTCCCGAAGGAGTTCGCCTGCCCACAACCAGACCCACCCGACCACCACCACCACTCATTCCATCCTCCAAAACCAGTGTGCCATCAGAAAAACCTTCCTTCATCATGGGAGGCTCGATCTCACAAGTAAGAGAATTACAATTTGAAAATGTGTGTTAGACCTTTTTTTTTTGCCCTTTCTTCAACCTTCAAGTTCTTGTGCTCTGTTAAGGAGTCACAGCATTAATTGTTAAGACCTACCTGAACATGCCATTTCTAAAAGTCCAGGAATTACAGGAGCTTTAGAAAAGAGAATATATGCAGTTACTCACATTTAAGAGCACAGATATCCAGTTTAGGTGAGCTACCAAACTTCCAGCTCCACTCCACTCCTGCTGCTCTGTACTTTGGGAAACGGCAGTGGGGTACTGTAGAATACCCAGATGGAATCACAGTCATTTTAGCATTCTCCTTTAAAAAGAGATGTGAATYTTTGTTCCAGAAACAAGAATTAGCATATATTTGTTGTTTCAGGGAACACCTGGCACTTATTTAACATCCCACAGTCAAGCTTCCTACGCCCAAGAAACTGCAAAGCCATCAGTGGGTTCTATATCCCTTGGGCTGCCAAGGCAGCAGGAGTCAGCSAAATCTGGTAAGAAAAGAAAAGCTGACAGGTTTAATACAGACTRTTTAATGATTTATAATTAAAGAAAATTAAAAAACCTCAAACTTTTTCTTCTCCTCACTAGCTTCCCTGCCCTATATCAAACAAGAAGAATTCTCACCCAGAAGCCAGAATTCCCAACCCGAGGGACTGCTGGTCAGGGCACAACATGAAAGTGTGGTGCGAGGTAAAGAAAGGCACACAAATTAAGAAACTCTTGTCAGAGCCTGATAAAACCAAGAGAACTAACTGCTGAAGTGTTATTTTAAAGTATTCTATGATTATATAAGTATCATAAGGTTATAGGGTTAATCTGTTCTGTGTTTTCCAAGGCATGTGTATTTGTAGCTGACTCTTTCTGTCTGCCTCGCTCTCTAAAAGATATTTGTTACCAGGCATGCCAGTTTCAAATAAAAGTTGCTCATTAGAGCAAATACATCAAAAGAAAATGAATTAAGTATCATGAATCAATGCTGTAARTTACTGAAAGTCTGTAAAAGAGGGAATAGTCTAATTGCCTCAAATGCCTGCTGTTAAACTGAAATTTCCCCTGTATTTTAGTGTAAACTAACAGTTCTCACTAGTATTTTTAATTATTTCAAATGRAGTGGATTTTTTTTATTCTCTTGGTAATCAGGGTATCTTATTATTTCAAATCAGGTACCACAACGATACAGGAGGGAAGCATAACACGAGGAACTCCAACCAATAAAGTTTCAGTTGAGACCATTCCTTCTTTGAGAGGCTCCATAACTCAGGTATTTTGCCTTATGCTGGGAAGGCTGTAGCAAAACAGCATCTTCARACTATCACTGTGAATGTATTTGCATATCTGAAAAAGTAAGTTATTATCACTGGATAGGAACTGCCTTGAAAAAACTTTCAATCCAGTCAGATGTTCCAACCCACTATTGCTGAAGTCAGTATTAGCATAATCCCTTTTTCATATATATGAGTTTTCAAACCTTTTAAATAATACTAGAGCCTTTGGCAAATCTAACTGAAGGCAGCTTTCATGAAAATTGCATCACACCTGAGTTCAAATATTCAAAAAGTATAACCAGTCTTGTGCAGATGCTATTTAAATCCAAGAAGGTAAAYTCAGACCTTTTGTCCTATCATTTATTAAATGCTACTGTTTTGATTGGTTTGGGATCCCTATGTACAGAGAGCAATTGCCTCAAATCTTTCAGTTCTGTGAGATCAGAAGGGAAGGTTTCATTGCTTTGGATAGAAATAAAACCTAATGGCACCATGTGGTATATGTTRTCTTCCCCCAAATGGTATTTATAGGGCACGTGTTCCAGGTTGTGAAATAGACTGGTAATATTGTCCTTCCTATTCTTCTTCCTGTATTTTTTAATGAGGTAGCAGAAATAACCTTACTCATATTTAGGTGAAGTGTCTATAACAGAGGCAGAAGTTCAATCCATACTGCTGATAAAGTAGTTGGTTTGATAGACCCAAAAAGTTCTTTTGGTTTTATTTTCCCTTCACTACTCCCTATTCTGTTATGACTCAGAATATGTGAATTTACTGATGTGCTGGGTTTGAACACAGGGTACCCCAGCTCTGTCCCAGTCCGGCATCGCTGCCGACGCGCTGCTGAAGGGAACCATCACCCGCCTGGCCACGGAGGACAGCAGCCCAGAGAAGTGCAGAGAGGAGGCTTCAGCCAAGGGCCATGTCATTTATGAAGGCAAAAGTGGGCATATTTTATCTTATGATGGTGAGTATTTGTATRTTATACCTGGTCAGAGTCAGGATCTGTTTTGATAATCCATAGCTGAAGTGTTTCTGCTTCCAAGTGGATGTGTGTGTTTAAAGCATAGTTAAACTATTCCTTTGCCATTTATTTCCTGTTTGTCATGGAATGTTTTTAATGTGAAAGGTTAAATAACCAAGTTTAAAATTGCCTGTATTAAAATAAAAATAAATGTATCATGTAACTTTAAACTTCAGTTGAAATACTGATCAAAATACAAATACATTTTTTGACAAACTATAAAGAATCTTTTAAAGATTGATATTTAGTGTCACAATGTCACAATATTGTATTYAAGTTGTGTTGTTTAAATATTAATGACCTGTGGTCTCATTAATATAGTATTCATGTGTCTTTTTTTTGTTGTCTGTATTTCCTGACCACACTCTTGTACATTTTGCCAGCTATTAAAAATGTCCGTGAAGGAACAAGGAGCCCAAGAACTACTCATGAAATTGGTTTGAAGAGAACCTATGATACAATGGAAGGAAATATAAAGCAAGGGATGTCGCTGAGGGAGTCTCCAGGGTCTGCACCACTGGAAGGTAAAAACAGCTGCTTGCAAGGTGTTCTGTCTTTTATCCAAACCTTTTGCATTGGTGTAAGAGTATTTAAAGTTATCTTAGGGTGCAGACTAACAGAGAAGTTAAATTTAAATTGCATTACTGACCAAACCCATGCAATAACACTGCAGTTAAAGTGTGCYGGAAATAGGATTGGAGTAGATTGCTTTTTTGTTTCGCTGGTGTTACCACAACTGGTGGCACTTCCTTCTCTCAGCACATCTGACACATGTCCCTGGCTCTCCATGGTCCCAGCTGGTCCTGTCAAGCTCAAACACTGGGTCACAGCAGCACAGACTATGCCACACCCTTTAGTTAAATACTGGTATCACACTGCCCTGACCTTTTGCATTCMTGCAATAAACCTCTTTGAACTGCAGGATCCTGCTTCAGGGCATCCCTAGTGCTGTTGTGTTTTAATGAACTGTAATCAAACAAAGCTTGCAAAGGTCAAGGCAGGTCATTATATAACTTTTCCAACTGTTTTGTAAAAATACAAATGCAAAAAAATATTTTCTGCCTCAACCATGTAGTCTTSCTCCTTGAGTTCATTTTGTCCCATCTTTGGATAGCCTTTATTTTGTGGACATGTTCATCAGATGGAACAATGTGAATAAGAGGTTTGTAGGCTGTACACAGAAATTCGGTGTTGCCTCTAAGTTGCTGATGCATTTGGAGCATCTTTGGGCTCTTTTGGCATCTGAGAAGCTACTCTGGTACTTTTTTGTCTCATCATTGACACATTTTCTGTCCTTCAACTGAGTGTTTTAAGGGCTTGGTTTACATTCTTACCATAGGAACAGTAAATTCCACTGTTCCCRGATGATTCAGTATGAACTTTGACAATTTGGAGGATGCCAAAGTATATTTTGGGTTTTTTTTTCTTTCTGTTCCACTTCCCACCATGAACACCTTCCTTTCTAGGCAAKGAAAGTGGAGTGTGAGAAAAGCAGTGACTGCTTTCGAAACAAAGGTTAAGCTTAATTATAAAAAACACCTCCTGATTTCTAAATATGTTAAAACTTGCAACTATGCAATAGCAYAAATACTTGAACCAAAAGATTATTTTTTTTAGGGCAGGAGGTGTTTATAACATGTTGCTGCAATGCCTGATTTACTGAGGCTTGGCCCTCTGGGCACTGCCATGATACAGATACCATCTCTCATGTGTAAGGAGGGGTTTGTTGGTTTGGAGGTTGGGGGTTTTTAACACTTGTTTAATTCTCTAAATTACCTTCATTTTTCATTTTCAGGTTTAATCTGCCGAGCTTTGCCTCGGGGTAGCCCACAYGCTGAACTAAAGGAGAGAACAGTCTTGTCTGGCTCTATAATGCAAGGTGAGCTATTGCAGGTTTAGAAGGGAAGCATTAATTAATCCTCAAAAATCTGAATTTCTGAATCCTAAATATGTTATTAACTGTGGAAGCTGTGTTAAAGGTGGATCTTATTTTATGGAACATGTTTTCAGAGCATAAATCAGCGGCTTTCTGATATGCTGGGTTCAAGCTTGTCTGTAAACATAGCATTTTATTTGCTATGGAAAATAGTTTATTGGAAAATAGACTTTTTAATATGAATACTTGGTAATTAGCACTTTTAATTAACACTAACAGCTTTGCAGATGCATTTATTTCTTGYATTTCAGCATCTGAAATAAGGTGGGATGTTTTCAGTAGTCCATTGAGTATTTGCTCTGTATTGTTTTTGTAGTGATTGATTTTAGACYTCAGAGTATCACACCATGGACAGCAGCAAAGCCAAGTTCCACTATTATTATAATTCCACTATCGTGATATTTAGTTTTTCTGCTTCTGAAAAAAGAGATTTAGCAGCTATTAATAGTGACCCTTTCTTTCTATAAAAGGCACACCAAGAGCAACAGCTGAAAGTTTTGAAGAAGGCTTGAAATACCCCAAACAGATCAAAAGAGAGTCACCTCCCATCAGGACGTTTGAAGGAGCCATTACCAAGGGGAAACCGTACGATGGGGTCACCACCATAAAGGAAATGGGTCGGTCCATCCATGAGATCCCAAGACAGGACCTGTTAAGCCAAGAGAGTCGCAAAACTCCTGAAATGGTGCAGACAGCCAGGCCAATCATAGAAGGCTCCATATCTCAGGTAAAAACAAAAAGCACTGTTGCACTCACACAGTTCCAGACTCAGCAGTAAATCAGGTCAGGTTGTGGGAATTCTTTTACCACAAGGTGATCTTAACCTGAGCTTTTTCTCCTCTTCAGGGCACACCCATAAAATATGAAAGCAACTCTGGCCAGTCTGCCATCAAACACAATGTAAAATCTTTAATCACTGGACCAAGCAAGCTACCCCGGGGAATGCCTCAGCTGGAAATGGTGCCAGAAAACGTGAAGGTGGTGGARCGAGGAAAATACGAAGATGTGAAGACCGGGGATGCCGTGCGGTCCCGTCACACGTCAGTAGTCAGCTCTGGTCCCTCTGTTCTCAGGTCAACTCTTCATGAAACTCCCAAATCACAGCTGAGCCCTGGGATTTATGATGATACAAATGCTCGGAGGACACCTGTGAATTATCARAGTCCAATGTCCAGGAGTTCACCTATGATGAATAGAGTTAGTGAGGGTATGTCATTCCTATCCACCTAAGACCAAAAGTTTTATTATTTTAATTTTTATGTACTTCATTCTTCTTTCTTTTATTCTAATGGCTTGTCTCAATTTGAAAGTTGGCTAGAATGAATTTTAGAAGGCTCTAAGCTATTAATTGAAATAAGAAAATGAAAATCTGCTGTAATGTTACAGGGAAGGCAATTCTGTCTCAATTTGCATTTGATTATGGATCATGTTGAAGGTGGTACCTATAAGGGTAATGTTTTAAGGGCAGAAGCTATTCCTRAGTTAGAGGTGTCTAGATGAGAAAGATGATTTAATATAAGCAACCTTAGTTTTAAAATACAGTTCTTCTAGCAGAAGTATTTTGTGATACAAAATTATCTCTGTGCTTTGTTGTATCAGATTACATCAGTCATCAAGAATGTTCCTTGGGAACCAATGGTTTTTTACAGTTAAATTTTCAATAGAAAAATAGGCATTTWATTGATTTGGGTTTTTTCATTTCTTTTAGCTGGAATATCTTCTGGGAAGTCAGCAAATCATGAAAGGAAGAACACACTCACTCCAACACAGAGGGAGAGTGTGCCAKCAAAATCTCCAGTCCCAGGGGTTGATCCTGTGGTGGCTCACAGTCCTTTTGACCCTCACCATAGAGGAGCAACTCCTGAAGTCTACAGGGGTCACCTCCCTCCTCATTTAGATCCTGCTATGCCATTTCACAGGGCTCTGGATCCTGGTAAATACATTTGTGTTGACTTTTTTTAGTTTTAGAAATACTGTGAGCTTTGATGCACAAAAAGGATACCTTTGTAAGTCAATTATCAATGACCAAATATCATTTATAAGGTTATAAATAGATATATTGTTGTGGTTTGATTGCAGTTTAGTGGGAGTTTAGCATCTAACCAGGAAATTTAATAAAACAGTATTATATAATGCTGTAACTTCCCTTCAGAGCTGCCAACTTGCTTCTGTTTTGTTAAAAAGTTCAGGCAGTATTTTTAGACAAGTATTTGTGAAATGTATTAAAAGCTTTTAGGAAAACTATGCAAAGAAGGATGTGAAAGATGCCTGAGAATTGCAGTATAATTATATATGGACTTTGATATTCTATTTGGTCCTCTGTTCAGGACTGTGATTATTCTCACTGAAAGATTGTCACGTTATCCCTTGTGATATTAAATACAGTAGACTTCCTTTTAACCTATCCCTCAGTTTACTTTTGTGAGGTATTTTCTACCTTCTTTAGATATTTCAGCCTTTTACAATTTCAGAATGTAAGGATTTATATTTTCATGGAAGTCGTCTTTGCAGTCTGGATTATTTAGCATTTTCAGTTCGCATGCAGTGCATAAATTCAGTAAAATCAGAATTCAAATGCTATTTTCACTCATTTAGCACCAACTAGAAAGGCTTGACAGCACCTCTCATTGGAGTTTTCCAAACACCTCAATGTTTTATTTGATCCAGAATCATCCTGCTTCCTAAAAGYCCCCTTTCCCCTTCTTTTCCCCCAGCTGCTGCTGCTTACCTGTTCCAAAGGCAGCTGTCCCCCACGCCAGGCTACCCCAGCCAGTACCAGCTGTACGCCATGGAGAACACGCGCCAGACCATCCTCAACGACTACATCACCTCCCAGCAGATGCAAGTGAACCTTCGGCCCGATGTCACCAGGGGATTGTCCCCCAGGGAGCAAACTTTAGCCCTCCCTTACGCAGGAGCWCGAGGTGGGCCTGGCTCTCTTTCTGTAATGCTCTTCAAAGTGTATTTTGGCTGTGCCAGCTGCGGTTTGGATCCACACATTCAAGGYCATGTGTATAAATGCGTTCATCCTGTAGTGATCGTGGATGTCTGAAAACTCTTTTGCAACCTGCCTTTTGTGGATAGAAAGGAAAACCACCTCTATAATCAGTATTTTTAAGGGGAAGGCTCTGAGAGTTACTAGTGTTCAAGAACCAGTTGTTTTCTGCTCATTTAAATTGATGGTCAGAACTGCATTTAGCTYATTGACAAACTTCAGAAAAGGGAGTTATATCAAAATAAATTATTTTAAAAGAATATAAAAGCAACATCTAAAAGTGTAATGTTTGTGAAAACTGTGCTGATTGTTTTAAATTTTGGGTGATACCCAAAATTGCTAAAAGATGGTGTTATTGAGTAGAGGTGAAGTGCATTTTTCCAAAGGGCAGTTAAAGGAAGTGCTACAAATGCAAATTCTAACTTAGTACTTCCTAAATTGCTGATTGCCAGACTTAAGAGAATATAACCAGCTGCAGTATAATTCTGCCCTTTCTTTATTCTTATATTTCCCCTAAACATTCATTGCTGACTGTCACCAATGAACAGAACATAAAATGTATGGAGTGGCCRTTCTCACGTGTGTCATCTCCTGACAGGAATTATTGACCTGAACAATATGGCTCCCACTATCTTAGTGCCTCATCCTGGAGGAACGAGCACCCCACCCATGGAGAGAATCACATACATCCCTGGCACCCAGCTCACCTTCCCTCCCAGGCCTTACAATCCTGCTTCTCTGTCACCAGGTAAGAGCTCTGATGGCTTGCTGGTGTCTCTAATTGTCTGACATGCTGAGATAATTGACCATCTTTATTCAGCTTTCATTAATGCCATGTTTTGATGTTTTCTCAGGAGATGCTTTTTGCATGCACCTCTCACTTGGATAGCAAAGGGTTTTTGATGATACCCTGTATAGTTACAGTAGGAACGCTGTCAAATTCTGAATTTGCCTCATTCCATCAGGTCTTTATTTGTAGTAATTTGAATATAATTCATGAAGCTCATATTATAGGTGCTGAAGGGTGGATTTGGGGTCTATAAGCTGTCTAGTTTCTAACTGTATARAAACCACTTTAGTAATAGACTGTTGAGCCTTCCACTGTCACTGTATACTAAATATTTGTCTTCCTAGATAAGTGGGTAGTCTTGAGTGGAATTAAAATGTAAATKGGGAATTTTGCTGTAAGTGGAGTGSAGAATATACTGGCAAATKATCATGCCATTATCGYGCTTCATTTAAATATATTTTTTTGCTCCTTCATTTTACCTTGTGGACCTTCCAGGACACCCCACACACCTGGCAGCTTCTGCAGCTGCAAATGCTGAAAGGGAACGGGAAAGGGAAAGGGAGAAGGAACGGGAAAGGGAGAGGGAACGTGAACGAGAGCGGGAAAGAGAACGAGAACGTGAGAGGGAGAGAATCACCTCAGTCCCTTCTGAACTTTATCTCCGACCAGGTGAGTGCCCATGGATCACTTGGGTGGGTTGTGTATGAAACTGTAACTGCTCATTTGATGCAGTTACTGTTAGCAGATACAACTTAGCAGTTTGCTTTTACTCTGCACTTCAGGCTGATTTCTGTTGCCAAGCAGTTTTGGTCATAATTGCAACTTCTTGAACTTTCTCTTAAAGCAGTGTAGCACCTAAAGAGGAGTGAATCCAGCTGTCACTGACACAGCTTGCATGTCATTTTAGAGCATTGTAAACAGATCTAAATCATTAMTACATTACCATCACATCCAGAGTCATGGAGACAATTGGGAAGGGATGTGGAAGAGGCAGCATCGATGTGTAGTGCTGCAATGTTGTAAGAGTAATCATTTATTTTTGTTTGTTCCCCTCCACTCTGTGCCCTGCAGGTGCAGAGCAGCCTGGCAGACCCGGCAGTCAYGGATACGTCCGGTCCCCATCCCCCTCTGTCAGAAGCCAGGAAAACATCCTGCAGCAAAGGCCAAGTATTTTCCAAGGAACCAATGGGACAAGTGTGATCACACCTTTGGATCCTGCTGCTCAGCTACGTATCATGTATGTTTTATAAGCTACTGTTGTAGGGATATCTGTTCTAATATTTGAGCTTATTAAAAGGTGCATTTAGGGTTRAGGATATTCCACTAAAGATTACTGCACTATTTTCACCAGTGCMTTTTGGATAGAAATTYGTGTCAGAAAAGCTTTGCTTTATTRTTTGCATGATCTGGCTCTAGTTCYTCTTTCYRTGTGRTGTAATTGAGGCTATTCAATGTTTGCCCACAGGCAGCTCACCCCTGGAGCTCCCTCTATCACTCAAGGCTTGCCAGCTTCCCGTTACAACACYGCTGCTGACGCCCTGGCAGCACTCGTGGATGCTGCAGCCTCTGCTCCTCAGATGGAAGTTGCCAAAGCAAAGGAGAACAAGCACGAAGGAACCAGGATAGAAGAGAACGTGGGACGCCGGTCAGCTGTGGTGACTGACCAGCAGCAGATGGAGCAGAAGACCCTGGAGGTAGAAAAGAGGCCTGTGCAGTGCCCCTATACATCTGCAAATTACTCTGGTGGCAAGTCCCAGGGACAGACTTCATCAGTAGTCTATTCAGAGGCTGGTAAAGAGAAAGGACCTCCTCCTAAATCCAGGTACGAGGAAGAGCTGAGAACTCGAGGAAAGACCACAATTACTGCTGCTAACTTCATAGATGTGATCATCACTCGCCAGATTGCTTCAGACAAGGATGCTCGAGATAGGGGCTCTCAAAGTTCAGATTCTTCCAGTAGTTGTACGTATCTTAGTAACTCTCTACTTCTTTGCTGTCTGTCTTAGCCTTTTAGGGAAATGATGTGAAATGATTCAGATGTTTAATGATAAAMTATTCATCTCTGCAAAGCAGAAACACTTGATAGACAAATRCAGTTTTTGCATATARTGACTGTTGCAAAATCAGAGTTGTTTATTCTATTCAGATTCCATGCTACAGCATGAAATGCAGCATCGTAAGAGTAACCTTATCAGAAGTCAGGAAACTGAAAATTACTTGGTTAATGTTGGAACACTGTTTCATGGAATTGTATCACCATGGTTATGAGAAGGCAACAGTGTTTTTGACATTCATTCACTGGTGCCATTTTTAATAGAAGCACCAGTGTWGCTATGTATAGGCAACAAAATTTTCTGTCATATTTACATCCTATTCCACAACCTGTGCTTGATACTCAGTATCCTCACACCGGTATGAAGCTCCCGGGGATGCCATTGAGGTGATCAGCCCTGCAAATTCACCTGTACCTGCTCAAGAAAAGCTGCAGCCCTATCAACAAGAGACACCCAAATCGAGCCAGGCAGAGAGTAAGTTTATCTGCATAAGCAAATATTCTCACAGTTACCTTTTTTAGATTTGTAAGCACAGAAGTGTCAAACCTTGAAGCCTAACAGACTGACCTTTTTCTTTTTCAACCAGCTGACCCCAACAGGGCATATGAGGGCTCCATTCACCGCTACAGAACACAACAGGAACCCCCCTCACCCCAACAACCTCCACCTCCCTCTTCCCAGGCAGAGGGGATGGCACATGTGCCCAGGACCCATCGGCTCATCACCCTTGCTGATCACATCTGTGTAGGTTTATTTGATTGCCTCTATTCTCATGTGAAAAGTTGTATTTTAATTATGAAAATATGTRTTTTGGAACATAATTCTAGAATTATGGGTTTTATTTGAGGATATTATAAAATATTGTATCTGAATTTATATCTCATTTGCTGCCATCAGTCTCATCTAGTTSATGAATACCTGCACTGTGTAGATGTAGATGAACATTTAAATCTTCCCACTGTGGCCGATGTCTTAACCAAGATCTCTTTTCTATTTTGTTTTGGTGACATCCAGCAAATTATCACACAAGACTTTGCTAGAAACCAAGCAGCTTCTCAGGCCTCTTTGCAGCCTCCCACCACTACATTCCAGAATTCCACCCCCACTCCAGCTCCTGTTTCTGGCCGGGCAAAGACCTCGAACCGCTACAGCCCCGAGTCGCAGTCGCAGCCTGTGCACCACCAGCGGCCAGGGGCCAGAGTGTCCCCTGAGAACCTCTCTGACAAGGCCAGGGGAAGGTAATCCATGGATTTGGTCTRACTAAAAGTTTAATTGACACCCAGATATGATATTGATATAGAATAGTGCAGTAATAGTAAATAATGCAGTGTAGATTGGAAGTAAAAGTGCCTTTTAGTTTTAATTTTAGGCAAAATCTGTCTCCCACTGTTTTGCCAGTTTCTTGGCTCTATGACATAACTGTTTTCCCTTTGCTACTTCTACTTCATTTCCAGTCTTTACAGGGGTGAAGATGTTTAATTATTTAAAACTTACCAGAGTTGTTATGGACAATTCATTATAATCTCTTTGAGATCCAAGCTTACTAAAGCATGTAACGTATAACTACACATAAGTAGTTGTGTATGAACTGGAAAATTACATTAATTAACTACTTCTGTACATGCATTTAGAGTAATTATCTGTCTCTGAATTGTGTATGTAGGCCTGGAAAATCTCCAGAGAGGAGTCATGTCCCTTCAGAGCCCTACGAGCCAATCTCGCCACCTCAGGTCCCAGTTGTACATGAGAAACAGGAAAATGTTCTGTTGCTTTCCCAAAGAACTGAGCCTACTGAACAGAGGTARGTGCAAAATTGACTTTTAAAAACATTATCCTGAATCTTTGTGCTGCAAAAACCATGTCTTTATTAAAGAGCTGTTCAAGTGACCTTCTTCTGGTGCCACAGGCAAGTTGTTAATCACTGTTGATCCTTCCGCACTAACATCCAAAACTTGCTATTTGGGGGGTGCTTTGGGAAGGCTGAGGGAAAGGTCACATGTTGGTGCTCTGTCTTAAGTTTCTTGGTGCAAGCAGAGTGTTCTGTGTCACATCTGAAAGAACAGGTTAGAGTGAAACTTCTTGTTCAGTTTCTGTAAAACTGAAGTGGGTTTTGAGAAAGGTCTATTTTCTATGATTTTTATTAAATAGTTCAGTCTTCTCCTGTCTGATTGGATTCCTGGATACTGCCCTGGTGGAGAGGGGCAGAACCAAGCTTCCAGCACTCATCATGCTGGAGCAGCTAATCACTTGGAATACCACAGGGCTAAGGAGCTTAATTTCCARGAGGAATGAAGGTGGGGTGTCCCTGGATCAGGCAGCCCTGTCCCAGTTTGCCAGATGTGCACCACGAAACTGCACAGGATCTTCATGGCATCCCTGGCACTGCTGGTGTCTGCAAAAACATGTGGGAGATGATTGGAGTGGGTGCTCCTGTATTTACCGTGCTGAGGAAGGAAGAGCATCCAAAGTATTTATTTAAGGTTCATGCTGGTGAAATTGATTCTGATTTTATTGGGTTTTTTCCCCTCTCCACTCTGCAGTTGCTGTAGGGTTGTTGTGGATGTTAGGTAGATGCAAAGGGATTTTCAGAAACATGGCAAGGGGATATTGCACTTTTTAGAAATGCAAGAATCTTGGCCTAGAAAATCTAGACTATTTTTCACTTTATTTTTAGATTATTTCTTAATTAAAGTATGAGTTATTTGAGTTTTTAATTCAAGCTTATTTGCCAGATTGCTACTGCTTAAGCAAACTCAGTTATTATTGAGTCCCATAGTGTTCATATGACTGCAAGTGGTTTCTGCCTGACTGCTTTTGAGATGATTTAAATGTACATCTTACAAGTTCTGTCTCTTTGACACGTGTTGGTCTTGGCAGGACTGACTCTCGCTCTCCAGGCAGTATCAGTTACCTGCCTTCGTTTTTCACCAAACTTGAGAACACTTCACCAATGGTAAAATCCAAGAAACAGGAGATATTTCGAAAGCTGAACTCATCTGGTGGAGGTGACTCTGACATGGGTATGCAGGACTTGCCTTTTCACTCCATTCTTCCAGCTTAAGCTTTATGTGACTTCCACCTGCAGATGTCCTRACCTAAATATGTTCAAATAATACAAATTCATATAAATCTGTGAATGTAAAACATATATAATAATTTGTTACCACAGAACTAGAAGATTGTTTGATTTTTTTTAATGTTGTATGTAGGACTGTCACATCTTYTTAACACTTCGTTTAAGAGATGAAAACCACATAATTATTGAGACAGTTGTTAAAACCTGACATTATTCTAACCAACTGTGTCTGTGATTTGCCTTGTATCAATACTACGTGTTTTCCTATTTGGAAAGGTGCCTTGAAAATGGTTTGTGTTTTCTTGGCCCTTATGATTATATGTTAAATGAATATAAAGAAATTTTAGTATAGTTCCAGTAATGAACACTGACACAGTGGAATATGATGCCAGAACCGTATTTTTGCCTTTTTCATTTGCAGTAGGGCTTCTAGTCATCTCTTAGTGATCATCAGTACTGAAAAACTTCATAAAATGTTGTGTTTTAATTGCAGCAACTGCTCAGCCAGGGACTGAAATATTCAATTTGCCAGCAGTCACTACCTCAGGTAAGTAATTCAATAAAAGAAACCCTGTATGTTTCAGAAAAAGGCAAAGTCTTAACTATCTTATATTTATACTCTTTGGCGAGCCTAGTAAAAGAGAAAAATGGTGAAAAATTAAAACCTGATATCCTGAAAATTTGTTTCCTGCACCATAAGGAAAAGCAAAATGACCAAATCTTTTCCCAYATCCCTTTGTAATTTCTTGGAGTTGCATTTTGTGCCTCCCTTCTCACCTTTCTCTGTGTTTTCTTTTCTCTCCCAGGTGCAGTCAGTTCTAGGGGTCACTCCTTTGCAGATCCTGCCAGTAATCTGGGTCTGGAAGACATTATTAGGAAAGCACTGATGGGAAACTTTGATGACAAGAGTGAGGAGCACGGGGTCGTGATGTCCCAACCTCTCGCGGTGGCTCCRGGCAGCTCCGGCGCCGCGGTACCAGCAAGTAACGAGACACGGAGGGAAGAAACCAATCCATCTCCAAATTCAGGTATTGCAATCCCCAAATATCCCATGGCCTTAAAGAAAATAAATTAATCAACGGTTTGAATAAATATGGTGTCACTGAAAATCACTTTGGAAGTGATAGAAGTGGTATTTGCATTTATCGTCCTGGCTTTTCCAGSAGCCTGTGACAGCATTGATGGAACAGGGTGGGTTGGATCCCTGAAGCTTGTCAGTGCTAGCTGATAATTTATGAAAACAAAACCACAGAGGTTAAAATGTGGTTGATGAAATCTGTCCCCGCTGTTCCCAGGTGGGGCAGTCAGCAAGCAGAAGCTCATCGGCAAGTCAAACAGTAGGAAGTCAAAGTCTCCAATTCCTGGGCAGGGGTATTTGGGAACTGAAAGACCTTCTTCAGTCTCATCTGTACATTCAGAAGGGGACTACCACAGACAGACTCCAGTGTGGGCCTGGGAAGACAGGCCCTCCTCAACAGGTGAGGAATGGGGTATTTGCTGAGAGCTCAGATATTGTACTGTAAYGCTGGATATTGGCCAGAAGTTTCCAGCATGTGGGGGTTTTCTGAAATGGATTTTCTGCCGGCTTTTACAAGCCAAGCCAGCACAGATCTCTCAGAACATCTCATGTTTTTGCCTCTTGATGCAGGTTCCACCCAGTTTCCGTACAACCCTCTGACCATGAGGATGCTGAGCAGCACCCCCCCGACCTCCATCGCCTGTGCGCCCCCGTCCATGAGCCAAGCAACCACTCACCCACAGAACAGGATCTGGGAGCGAGAGCCTGCACCACTGCTTTCAGCACAATATGAGACTCTGTCTGACAGTGATGACTGAACTATGCAGATTATTATTTTTTTTTTAATTTGCGGGTCAAAAAAAGAAATCTATTTTTGACTTGTGCCCAYAGAGACTTTCCAAGAGAGCAAGGGCCACACAATGAAGAATTGCTGGAGAGTCCGTGAAATGCCTTCTGCACAGGCTGTGTGTTGGAGGATTGTGGTCGAGAAGGTTGACTTACAAAAGATAAATATGTAAAGAGTTTTTAAAAATGTGGACTGTTCCTGCTCTACATCTATTTGTAAAGAAAACCATAATGTCTTTTAAATCATTCTTCTGTAAATAGAGAGTACTTTTTGCAGTGTTTTTTCCCTTGCTATAGTATCTGGTGTACTTATGTTCAAATCATTGCCTAAACTTTGGGGGTCATTTTGTAATTTTTTTTAAGCATTTTCTCCAGTGTAGAATACTCTTCATAACCCTAGCCTCCCTCTCAGCCTAGCCTAACCAGAACCCCAGCCTCCCAACCATCATTGCCCATTTAATGCCGTGCCACTTCCTGCAGGCATTGTGCTTTTATATAATTTTTTTTTCCCTAGACACACTTTCTCAGTGGTGTTCAAGCTCTTGTGAAAATGTTGATTTTTAAGACTGACCCCTTAGTGAATTCTGTACATTAACATACTCYGGTTCGCTGGAATAAGATGATATATTTCTTTGGAATTTTAAATTCTGCCACATTGTAAATTTTTGGTGCAGTTGGTTTTATTTAGCAACACTGCAGAAATATTATTGCATGGGTATGTTATGGTTCATTTTTAAAAGGTTAARGAAACAAAAAAAGAACAGCTTCTGGAGGCATACCTCACTGTTATGCACACTGGGAATTTTAACTGTGCCCTAAAAGCCTATTCTTAGTGTTCTCTGTTTCTGCATTGTATGCAGTCAAAACAGGCTACTAAATTTTACTGTCATATTTAACCACAGCAAATGGCTTTTCTGAACAGAGGCTCTGGGTGGGTTGATAAATCCTTTAAGAAGAAAAACCTCTACATCCCAAGTTTAAATAAAACAAAGTGCTTTTATAGAATAATTGAGCAACACAYGAGTCAACTACTTGGCTTCTGTTATAACCAGTTTGAAATAGGTACTGTGATTTTTACCTTCCTCCAATCTGATTTTAAAATCTTGATGTAATAATTATTTTGAMGTCTGCGTCCCAGTCCCTGTCCCTCTAAGCAAGCTTTTGGTGGAAGTCCTTACAAATGCTTGGCTTAACTCCTAAAGTGTGCAATACTTGTTAGGGTGATTTTTATTTTGAAATTGTATATGGTACTAGGAGAGTCTCCTTAATCATTCAACTATCAATGCTTGCTATGATATGCTTGTAGCTCATGTACACATTCATCTGGGCAGTAATATCACAGGGTGTCTGGACATCCATCTGCAAAAGCCATCTTCATTTTATGCTGCACTGACCTCAGGAAGTGAATTCAAATCTTCCGGGGTAGAAGGACTGATTCACAGATAGCACTGAGCTGGGGGATGGCGTGGTCTGTCAGATTCCAAACTGCTTTTGCATCTCATTGATCAACTGAGTCTTTGCCTTGGGATTATTTTCCAGTGAAAAATATTTTGGATTTTGCCGCTGTATTTRTGATGCGTTGTATGGAAGGTGTAATGCAGTGTGTAACCTTGAGTGGTGTGAGCTCTGCACCTATGGAGGGACTGTGATGGTCCTCTTACAAACAGGAAGAAGCACAGAACTATTTATCAATAGCAAATTTATTTTCAGTCCTTTAAGGAAAGCCTTTTTGCCCCAAGAGTGGGAAATGAAATTCCAAAGGAACACATTTGGAAACTTGACACTGTTGAAAATAGAGCTATTTTGCTACTTTTTTTAAACACTGCATCAGAGTAGATCAGTTGGCAGTCTTAAATCTCTTTGTAGTCTTTCTGTAAGAAAGATTTCTCATCCTCCCCTCCTTTACCCTTCTGGCTTGAAGCAGTGAAGTTTTCATCCTGTTTGTAGACCTGTGCTCTAATTTTAACTTCCTTTTTTGTTCCCACAGCAACATATACTGGAAAACGAGTTGATCTGCCCTTTTTGTAGATTTAAATTTGGAGTGGAGAGTTAAGTTCCATTCTTAAACTCACTTGTTCTCACTTTCTTAGTGTAACAAATACAATGTGAAAGAGGCATGTACAGACAAATGTCTTTGCTACCTGTACAGTAAGTATAGCATGTTCATTGCAAAGCTTCATGTTACTGCTGCAGCAGCAGCAAGATATCCAAAGTAGAATAGTCACTATCTCCTAAGATACAGCTTGAGTGGCATTTGCACATAAAATGTTGCTGCTTTTTCTGTTTGTTATCCGAATTTTAACTTCTCCAGTGTAAAAACCTCTCCAGAGCCTAAGTTAGGGTTTACCACGATTCCATTAATCTTCAAGTATGGAATTACATCTGCCCTGTTTCAAACAGGAAGGTGTTTGTAAGTCATGTTTACAAAGTGTAGTTTACTACAAATTTTTACCTGATTTCTGATCAGCGCTTTCACAATGCTTTCATCTTGATATGGTTCGTGATTCTGATATGAAATCATTTTAAGACTTGAAAAACCCATGCATCATAATTTCCACACAATGTCTTCACTAGACAGTGACTTCTGGATTCAGACCAATCAATAAAGGGGATCAGTTCTCCACTTGCTTTTCCTGTGTCTCCCTCTTGTTTTGCAGCATCAGGCAAAAGCCTGTTCCCAGAGGTGCTGCAGGGTTCCCAGGGAACACTGCTGCCCTCCAAGCTCTGCCAYTTCAAACCCCAAACCCAATGCTTCAGGGAAGGTTGGCTCCAATGTGCCAGAGCTGTATTTTTACTTCCTAGCTTACTGAGTGCAAAGCTGTGTATGTGACTGAAGTTTTCCAGCTTCAATGAACTTCTGCTCTAGAAAACCCGTGCACCTCCTCCTTTTAGCTCAAAGTTCAGCAGAGATGGAACTGCTACTGTAAGTAAATTAATAAAACTGTAATTACACTGAGGGTTGTACCAACCAGCTGAAGTTCTGACAACTGAGAGGTTAAAATTATGTTTGGTTAGTGACAGAATTAGTTCATTTTACTATTGTAACTAAACATGGATTTGGTAATTTCTGGTTTAATTCTCCTCTTTCTTTAACATCAGATTAAATTTCAGATTAATTCTCCTCTTTCTGGCAGGGCAGAACTGAGAAATCCTGTTGTCTAAAGCAGCTGTTCATACTTGATTCACATGAAGGCACAAAGCTGGGTTTGTACACACCATCYTTTCCAAAAGGAAGCTTCACCATTCTAGCACTGACCTATCCAAGATAGAACACCTTTGGCATCCCATGTGCTTTCCACTGGAGCCAAGAGTTTTATTTCTGACAACAGCTCTGTTGTGGTAACAGCTTCACCCCTCCTCTGAGAGGACAAGTTCTATCTTTGGATGCTAAATGAAGAAATTCAGTCGATCTTCAGGCAACCTGTTGGACAGGGAGCTACAGCTCTGTTGAAGTGCAGGTACAGCCTGGGAAATGCTCCACTGAAGTTTAAACACACTGAACTGATCAAAGTGTAGCCCCCTCTTGTGCTGCTCAGCTTGTAAAGAGTGAGACAATTCCTGTCCCTTCCTTTTTATGACTTGCTCTAGGACAGCCATGTTTTGAAACTGAACACTTCTGTGAAGTAGGTAGGAGTAGCAAATACTCCTTGACTAACCCAAAGGTATTAAYGCCAAACTTGCACTTAGGCAGCCAGAATTAAATCACTTAGCACAGTAGGTCTGTCAAACCACAGACTACACCACAAATTCACACCATTAAGATTTCACACCTTTATTTTGGGCTGTTAAGCAGTAGCAGCCCTTCCTCTTAAGCAGTCCTGAAACTCCTCATGGCTGTTTGGAGACCTGCACCAAGCTGGTCCCAGGCTCCCTGAGCTGACCAACCCTTGCTGCCTTCAGCCACCTCAAGGTTGGACTCCATGGCCAAACTTATTTGGAGCCTTTTCTCCTCTTGGCCAGCTCAGCTAGTTCCTCCTGGATATGCTGGACAGAAGCAGCATCTCCYTTCTGCTGTGCCTGCTTGAGAGCTTCTTTGTACACTTGTTTTGCTTGCAGGAAGTCTTCTGTAGCAAGAGGGAAAAGAGGCCTGGCTACCCAGTCCCATCACCCATTTTCAGAGCTCCCTGCTGAAGCTGATCTCTTGCAAAGGACAAGGACTAATTGGAACACATCAAGAACTAGGGAGGCCCAGGAAACACCCTGCCAGGCTGAGACTGTGAGAGCTGGAGAGCAACAGGGATGATGGGACATGGTGCTGCTTCAGCATTAAAATCTCATAGAAAAAGATCTCATGCATGTCTTCTGTCCTTGTGGAACCAGTTACTGGACACAAAGCACGTGGGAAACAATATCCCCTGGCAACCTTTTGGGTCAGGCTAAATTCAGTTTGTGAAAGCAATTCAAAGTGAGATCTATGTTTAAATTAAAACTAATAACCCAAAACCAGCACTATAGCTCAGCTCCACAATCCAGATCTCTGCAGTCAGACAAGCTCAGTGCCAGGCTGRGCATTTATTCACTGACCTTTGTGCATCAGGATTGCTGCCAGGTTACTGAGCACCATGTGCTCCTCAGGGTGCTGAGTGTCCTTTGCCAGCTTTGCTGCCTTCCTGACATAGGTGTGTGCCTCCTCATAGTGTCCCTGAGCATCCAGCACCGTCGCCAGATCATTCATCAGCACCACACTCTGCACCAGGAGAGAAAAGGGAAGCTGTGGAGCAGTCTGGGGCAGCAGAAGCACCACATTCATTCCCTGTCACACCAGTTAAAGCAGCATTTCCCAGAGAAGTTTTTAGTGAGGAAGTCTTGTATTTCTGTATTTGCATGCTCRTCCTTCCTGGCAGGGGAACAGCCTCATGCAGTGCTGGCCATGTCTGATGGCAGCAGAGTGCTCTAAGGCTGCCTCRTTCCCTCGAGATCAGCCTTTCCTTCCCCAGTGTCCAGCTGCTGCTGTGCAAATCACCTGTGGRTGAGTCTCTCCCTGAACCTCATTTGATATCTGCAAAGCCTTCTCATACATTTTCTGGGCTGCTGGGAGCTCGTTGATGGTCAGGAGGTATCGGGCATAGGAGTCCAGGCTCATCCCAAGCAGGAGCTGGGTGTTGGCCTTTTCTTCATCTGCAAACCGAGAGAAGTGATCACTGCCACAGGATCAAACATGAGCCTCCATCATACCAGAACAGGAAACTGGGGCAGTGTGAAAACAATGGACTGCCATGAGGGCAGCAATTACAGAAACAATATCAAATACAGGGAAATGGAGAAAAAGCAGAAGCCTTTGGCAGACAAGGCTGCCCACCTGATAAGACATCCTCAGACAAGTCCTTCTGCTTGGCAATCTTCTCCTCTAAGGTCAGGAYGCAGAACTGGTAGCCAGCTACGGCTAATTTGTGCCTGCAAAGTGCAAAGCAAAGCTGTTTCAAACCCTCATGAAAGAGCCTCTGCTTGGTCACCCCACCACAGCAAGGCTCAGATGAAAGCAGAAGACACCTTTTGCTGGGAACTCACTGTTTTTGAGCAGCGTAGATRCCGGCCAGCTTGAGGGACATCTCAAGGATGGCGTTGTCATCCTGCCAGCAGACACACAGCACAACTGTTACTCTTTTTATATCTCCCCAGAAACAYTACTTTGTCAGAGAGTTCAGACTTTGAATATCTGAATCTTGTTGCCTTGAGAGCTGCCATCTACTATGGTATTGCAAATTTCCAGTAAGAGGCATTACAGCACAAGAAATAGGCTGCAAGCTGGAAGCACTGAGTGTGGTWCCCAGCTCTTCATCTGAACATACCTCCTTTGTGTCCCCTGCGAGCATATAGCTCATAGTTGCTTTGTAGAGCTTTTCTGCCTGAAACGAGAATTTTGAAGAGGATTCTGAGGAATGATGGCATTTAAAACAAAGCAGAGGCTGACTATGTGGAGGGACCTGCCTCAAATTTGTCACATTTATACCACACCAAGACCAGACAGAAGTGAAAGGCTGACCAGAGCCCAATGATACTGAACCAGTGGATCTTTTTAGTTTTTTTTCTTGAGCAMTGCTGCAGCAGCCAGGCCTTTACCCTGTGTGAACCCAGATTCTCCTTGGAGCAGCCATCTCTGTGCTCAGCTGCATTTCACAGTAAGTATTCCTTTTCCTTGCACACCGTGTTGGAGCTCAAAATTTAACTGTGAGAGCATCTTTCTTAACCTGATGTGCTCACAGGACGGCAGCCCTGAGGGGATCATTCTGCTTTGCGCTGGGCTATCTCTGCCCCACAGTTCAGTCTGCAGCTTGTGCCAGCACCCCAAACCTTCGAGACCATGCACAAGGTGTCAACCTTTAAAGATTCAGAGAGAAAACCCAGAGTTACTCACATTGTCCAGCTGTCCCTGCATCAAGGCCACGTTCCCCATCTGGAAGAGAGGCAGAGAGCGCTGAAGCTCCACCGAGGCAGCGGGGACGACCCCCAGCTCCGCCGCTTTTCCTCCTCCCTCCCGCTGCTCCCCGAATGGAGCCCGGGCCCCGCTGCTCACCATGCTGTAGGTGTAGATGATGGCCTGCGTGTTGTGGTCCTGGTGYGCCCGCCGCAGGGCCTGGTGCAGGAGCCGCTCGGCCTCGGCCAGCTCGCCCTTGATGGCGCTGAGCTGAGGGGGCACCGGGGCCGGTCAGCGCCGGGGATTCCAGGGATGAATCCCGCCCCGGGCCCCGCGCCTCACCTTGGCTCGCTTCAGCAGCAGGATGATGGCATCCTCGCCGTCCTCCTCRTCGTCCCGCGGGAAGAGGGAGAGCCCTGCGGGGACAGGCCGGTGGGTGCCCGGGGCCGGGTGCGCGGTGCCCGGCGGCCGCCGCCCCTCTCACCTCCCAGGAAAGCCAGAGCAGCGCCGGCCGGCCGTGCCCAGCGCGGCCGCACCGCCCCCGCACTGCCGGGGCCGCTGTCCCCGCGGTGTCCCCGGTGTCCCCCTGTCCAGGCGGGCCGGGGCAGGACGGGGCGGCGCCGGGAGCACAGGCGGAACAGAGCCCGCGGCAGCGCCGCCGCCATCCCGAGCGGGCCCTTTAAGAGCGCGCGCGCGCGGCGTGTGACGTCAGCGCGGGCACGGGGCGCCGCCGTGACGTCACTCCCGGAGCGGGAAGAGCCCCGGGAGCGGGGCGGGAGCGGATCCCGCCGGGAGGAGACCGGGAACGGATCCCGCCGGGAAAAATCCCGGGAGCCCATCCCGCCCCTCCGCCAGCCCCGGGCAGGAGCGCCCCGGGCAGCGCCGGCTCCTCGGGACACCGGGGACACCGATGAGCGAGGGGCTGGAGCGTCTCCCTGACGAGGGAAGGCTGAGGGAGCTGAGGCGGCACAAAGGGGACCTCGCCCSTGTAAATACCTAAAGAGGGGTGGCTGAGGGCTGGGCCACGCTCTGCGTGTCCTGCAGCGGCACCAGAGGAACGGGCAGGCACTGACAGCCGGGAAATGCCGCCKGGACAGGAGGAACATCTTCCCTGGGCAGTGAGCGCTCCCTTCCACGGGTCTCAGAGAGACCCGTGTGTTTGTGAGGGATCCTGTGTCCCCAGAACGTGTTAAAAACACAGCATCCATGGTGACCCTAATGATCCCCCACTCGCTCCTGTGTCGTTTCCAGGGATGAATCCAGTGCCAGTGGAATGGACAGTAGTACCTTGCCAGCGGTAGCAGAAGAGCTTTTGAGAGAGATCAAAAAGGCTTTTCAGGARACCTCACACGGTACGTGAAGGATCCCAGCAGGCAGGGGCAGGAATGATGAGAGTCATTGGCCTCCCTTTTTTTACCTTTTTTACCCTGTTGTCTCAGGGGTGGCCTTCACTTTTATGTCCCTGTTTGTGACAACAGACGGGTGTGCAGCACAGATAAAAAGGAGCAGCCCCTTCTCGAAGCCAAATTAAAAAATCAGACCACTTTGAACGCTTCTTTTTGAATGTGACAGGGGTTAACGCTGCTTCTGAGAGCTTCTGGTGTACAGGATGACACTTTAAGGGTAATAAATCAATGCCTCAGGGCAGGAATTGTGCTGTGCCCTCTGCACTGTTTTATAGACTCACCAGCCCCAAAACTAGAGTCAGAAAGGGAAATTTCCCGAACKCGGTGCCTGACTGGCCGGCAGAGGGAGTGTGCTGGTGATCCCAGGGCCAGGAACAGCTTCCCGGTGCTTTAATGAAAGGAGCACAAGCCAGCAGTGAAATCCTGGCCAGTTCCAGCCGCTAGTTAAGAACAATTACCTTCACTGCACTGTGACCTGTGCTGAGAGAATATTAATGTTTGTGTTTACTGGGCGAGTTGCACAGAGTGGCCCTTCCTAAGGAAAAGGGTCTGTTGAAAGAATATTTTTAGCTGCACAAAACCCAAACAAATACGAGTTCAGATAAATCTGTCTGAGCACTATGTGGGAGTGAGGAATGGGCAGAAACTTCAAGTCTAAACTGACAGAATGACCCCAGTGACAGCTTTTTGGCACCCTTGCAGTGTGGCTCCTCTCAGGTTAGAGTAGATCCAGAATCTACATGTGACTTTTAAAAGAGCTTTCTAAATCCTGTTGTAAACTAAGTGAAAATAAAAAAGTTCACATTCGTTCTTAAAGCAGTAGAGTGGTGCTAAAGCACACAGTGAGACAGAGCTGTGGAGACAAACTGATGGATCCCTTTGCAGAACTGAATTCAAATAAAACTGKAAAATTCAAACCAACAGTGCCAGTCACTGAAAGCATTTGAAATTGTCAAATCAAAAGGTTTTTAAAGCCAAAAATCCAGATCTTCCAGTGGGATATGGAGACACAGTACACAGTGTCCCCTGGGTGATAACAGAAAGATCAGACTGGACAAGCAGAGCCTGAGCTGTCAGCTACAACAAACACACGGCTTTGCCTCAGTGTAACTTTCCATCTTCACAAAGAGTTCCAATAAATGAAGACACAATGTTTCAGTGGGCTSTGTTAAAAGCCATAAACCAGTGGCGCCCTGCAAGACTGTGCTGGGAAAAGAACAACATTTTTAAAGTTGTGATGCCAGAGTTCTCAACTCGTGCCAAGAGGGTTTCAGGGAAAATAATATATATGTATTTTTAACCAGCTTCTTAAAGTGACAGAGAAATATGTTGAGRCTTCGTGCCTTTTATTGTGTGCTTTTTAAAGTAGGATGTCATAAAAGAAAGTACTTCTGGGCTTCTGCATTTCTTTTTAAAATGAATCCCTGTGATTGCTGTGCTGGGTAAGTGCCTTAGCACTGCCATCATGGATCATTTTGCTGTTCCTTGTTGCTTTWTTGGTGTCTGGAGAGGATGGTGAGAGTGCTGCAGTCCTGTGTGGCCTCTGGGGGTATCTTGGGGAGACACTCACCCCACTGTGATGTTAAATTCTGCAAAATCACATTTCCTTTCTTTTCTGTTGCAGTGCCTGATGAGCTGCTGCTGGGGTGAGTGTCTTCAGTGTCAGTTCCAGCTCTCATCATGTGCTGCTGGTTTTCTCCTSTGCTTKACCAAGTGCTGCTGAAACACACAARTGCTGCGTGGTTTTGGTTGTAGTGGAGGTTCTGAAGGGCTTTTTTTTTCCCAGAGATTCATGAAATTATCTCTGTAGCACTGAMTCTCCTGTGATGACTTGCTCTAGTGTAAACCCAGGGTGTTTAACCTGAGCTCTGAGTGCAGCCTCAGATCTGGAAGGAGTTTGCTGTGACTGGACTGTTCCAGGGTGATTCATCCCTCTGCCTTCCTATCACTGTGAGCACCCTGAGCTCACTCCTGCTCTTTGAGTCATGGGCACGTGTGATAGACAGGCAGAAGTGTTCTTWTCATCACCCTGCACCAGGGAATTGTTAACCTGCAGATTGAGGGTTTTCTTGTTTAGAAGTCTCAGGTCAGCTTGGTCACCCTTGTGAATATTTCAGTCRTTCCCGAGCGGTGACCTAAGAGATCCAAGTTTCACAACTTCAGCCCTCACCAATTGGTGTTGAAGGTGGAGAAAAGGCACTGTCACAGTGAAAGAGACTTTTCAGATTCATCTTTGACCTTGTGTTCCTGCCTGCMAGGGGATGAGATCACCGAAAACCCTCCAGGCCTTAATGCCCTTGTGTTAAAGTTATCTGCCATAACACTTGTGGAAGGTGTTCTGCCTCCCTCACTCTCYTGGGACCACGGTGGCCTTTGATGGGTGGGGTTAGATTGAACAAACCTGAAAGCTTTTATTTTCGTTTCCTTCTCACCATGAAAGAAGAGAGGAGGAGAGAAATTCCCATGTTAAGTTTAATAATGGTTGGGTGGTAACTCTTGGCAGCCAGAATTCCATCAATTCCCTGTAACCATTAGCTCAGGAGTATTCTGATTAAATTTCCAAATCTTTTCCAAATCTCCTTGAATTTCCTGTGGGCATTTCCATTGAACTGATCAAATTAKGTACACAAGAAAAGAATTCCCTAAATTTGAAAGAGTTCCTGAAACTCACTGAACTCAGCCCCCTTGTAGTCCCAAACCTAATCATGAAGGAATGTCTTACGTTAAGCGTTCCCCCACCCACCTCCTCGCAGCCCTCAGATGGAGCCAGCCCTTTTTGCTTTGGGTTTGTGCAAGTTTTGGTCTTCCTGGAATCTGTCTGTCTGCTTGGCTGCTTATCAATGAGCTTGACTCACTCTGCCTTGCTGCGTCCTTCATGGACTTGGAAACTTTCCCCTTTCTCTTGGTCTCCTGCTCTTGTTCTGTGCTATCTTTTCATCACTGCTGATTCCCTTCTTGTTTACCCTTGGAGCCAATCTAGACTACACAGATTCTTCTCAGCRGATGAAAGGTCTGAAAAGTTAACTGAGTTGCCCTGAGCTCTTTGGAAACYTTCAGAGCTGCTGGATTCACAGGTCTGGAATGACTCTGAGGCCCATGAGCTGTGTGGACAAGAGGCTGAAGGTGCAGATATCCATATTTAATATACACGTTGTCACATATCCCTGCACCAGCAGGAGGTAAAATCCCCCTTGCAGGATGTGCAGAGATCCYCATCCCAAGCATTCCCTCATCCGTAAGTCCATCCCTGCCTGAAAGGGAAAGGGTTTTTAGGGAGAGTGGAGGGATGTAAGGCACGTGCTGCCCCGGRTGTTTATGTGCAATAACTTGGCTGTCTCTGAGCCCTGCTCGGACCTGGGTTACAGATGTAAAACTGATGCTATCTGGTGTCCCCATGTGCACTGGAGTGTCTTAAGTAATTCCCTGATGTTCTCCAGCTTCCTCCTGATGCAGTTTGGTGGGCAGAGAAAGGATTATTTATCTCTCAGTTGTGACCATGATCGAGGAGATGTGATCACTACAAAATGACTCAATCATTCCCCAGGGTTTGAACCGATTTCCTGGGGATGAGGAAGGAGCCCAGTTCCTGTCGCTCCAGGAGCTGTGTATCATCCTTTTTCCAAGGAGATATGTGGTCCATGCCTGGAGCTGGGATTCAGAACCAGCTGATCCAGGGATATTTTCACTTACTGCAACAAGAAAAAATGTTGAGGTCTGCAGTGGGGACCTGCTGGGTTCCACAGGGCTCATCTGTGCACTGAGCCTAAGCCAGGTGCTCTCCCTGTGTGCTGTGGCCTAACTGCAGACACCTCCTCTTCCAGGCTGAAGTTCATTTTTGGTCCATGTGCAGTCCCAGCTCTGGATTTGGTGGATCAGCGCTCTGTCACCCGACTCAGGTCCCCAAGTGGAAGGATTCTCTACCAGGTACCTACTCCTCTTTGCTTTCTGATGTTTTCCAGCTGCCATTTGAGCCTTGCACAGCGTGGATAAACACACAGACAGCACCAGTGTTTTACAAACTCCTGAAGTGACACTGGAGAGCAGCAGCCACAGGCTACAATTACAGCAGCACATTTCAGTACCATCTTCCTTRTGGCTCCCAGCCAGCCAGAGACAATTTATGTGTTTGTGGGCATCACAGCAAGGAGGAAGTTTTCCACGGATTGCTAATTTTGCTTTATTGCCCTCATCCTATCCAGCAGAGGAAGTTCTTCCTCTTGAGCAGTTGTACACAACGCGGTGTTATCTGCCATCGCTGCGTTCCTCTCCCCRATGAGCACCAAACCTCTTGACCCCTGCTTGGCAGAGGATCCTYCTGCCTGGGAGGAAGCAGCTCAGGCCAGACCCGTGGGTTTCGTTCTGGCTCACTGTAGGCGAGGCTGTGAATCACAGAAAGGTGTCCCTGAAATGGCATTTTGGGGAGAAGAACTCACCTCAGCCCTAAGATCACTCACAGCACAGTTCCCTGTTCTGTGGTCCCACAGCACTGGTGGCATCTCTTTTGGGACAATCTGTCCGTGCTGGGAGCCATTCACCAGCTGCATCCAGCCTGTGGCTCACGGAACCAGAGAGACCCTGCTGTGCCCTGGCYAAGCACTGGGAMCCCRTGCCCRTAAGATTTAGGTCAAGAAGTACCCAATTCCTTCTCCTCAGCACTTCAGACCCCCTCATCTAGCACAGCCCCTCCAGGGCTGGGCTGGTTCTGTGCTTTTCACCCACCAGAGGAGGGGGAATGTCTTTGCTCCCTGCTGCAGCAGCCAGGAGGAACATTTCCAAGTGTCCTCTCTGCAAAGGGCCTTTTCTCCTCCACTGGAGGCGCTTTGGGGTCGTGTAGGGTGAGAGGAGAGCTGTGAAGTCAGGCCTGGCTGATGGCACAAACCCTTTTCACGTGTTCAGAGCTTGCCTTGCTTGGTTTGCACACGGAGCCTTGATCACTTCTGGGGTCGAGGAGAGGACACAGCCCCTCCAGAGGGACGTGAATCATACACAGGGCTCGAGAACAGCCCTGGATTGCAGCTCAGGGCTTGGCTCTGGGTATTTGGTGAAGCCTGAGAAGCTTCCAGCATCCTTAGGCAGCAGCTGCCTTGCTGATGGATTGAATGTTCAAAGGCTTTTCCTTTTTTACTGCTGCTCATCTGGAAATGCCACTGGGCAGAGAATGGCCCCATCTTCCTTGCAGAGCTTTGGCAGGCTATGGCAGAACCTTGCTGGGCACCAATTAATATCTCCTGATATTAATAATTAATATCTCCTGATATAAATAATGGGCTCAGCTGGTGCACACTGACAGTGTCAGGACTGGGAGAGGGAGCCTCTGGTTCCCCTGTGGAGAAGGGACCYCTGGACAGGATGGTCAGGGCTAGTCAGCAGGAGTTACTCCAGGAAGCAGATTCCTGTGCCTCCAGCTGCATTCCTCCTTARTGGAGCTCCATTGCTGATTCAGGCCACGCTGATGAGTTCATTAACAGGAATCTGAGGAGATATTTTCTCCGGGGGTGTGAGGTTGGTCCCGTTGTGAAATTCCTCCTCATCACAGCTGTCTGAGATGCAAAGACAAAGAGCAGAGTCTTCCCTGAGGCCRCTGGCTGGAGCAGTGACAGGAACACGATCTGGGGTCATTGAACCTGAGCCCCTGGGTGGGGACATGGGAGTCACTGGCTCTTCACTGCTGTGTGGTGTAGAAATGTGTAGAGWTGTGCCCCAGTGTGTGACCGCAGGGAAAGGGACATCCCCGGCTGCCTGGACCCTGCACAATCATCCCTTTTAATCATCCCCTGGGAAATCAGCCCTGCCATTGGCACCCAGATGTGGTCGAGCAGGAATGTGAGGTGCTGCTTCCACTTGCAGCTGGGTCTGGAGAACCCTTTGAGGCCATGGGGCTGCTTCTCTTGTGAAACCTCTCTGGGTCATCGTAGCCAAATGTGAGCTGTTGATAATTCTGTATCACCCAGCACATCTCGGGTCCTGCTGCAGGGGAGGAAGGCTCTGCTCAGACAGGCCCTGCAGTGTGGGCAGCTCTTGCCCTCAGGAGCTGAGATKGGAGAAGAAAGAGCCCTCAGACAGATGAAAGCTGGGATTTGTCTCTCAATGCCTGGGCGTTAATGCTTCTCCTGTTTAACAGAGGAGCAGCACTGATGGAGAGTCCAAGGGCCGGACTCCTTGATTTAAATTATCCCAAGAGAGCCTGGATAATGCCTGCCCTGCTGCAGACTAAAGCCAAGCCTTGCCAGCCCAGGTCAGGCCTAAATCCCACAGGCTGCAGGGATGGTGGGGCTGTGCTGGATGTGGCAGAAGGGCGCAGTGTGGACCAGGCAGCATTTGGGGCACTCTTTAGCTCTGTCCAAGTGGCAGAAATGCTGAGATTTGAGAGTGAAGCAGAGCAGAGGCAGTGCCTTAGCCCTGCCAGCTGGCACTTGCACTGCTCACATCCTGYGCTTTTATTGGATTCTTCTTTTTTATTATGTCTTTTTTTGATCATTTCCTAGAACTGTATGGCAGATGCACAGGCTGTGGTGCTGCCTGTCTGTCCTTGCTGGGGCCTCAGCTGCCCCTCCTGTGCCCCCACACGCTGGCAGGGACACCACAGGGGGATTTTTGCTCACTGAGCAGCCAGAAAGCGCCCAGAGATGAGGACAGTGGAAGGAAATCTCACCTCAGAGCCAGGAGGGCACCCCAGTGCCTGGATGGGCTGCAGCTGGCCAGGAACAGAGGCACCTTTTTCTCCCAGTCTWTGGATTTTAGGTTTTGCCTTTTTAGGCAGAAGCTGTGTCCTTGCCATGTGGGTCAGGATGGGGGAAYGCTGAACTCAGCCCAAATCTGGCAGTGTCTGTCTGAGGCTTCCCCCCCTCCTCAAAGGAAAACACTTGGGAAGGAAAGGCACCATCGGAATACTTCATCTTGGAAAAAACAATCAAAGGGGCTCGAGGAAAACAAACTTATCACAAGTGAAACAAACTCAGCCTGCAGTAGAAGGAGGACCCAGGGTAAAGGCCAGACTGAAAAAAAAACAAAAAAAGGGAATGCGAGTCTTGTGTCCTGGATCTGCTGGGAGTGAGGGGGATTTCAAGGCTTTGGCATTTCTATGGGAGAGCCTAAACTTCTGAATGGACAAAGGGTGCAGGGAGAGCTCCAGGGACAGGAGAACACTCGCCTTGCAAGGGCAGCTCTGGCCCGTGATGGACAGCATTCATYTGGAGGGGCTTGGAATGCCAGGGGTGTCCTGGAGGGAGCAGCAGCCTGCAGAGCTCCACTGCTTTTTCCCGTTTTTGTGTTTATCTTTGGGTGCCACAAACCCAGCCTGAGGTGGGGGAAGGGTGTGATGTGCCCTCAAAGCCCAGTGCTGCTCTGTTCTGCTCCTGCAGATCTTTCCCTTGCTGTAGGTTGGGCTCTTAGTTTTCTAAAAGCTATTTTCCARTCTTGAAGAAACCAGAAGGGAAATAATAATCCAGAGGTTGTCTTTCCTACCTCCTGCAGTCAGCTCCAGCAGCTCACAGGCTGCTCCATGCTGGTCACAAATGCTTCCCTCACCTGTTTGCTGCACCCCACGCCCCTGGTACAGCCCCAGTGCCAGCCTTGCAGGGAGCAGCATGTGGGAAAARCAGGCAGTGCTGTTCCCAAACTGAGCTGGAGCAGGGAGGCTTCTCTGGAGASTTCAGCTTTGTTTATTCAGGCCGATCTGGATTCCAGTAGCTGCAGCTGCTTTTGGGAGCAGAACAACTTCAGAGGTTGGAAAAGGAGAGCACTTGCACTCCCTGCAAGTGCTCAGTGCTGCTCCCCTCCTGTCCCCAGCCCCGTGGTGGCTCTGGATGCACAACTGGGCTTGGTGTGACAGGAGAGCCTTTGTCCTCTCCACTGTCCTGAGCCTGCCAGTGCAGGACACTCCAGGTGACCTGCAGGTGACAGGAGGGGCTGGCACTTGCTGGGAGGGCAGGGAGTGCTGCCACGGCTCCTTTGGTGCTCCCTGGGCAGACAAATCCCTGGAGCTGGGATCTGCTGTGAGCACAGTGTAGGACACTTCCTCACCTGCAGGGAGAGGAGCTTGTAGAGACCATGGGAAACCTGAGGAGCTGCAAGTGTAGGTGGGTCACTGCAGTGTTTGGGGACACTTCTGTACTGTGACASCTCCTTGTCACTGCTGGGTCAGTCCAGACCCTGCCTGAGTCAGAGAAATTGAAATGAATCCTGCCTCTGACTCCTCATTTCTTTGGTTTCAGGTCCTTGGAAGCTCAGGCAAACTCTACACCTGCTACAGCTCCTGCCACTTCTGCACRTGTCCTGCCTTTGGGTTTTCTGTGCTGCAGAAGAACGAGAGCCTTCTGGTGAGTTCTGTGCCTCAAACTGGGACTGGGGACAAGGCTCAGCTCTGCTCCTTGAACCTGCAATTCCCAACAAGCATGAGTGTGGGCCTGACCCAGTGTGTGATTGGCCCGAGAGCCCAGGTTTTGGCTGCAGCCAGGCCTAGGAGGKGATTTTGTTGATAATGATGCATTACTTGAGAGATTGATAATCCCCAAGCTCTTGGGACAAATTCTGCCACTGCTGCCTGCCCCATGGGCTGTGGCTGGTGGGGTGGGGTGGGCTCAGGGGGTCTGCAGTGATGGGAGAGTGTCAGGAGCCACATCCCTGTATTGCACTGCCCTGGTGGCAGCTCTGGGGACACTGAGCACCCCTGTGCCAGGAGGGAACCCTGTTTCTGGGAGGGCTGAGCACTTCATCAAACACATTTTGGATTCCTGCTCCACGCAGAGCCTGACATCCCTGCTGTTACCTCTGCAGTGCAAACACATCCTGGCTGTCTACCTCAGCCGGGCCATGGGGGCCTGCCAGGAGCTGTCTGTGTCCGAGGAGCAGCTCGCAAACATCCTCCTGGCTGAGGAAGAGGATGAAGGATGAAGGATTTGGGYCACTCCTGGCTGTGCAGCTGGTGTTTTTACTATCTACAAGGCTGTCAAATGCTCATCGTGGCTGGTTTCCTCCTGTGCTGCAGCCAAGCATCACATTAATTAGCAGCCTGGCACTGATAAATTAATTAATGATTGTTAAGARGCCTGTGTTGACTTCAATTTCATTTATTTAGGCTGTTTTGGGATTTCTGAAGCTGTAATTGTGATGTGGGGATGCAGACAATCCACAGGTCTCAGTGATCCACAAATTACAGAGCTGCTSTGGCACTTTCAGGTGGCAGCTCAGAGCAAATTCTGATTCAACAGTGGCAAAGCTGCACCAGGGACAAGGGCAGGGAGCCCTCAGCACYCTGAGGCTGGTGACAGCTCTGTGCTTCACTGTTACAGGATCTTTGCAAGCATCATCCTGGTTGCTGTGCTTTAAATGGACCATTTTCAGACACTTTGACCACCTGAAGGCTGTGGTGTCTCCACACCAGCCCCGAGCTGGGAACCAGCTCCTTGCAGCTGTGATTCCCTGTCCTCCCCGAGTGCAGTGTGGTCTCATGTCCTGCACTTTGTGAACGCATCAACCACAAGAAATAACGGGGCACAGGCTGAGCCGGGGTGTGTGGCTGGTAAATGAAGCATTTTGTATGTAAATAACAGTTACTGCAAATACAAAATGTGAGCAACACCAGGAAAACACATCCACCTGTGAACATTAGAGCAGTGACAGCTGAATGGCCGCAGCTGTGCTCACTACACAAAGTTCCTCTGCCGTTTTTGCTTCACATTTTTATGGAAACCTTCAGAGGTTTTTATTGAGGGGGGTAAGGGAGGTGTCCTATTTTTATTCTGCCTTAAAATGTCTTTGGCTCAGATCCACAAAGGCCCAGTGCCCATGACCTGGGCCAGAGTTAATGCCCAACAACCCAATGGCCTGGCTGGACTAAGGATGCACCACGTCCATCTGCAGAATTCTGGCTCATGGGAGGCACAGAGAGGGAGCAGTGGTGGATTCTGAGCTGCACTGGAAGCTCTCACATGTGGACAAGTGTTGTGGGACTCTTTTTTTTGGTGTTACAGCCCTGAGAGTTTCACTCTGTTGCTKCTGGGAGAGTTTGGGTGGTTTTCAGCCAGCCAAAGGGAGAGATTACATCCTTTGTTGTGAGGATAAATGCGGCTTGCAACCACTTGGCAACGCTGCCAGAGCTGCAGGTGAAACCCTGCTCGTTTCCAGCTGTGATTAACAGRAGGAACTCGGCCAAAGATAACACAGAAGGGAAAGAATGAACGGGGRAGAGAGTCAGGCCCTGCCCAAATGGCAGGAGATGGCTCCCTGTGTCAGCTGGACYCTGCCCAAGGCAGATGCAGCAAAGCTCAATGGGACTGTAAAAGGAGGAGTGCTCGGGACGGGGACTTGAACTCCTCAGGTTCTTGTTGGGAATGCCCATGTCTGAGAGAGACAGAGCTGCAGCTAAATTTGAACATTGCATAAACATGTMCAAAGCCATTCAGAGCTCACGGGGGATTTCACCCAGGTTTGGGGCTGGCTCTCACAGCCGAGCTGCTGCAGTGGCAGTGAAATCCAGCACTCCCAGTGAGCCWTTCCCTGTGCGTGGTGGGCCCAAAGTCATTCCTGCAGCTGCTGTCTGCAGGTCTTGCCAGCTGGCAGAGGAAATGCTGCAGGAACAAGGTTTCTTCAGCTTTTCAACTGATTTTACGCTGTATTTGTTATTTYATATGCCAGAGAAATGAAACTCCTGTGGTCTTGTATTACCCYCCTTTTAGTGCAACACAGTTAAAAAAAATATAAAGTTGATTTCTGTGTGATTCAAGTACAATTTTTCAGGGACAAACTGCTCCAGGCATGGCAGTCTGTCCACTGGACCTGTTGCTCAGGAACTGGCTGTGTTTAACCTTCCTTCCCTGCAGCCTGGCTCTGGGAGCYCTGCTGCCTCTCTCTGCCTCCCTGCACGAGTTACTGCCACAACGTGGGTTTAATACTTTAATTCGTGCACTCCAGCCTCTCACCAGTTGCAGGATGATGCTGCTGGCACCGAGTGCTTCAGAGGGACCACAGCGAGGTGGTGGCAGGTCTGAGCTGGTCAGGAGCAGCTCCATCTCTGCTCTCACCATCACCTCGTTCTTCCCAGATTAACTCTCTGTTCTCTCTGCTTCTGTCCAGTCTGGGCTATCACAGTCACATGTTGAACTGTGCAGTAATTACTGAGCTGTGCTGGCAGAGTTATTAACCTGCAGTATAATTAAGAGTGCTCTGCTGCTCTGTGGGCTTTGGCCTTGCTCAGAGTGACAACCTGCAAGGGGAACTTCTTCCCCAGAGAGCTTGGCCAAGATCAGCTCACAAGCCAGGCCATTCTAGATCCTCACACACCATAGCTCCCTTCTGGTCTCTTTTTTGTTATTGATGCAGGCCAGGATCAGGAAAAATAAGRATCCCTCCCCTCAGTGCCTGGAATACAGATTCAGTTTCACACCAGCAACTGGGCTAAGTAAGACTTTTTCCCATCGGAGAATACAAGCTGCATCAAACAATTGATGGAATAATTAGGGTATTACCAAAGTGCTGTCAAGTATGGACTTGGAGAACAACTCAAAAAACAGACACAAAATTATTACTCCTAAATGAATAAAAATATTAAAAAATAATAATAATAATAATAATTAAAATAAAGATCCTATGACTTGACGTGAGCAGCACAATTGGGGAAACATCCCCCCAGCAGGTGAGTCTTTCCCAGTCAGTGTCCAACCTGGAAAGGAAACACCTGGAAAGGAAACAGGACAGGATCACAGSTCTCACACCCCCTGGGGTTACAGAGGAGGGTGAGCCGCACTCAGTGTCCCCGCTCAGGTCACTCCTCTACGAGGCACTACGTTAATTACAAAAATAAAAATCAAAACACAGCTGCACAACTGCATAGTGGTCATCTGTGAGCAGCCCCGTCGGAGCTCCTGGAGCCGCTCACAAGGGGAAGGGCAGTGCCAGGGATGGGCTGGGGACCCAGGGCCAGCAGGGGCAGGGTCATACGGTCACCGAGGCCACCGGGGAGTCGATGTTGATGACAGTCAAGTGCTGGTTGGTGTCCCCAGGGCACTTGGGGAAATCGTCACTCTTGCAGAGGATCTTGGAGAGGATCTTGCGGAAGGTGTAGCGGAAATCCCTGATCCTGTAGGCGTAGATGATGGGGTTGATGACGGAGTTGGCGTGGGAGAGGATGATGGCCACGTACATCACCCACTCGGGCTTGGATCTGGAGAACTCCTCGTGGAAGTGCGTGATGCAGTTCAAGATGTGCAGGGGCAGCCAGCAGAAGGCAAAAAGCCCCACGATGATGGCCAGAGACTTGGCCGCGTGCACCTCCTTCTGCAGGGTGGTCCTGGAGTTGCCCATCAGCTCGATCTGGTGCAGCTGCTTGCAGGCCACCATGAAGATCTTGATGTAGATGCCCAGCATGATGACGAGCGGGAGCAGCACRCAGCCGAAGAAGTTGAAGTAGACCATGTAGCTCATGGTCACCACGTTCTCAAAGAGGCACGAGATGAAGCAGCCGTGGTGCTCTGTGCCAGTGTCAGCCCCCGTCTCGTTGGTGGCGTTGGGACAGCCGCTCATGGCTTTGTTCCAGCCCATGAGTGGGGTCAGTCCGATCCCAAAGGACAGGAGCCACAGCACGGCGATCAGTCCCCTGGCCCGCTTGCCGGTCACCAGGCTGTTGTACCTGCARCCCCGGGACAAAAGCACAACAGATGTTACACCAATGAGCACTGTGACTCCCCTGCAATTAAAGTCATCAGTGTTTAGGCTAATGAGACAAAAGCCACGCCCACACCCATGCGGGGGCCTCACCTCTGTGATCACCTGAGGGGAAAAAAATCTCACCTGTGTTCTCCACCCGTGGCACAGTGATTTGGGGAGGTGACTCATTTACTATTCCTGAGAGGCGCCAGGCACTGCCCCAGCCCACAAACCCCTGCAAGGGGAGGGAAAGGACTTGGAGTCTTAAAAAAGGTTCTATCATTGCATGATCCTAAACCACCAACTGCTGGGAGGGCACGGACAGGGAGCCTCCCTCTGTGAGTGATGCCCTCTCTGGCTCTGAGCAGCTACTGCTGGGCACGTTGGGGCAGCTGCTGGGCCACACCAGCCCCTGGGCTGACCCCGTCCARCTGGGGCAGTGCTGGTGCTCAGTTCCACATGTCAGTCCCACTCGGGTTATGAAGAAGTTTCACTGTGGCCCAGGGACAGTCAGTGCAGAGCTGAGCCTTGTGCTGCCCCACACCTTCCTCACCCCACTGAGCCCCTGCACGGCCCCTCCGAGACACGAGCAGAGCTGGAACCTAAAGCAGCAGAAGCCAAAAGTCTGGTTTGGGTGCAGCCAGAGCAGAAGCCAAAATCAAAGCATCAGTGGGATCCCTCTGGAGATCGGAGGAACCAGCGAGTGCCAGAAGACAACATGAGAAACCCATTCCTGTCCTCTGCAGGGCCAGCCAGAGTCTGCTGGCTGACACACGTCCCTCCTTCCCACACCCTGCTCTCTGTGCTTGTTTACTCTGGCTTGGCTGCCCTGCTCCTCCTTTGCTAAGAACGTTTGTTCTGATTTTCTTCCGGCCCGTGAGGCAGGGGAGGGTTTTATTCCCACAGAACTGCAGCTGTGCCTGTGAATCACTGCACTGCCTCCGTGTGAGCTGAGCCTCCTGCTCCTCCTGCACAGGCAGGAGGGGACACTGGGGGCTGYCAGCACCAGCTGGGGGCACAGAAGGGCTGGGGGAGCCTTCAGTTTCTCTTTTTTTCTCTTTCAGGCACAACCTGGGCTGGCTGGGAGGGTGCAGGAGCAGCAGCCACATTTGGGCACTGCTGAATTGGGAACATAATCCATGGGTTGATGTCTAAAGGGCAGGTCCMGCCACTGAGGGGCTTCTCCTGCATTTTTCTCTCGCTATTATTAAGTTTCAATAGTTCAGAAGATGAGAAGTTCTCACAGCAGTGAGTCCAAGCCCTTTGCTTTTGAAACTCCCCATGAAGTTTCAGAAGCTGGAGCTTGTCTGGGGTTGTGAGACCTGAAATCATTGAGATTTGAGCAAGTTGACAGAAATCCAATCTCTTGGTGAAGTCCCAGTCTTGAGCTCCACCCTGGCCAAGTTCAGTCAGTGCTGCAGAGGCACCAGGAGCTGCTGCTGCCCCTCAGCTCTGCCCGTGGAAAGGGGAATCGGGCTTGATGTGCTCAKAGGATCTCTCCAGGTGCTCCATCCCAAAAACCACCATGGGGAGACTGGAAAATGCCAAAGGGCCCATGGTTCAGAAACAGAACCTGAAAGAGCAGAGGGTTTTGTGTGCTCAGGAGCGGGAGGAGCCGCTGTGGCCATGCCGAGGATCTCCCAGACTGGTAACATTCGGTGCTGCCTCTTGCTGAAAACATTTGACCCCAAATAAGGYTTCTTCCATCTGCTCTTCTCCTGAACTCTTTTGCAGAAATAAGGCTTGGCTTGAAGGTTTCCAGGACCAGTCCAGAAGCCCCTTCATGTTCCAGTGGCTGTACTGGTTTATTTTAGAGCTGCTCGCTCTTCCCAGTGCTCCCAGCGGAGCTGCAGCCAGGATTGTGGCACGTGCGTTTTTATATCTTTCTGTGAAAACATTCTGGATTCCCAGTCTGCRAGAGGCAGAGCTGAGCTGGAGGCCCAGGGGAGAGGTGGAGATGGTTATTCACAGAGAACAGCTGCCCTGCTCAGATTAGCTCTTTATTTCCCCAGAATTTGCTTTGCAAATCCCTCCYTCCATCTCTCCATTCAGCAGGTACTGATGGTGACCATGGCTGTGGCCAGCAAGAAGAGCTCAAGTGAAATTGGGAATAACCTGATGTCCTAGAATTGTTCATTAATTATCTTGTTATTACCTTAATACACTTGTATTTGGTGGGACACTGCCTGTATGGCCTTAAGTGAACACAAGTTAAGCACAGGCTTAAAAAAAAAAATTAATGAAATTAATGACTGTCACCAGATCTAGCCATGAAGAGTCTCACAACTCTTTAAACTCTTCCCTAATCTCTATAAAACGTGGTGAGACAAAGAAGAACCAACAGATTTTCACAGCTCAGATTTCTCCAGCAAACCCCTCCTTCATTCTCTTTTAGGCTTAATATTATTAGGTAAAAAAAAAAAAAAAAACAACCTATTAAAGTAAATTTACTCACCTAAGTCTGCTCAACTAATGTATAACAAATATTGAATCACCTCTGCGTTTCTGCCCGGAGGCATCAAATGTTGCTTTAATGTAAATAGCAGCTGAATATTTTTAAATGATTTATTGGGATTAAATCACCTGGCAATGCATTTAGTTCCTTTGACACCTCCAGGCAAAKCCTCTTTACTGGTGCAATCACCACRAAGKYTTTAATTAGCCCAGCTCCCTCCCCGTGGACACACGGGAGCCCCGATGGCACCGTGGGGTGAGCCAGGATTGTGTCCTGATGGATGGAGCTGTGACATTGGCCCCAATATCACTGTGGTGCTTTCAGGAGAGCTCAGCTGCTCTTGCAGTGTCACTCTGGGGCTGTCCCCTCTGTGCCCTCACCCCAAAGGGYCACAAAAGCTTCATCTGGGGCTCCRYGRCCCTGCCACTGAGGCTGCACGAGGTGTTCCCTGCTCCTGGTGGCCTCCTCCCCAAAAATGCAGAATTTTCCTGGGAGAGCACCCAGCAAACACCCAAAGGAGYGAGCTGCCCCTTGCTGTTGTAGGATGGTTGGGGTTTGGGTTTTCCTGCATTTCTGCTGTTTCCTGGGGCTGGGCAGCAGCCAAGGGCCCGGGCTGGCACTGAGCACAGCTGGCACGGAGCAGGACACGCTGCCAGCCCGGTCTCTCCCGGGCACGAGTTTGGCTCCTGAAAGGCAGGAACTGAGTCATGTCCTGCACGTCCCTGGCATCTGCCAGCACCCCTGCACTCACCCCTGAGCTCACCCCAGCCCTGAGCTCTGTCAAACAGGAGAAATTCAGCATTTGGGGTGATGGGGTTGGGRCAGGAACAGCAGCAGCCTGGAGGAAACACTCTGGGATGGGGCTGTTATTCCCACGTTTTTTATCTCAGAGAGCAGGAATGGGGCACAATCCTGCCCGGCCCCAAGCAGCCCTAAAGGATGGGCAGATCAAAGCCCTGTGTGCCACACAGGCWCTGTCCTGTCCCTCCATGTCCCTGTGCCAAAGCAGAGGCTGCTCCAGGGCTTTGGGCTGGTTCTCCCACAGCCTCCAGGGAGCAACTTCAGGGCTTAAACTCCAAACTCACACATGGCCTGTGCAGAGGGAGCCTGGGACTGGTGCTGCCCTGCTCCCTCCCCACTCTGCCCATTTGGAGCTGGGAGAGGAGCCCATGGAGTTTGCAGAACTGGGGCCAGGCAGGTGCTCTGCTGCAAACAAGCAATGACATTTATATATTTCTATTTTAAGTGTGAAGGGAAATGCACAGACACCTCCATTCACCAGGGGTGAGAACAGCTTGGCTGCCAAGCATTGTGTCCTTGTCACCTCCTCGCAGCTGTACTTTGCATTTGCTGCTTTTTTTTTTTTTTTTTTTTTTTTTTTAGCTATATTAATAATAATATAATATTTTTTTGAGCTGCCACTGTGCTCCACGCACAGCCACAGAACGGAGATCACACACCAGCTGAAACATCCTGGCAGAACATTTTAAATGCATCACAAATTGCACCTTAGAGAGGAGCGGGGAGGGAAAAAAAGAAATAAAAAGCCGTGCTGTTTAACCAGGAAGGAGTTGGCGGCGAGAGATCGGATCAGTGGTTATGCTATCAGCTGGGGAAGCAGGACATCTGCGTGTGTCCCTGTCCCGGGCCAGACAAATCACTTCCTCCCGCATCTGTCCCCATTGTGCGCGGGGACAGCAGCAGCGCTGCCACCTTCCGCTGTCACTGTCACCGCGCCAGCCCCGGCTCAGGTGAGCTCGCGGGTCAGGAGGCAGGAAAAGGAAAAAAAAACCCGGGTGGGCTTTACAGGCAGCCCTGGGGATGGCTCTRGGATCAGCCGGAGGGTGGAGGGGAACATTCTCTCCCTGCCCTGGGTCCCCCGTGTCCCCAGGCACGGCAGGTCCTGCCTGACAAACACCTGCAGGTTTAAAATCCGAGATTTTATTCACACCCACGGGTTTATCCCTCCTGTGAGCCCCTCCGTGCCCGGGGTGGGGACAGCGAGCTGGGAGAGGGGYTCATCCCCACACTCAGCCCTGCCACCACTGTCCCCACAACGGGAAAAGTGCGTTTTAGGCTAAAACCTACAAATTGCACACGGCTGGGTAATCCGGGGGATTAACACGGGAAATTGCAGGGGAGAACACTGCGAGGGACGGATCCGCGGCCCCGGCGAGGTGTGAGCGCCTCTGTCACGCCTCTCGCAGCAGCCCCGAGGGATCTGAGGTGATGTCTCGGTGTCTGTGTGTGTTCGGGGTGRGAAAATGTGACTGAAAGCTGAACTCAGACGCCGGCGGTGTGAGGGGGGCGGGCTGGGGCAAACAGAGGCGAGCAGAGCCCCGGAGAGCAGGAAGGAAATGAGCTCAACTCCCCCCGCACTCTGCTCTCACACTCCGGCATCCCCCGACATCCAAACATCAGCAAAAAAAAACCCCATCAGCTCCCCCAAAAACGTCCCAGCTCTGGCAGGAATGTGTGACACGGGTGTGACACCAGCACTGTGTCACCAAGGGGTGTCTGTGAGTCCTACAGAACTGTCCCCCGCTGTCCCTGTTTAAGGTCTCAGCTCCCCCTCTGCACCACCCGCGCTCCCCAGGACCCTGCAGCCCGGCCTTATCTGCCTGCTGGGCCTGGGGCTGAGCATTTTTGTCATTCCAAAGCTCCCCGAGGGTCAGAGCTGCGTTWGAGGTGCCTGGCAGAGGTGAGATAGGGGCTGGGATGCAGAGGCAGCTGTTGGGCTTTGATCCCGCGTCCATAACAGCAGTGACCACTGCCCCTCCCGGGCCCCTGCTCACCCCGATAAGGGTGGAGATGGCAGATCTCTGCTGGACCCCTCTTTCTGCAGTGGAACAGGGGCTAAACCCCTTTCTGAAGTTCCCAAACTGCTGCCTGTCCATCTGCCAGCCCCACCGAGCTGCTGCTGGCCTTCTCTCCCTGCAGAGCCCTGGGGTCTGACAGGTCAGCAATTCCCCTGTGCTTCATCCCAGCCTTTTCCAGCAGCTCCAGGAGCCCATCCCGCCCTCTGCTCCCTGCAGAGCCCTGGGGTCTGACAGGTCAGCAATTCCCCCTGTGCYTCATCCCAGCCCTTTCCAGCAGCTCCAGGAGCCCATCCCACCCTCTCCTCCCTGCCTGGGCACTGCCAGCTTTGACAGAACCCCCAGCCCCGTGCCAGCTGTGCCACTGCAGCACAAGGGGCACATCCACGGAAGGTTTGAGCYRWGRRAAGGGGAGACACAGCWSAGAGCTGCTCCCACAGCTCCTGCAGGGACTGAGCTCTGTCCCTTGTCCCCAGTGGGTCACAGTGACCCCAGTGCCCACATGGCACTGAAGGGACACACACACAGGGACACACCTCCACGGATGCACTCCCAGGTTATTTGTGGCTCATGCCCAGGCCTGATGTCATCCAYTGGATTAGGAGTTAATCCTCTCTTTGGCAGTGCACAAATTCCCTAAACCCAGTCACTGCTCCAAGCCTGGGAGCTGATGGGGCGGGGAGAGGACTGACACATCTGTAGGCACAGCTGGAGTCACGAATTCCTGGCATCCTGCAGATCAAATACAGCAAGAGGAGTCCCCAAACCCRCCCGTGGTCACTGCCTGGGGCAGCCCAGGGCTGGGGCAGAACACTCCTCAAAGCCTCCTTTTTGTGGTCTGTGCTCATTGCTCTGACAAACAGAAAATTCATAAAAATCCSAAGCAGCAGCTTGATAATTAAAGCAAAAATTTGCAACTCCAAAATAAAACAGTTTCTGCCAAAACATTTTGCTTTCGTGTATTTTTTTTGCAGGGGGAGGTCAAAAGATCTTCTGGAGCAAAATTCTGCCAGATTTCAATAGCTGCTTTTTTTTTAAAAAAAAAAAAAAATCTTAATTTAACCTGTGTTTTTACAGATTGAACTGGCCAAAATGGGAAAAAGCTCCTAAATCCAAAGATCTGGGTTGTGGCTCAACCTGCAGATCAGTGTCCTCAGCCAACAGCCTGGAACCAACCCTGACATCCCCGATGCTCCCCAGCATCCCTGCTGTCCCCCAGCTTCTGCAGGAGCTGTGTTGGGGCAGAGGTCCCAAAGACAATTCCTTTTCCTCTCAGGACTTCTGTTATTTTTGGGGAGGGAAGTGGCCTCGGAGGTGTGGGAAAGATATAAAAATCTGGGAGATACATTTTAAGGAAACCAGGCTGCTCACAACTAAAAATAGCAGTGATTTCCCCTCTCCACTTCATGACCATGAGGGCACATGGGATTATTCCTGATTTTATTGTTGTGTTTTGGCTGCATCCGAAGGCTGGAGTGAGTGGCAGCTCTTTGGGACCCCTCCAAGTCCCCCGAGTCCAGCTTGGCTGACACAAACTTCCCTAAAAATGTGACAGCTTCATTGCTCAGAGAACAACCCAGCCCTCCTGCCCTTACTGGGTTTGTGGCACTTGAAATCAGTAATTCTGTGATAACCAAGGTCGGGCACAGCATCCCGATGGATGGGGAGGCTCTGGAAGCAGGAATCAGAATTCAGGATTCAGGAATCAGGAATCAGAATTCAGGATTCAGAAATCAGGATTCAGAATTCAGGAATCAGAATTCAGGATTCAGGAATCAGGATTCAGGAATCAGAATTCAGGATTCAGGAATCAGAATTCAGGAATCAGAATTCAGGAATCAGAAATCAGGATTCAGGAATCAGAATTCAGGATTCAGGAATCAAGAATCAGAATTCAGGATTCAGGAATCAGAAATCAGGATTCAGGAATCAGAATTCAGGATTCAGGATGGTTCCTGTGCTCTCGGGAGTGGGCACAGTGTGAGAGCCACCCAGGAGCAGTGGGACACACCCAGGGGTGCAAGGACTAAAGGAAATGAGGCAAGGGCACGGGGAGGAAGGGCGGCTGCAGTTCTGGGTGGTGATGGCACCCACAGGGTGCCAGGGGAGGGCCAAGGGGATTTCTCTGCTCCCCAGGGGCTCCAGCCCTCCTGCTCGATATCAAACCCCTCCAGTTTGCTTTGCTGAGTGACAAAGTGAGAGTGGATCCAGAAGGGATCTGGGAACAATTCTGTGCTGGGGAGCACAGGGGGAACCCCTCCTCTGCAGAGCCTCAGCATCAGCCAAGMCACCTCTGGAAAGGATGAGGRAAAAGCAGCAGCAATCCAAATTTAATCTGTCCCACGAGGACAGCAGGAAGGAGCAGCACTGCTGCCTTCCTCATGTCCAAGATAATGGGGRCAGCAGCTCCTGTGGGACWCTGGCAGGGTCAGGGCAGCAYYRTTACCARATCCTGATCCYATTAACAGATTGTGAAYCCATACATGGACCCTCTGGCTGAAAGGACCCAGAGAGGTGCAGAAAGGGAGAGGATGTGGCYGTGGATCCCTGTTCCAGCTCATGGCAAAGCTTCCCTGGCACATCAGTCCTGCCCTTCTGCYGGGGCTAAAGCTGAAGATGGGAGAGAGCTCAACCCAGGAGAAGGACAAGCAGCAGATCAGCTGCAATCACAGGGACCTGGGGATATTTTCCCTCAGCAGGTCCCAGCTGGGATGTTTGCAAAGCAGCAGCAGCACATCCACCATCCTGCAGGAGCTGCCAGCAGACAGGGGCATGCAGAGCCTGCTGTTACTCAGTGTTTCACTCCCCCTTTGCTCTCCAAACACAGATTTTTCTCCTCCCTCCCCAATTCCTGACACATTTGTTCCAGGCATCCGTCCGTACCTACAATTCTAAGCCACGCCAAAGGATTTGGGTTAATGCAAATAAAAGGAAACTGTTTTATTCCACCTACAAATCTTCTTTGGCTCTCAGCTACGGGACTGTGGGGTGAAATCCAGCCCTGGAGGAAGCCAGAGAGAAAAAGTCTCTGTGCCAAGTGCTCTCTGCAGGATGGATTTGCTGCTGCTGCTGCTGAGAGATGCTCGGTTCCCTGGCTTGGATATATCCCTGGGCACGGGGATGGGCACACAGAGGCAGCAGGATCCAGGAGGCTGAGGGAAGAGAGGCAGGGACCCAGTGTGTCCAAGAGCAAGGAGCTGCATCCTGCATCCTGCATCCCATCTCCAAGGGAGAAGGGACTCAGGGAAGGGCTGGGAGCTGCAGCTGCACAGAATGGGCAGCGTGGGTGGGGGCTTCTCCACAAACAGTGAATTCATCAAAAGCAAACATAAAAAAACACAAGTTTTGAGGGACAGAAAGAATTCATGGCTTCAAGTCAAATTCAGCAAATATTTTTACCCAGAAGAGGGAGGGTTCTAAACCACCATTTTTAAAATCAGATTTTTGTTCTGCGTTCTCCAGATGAGAAGTTGTGGGTTCCTTCCCCCAGACAGGAGGGGAAGAGCAGCAGAGCCCCATCGGAAGGGTTGGGCAACTCAACCCCAAATCTGCCAGGTTGGTCAGGATCACTTTGCTTCACTGAAACCTCCCAACATCGCTGTTCCAGTTTCACTGAAATGATTTTCCTCTTCCCCATGGGATTTTTTGGTTCAGCCACAGAGCTGAAAAATCCATTATTAGCCTGGCTGTAATGCAAAGYTGTGCTGTGCACCCCAGCCCACAGGCCTGCCCAGCCTCTCAAACAGCTCTGAAAGGATATCAAATAATGTGGCACAGCCAGTCCTTAAYGTCCCTGCCGAGGCTTCCACAGGGAGCTGGTGGAGCACTGGATGTGACAGGGATGCTCATCTACTCCGCAACAATCACATTATTTATTGTAATTGCTGGACAGGGTTGGGCACAAATCATTTTCTTACACATTTAATACTCCATGGCCTGGTACCAGCCTCGGCACTGGCCTCCAGAACGAGTGTTTTAATGACGAAAGCTTTTCCTACAGCCTCCATTCCTAGAAATCGATGATCAGCTTCCCGTTCCCACAGCACAGCCCTGCTTTCAGAAACAGCATGTGCTTCTACCCAGAGAGATGGTGGGAGAAGTTCCTGTCCCTCCCTGCCAGCAGCACTGGGGAGCATCCCAGGAATCAGGAGCTGATGAGAAAACTCTACCCAAGCCCAAAACTCTACCCAGGGAAAAYCCTGCTGCAGTAGAGAAGGGTTTTGCCTGTGTAGTTTTATAACCTCCTCTGTCCCCTTTTAATTTGGGTTGTACAACTAAAAACAGCCTTTCAGGATCAGCCCCTAAATCTCCTGTCACCCAGGCAGGGGCCTGTCCATTGTCCTGCTCTCCTCACGGGGAGAACCCCCCTCCTCTGAAAGGAGTTTTTTACTCACTGGTCCCTTCTGAGAGCAGGGCCTCAATGCCAAAGTGGAGTTGAATCCAAATTTCGCACTTCAGGCAGCTTAGGATGGGACTCCTTGGTCTCTGTTYGTGTCCAGCTTGAAAACACTCATAGGAATAAAGATGTTTGTGCAGATGGAATGAAAGATTTGGCGTGAGATGGGGTGAGGAAAGAGAAGCTGGGAAAGAATCCCAAAGCAAGGCAAAACTGCCCTGGGATGAACTGCCCTCACGGAGAGTCGAGCAAACCTGCTCAAAACCAGGATTAGGAAAAAAAAARAAGTGGAGGAAATACTGCCTATTTTGTCAGTTGGCAAACCCACTTCCCTTGAGCAAGCACAGAACCATCCCCTCAGAGCATTTCTGATCCTCTCCTTCCCCCCAGATCTTAGCAGAGCAGAAACCCCTCACAGCAGTTTCCTCAGCTGCAGAAAGTGCTTTCGGTACAAAAATAGAGTTACAGCAGTGCCTGACAGCTTGTGGCCAGGGGTGTGATTAAACTGAAACTTTAAAAGTCTGACTTGCTTCTGTAGCTGATGCCTCCCGCTCCCCCGTCCCGAGAAAGCCCCGAAAGAACAGATGGAAGAGGCACCAAAGCATTTTCGGGAGGCAGGGTGGGTGTGTGAGCCCGGCTGGGAGGGTCAGAGCGGTGCTGGCAGCACCCTGCCCCTGTCCCTGCTCTGTCGCAGATCYGCTCCCGCTTGCGCGACATCCCCGGAATTTCCACGCTCCGATGACACACGGCCACACTTTTCCRCCCCTGCCCGATGAATAATTAATATTTGCTCAACTTATGGGAGGTCTCAGACGCGAGGTGCCAGAACAGGGTGAAAGCGTTTTGGTTTTTTTTTTTTTTTTTAAGTCGTTTTAGGGAGATTTCATTGCTCGTGCAAGGGAGATGCCGGGGAGGAGCAGGATCCAGGAGAGCCGCAGGTTTCAGGGTTCAGCTGAGGTCCCTGCACCGCATCTGCCCCGCTTCCCCACAGCCTCTGCTCCTGGCCGGTCCCTGGAGCTCGCCTGGACTCCCACAGGGGCTCCATGAATGTCTCATTCTCAGGGAAGGACAACTGACACACGAAGGACACTCAGACTGACAAACTCAGGGCGTTCATAATTCAAAGCCGGGGGTTTGGTGCACTTCAGCCTCAGGAAGCTGCTGCACCAGCTCGTTAGTGAGGTGCCTGGAAGTTACATTCCRTGCAGTTTCCCCCATTTTAATTCAATTGCCATGAATTAGAAGGAAATCAACTCATGTCTTGGATACGCCACTTCTGAACTGTAATATTCTAAAATCTGATGTGTGAATCTTTTTTGATTCCCTCTTCTCCTTTCTCAGTGGGAATTGGGAAAAAGAGTGGCTGCCCCTGTACTTAATTACCTGGGAGATGCCTGGACAGCACAATAAAGGGGGTTGTATAAATAACTACATAGCTGAGCTACAACTACCCCAAATACAGCATTACATCGCTGCGTGSCCCCCTCGAGAAGCCACTGACCCTCCCAAGACAAACATCCTCGATAAACTGAACTTCGGCTGCATTTTGAAGCAAGAGGTGGGATACTGATCCCAGTCCTGCAGCGAGTGAGTGCAAAACCTCTGGTATTTTCATCACCTGTAAGCAGCAAAATTTTGGGGCAGCTCTAGGGACCAGAAGTTTCTGCACTYTAAGAGCAGGAGGGTCAAACCCCGGGCTGTTAGGGAATGTGGCTGCTCGCTCCCACTCCCATCTCTTACCTCAGTGGGATCTTAATAGCCAGGTACCTGTCGATGGCCACCGCCAGCAAGCTGAAAATGGAGCTTTGCGTCAGCACCAGCACGAAGCAGGCGAAGAAGAGGCAGCTGTGAAAATCCACCTGGAACCCAATGCTGATRGTGATGGCGAACGGGATGGCCAACAACCCCACGGCGATATCGGCCACGGCCAGCGACACCAGGAAATAGTTGGTGGCGTTCTTCAGGGTGCTGTTGATGGCCACAGCCCAGCAGACCAGCACGTTGCCGGCGATGGACAGCACGGCGATGATGAGCTCCAGCACGATGTAGGTGGTTTTCATAGTGTCCATGGCGAGAGCCCGGCGCCGGGAGCAGGCGCTGCTCATGGGAAGAAGGGACTTTGCAGCGGGCRCCCTCCCGCAGGTACCAACACGCCCCGGGGCAGCCAAACGCCCATGTCCGGGCTCCCCGCGGCCCTGGGGGGCCGGAGGGGCGCGGCGAGCCCCGGGTCGCGGCCCCCCGCTGCCCGCACCGCCCGGCCCCCGCCCGGCATCCGCGGGTCCCGCTCAGCGCCCGCCCGCCGCCGCCGCCACCCGCGGGGCCATCGGGGCCGAACCGGCCCGGGGCTGCTCCGCCCGGGGMTGCTCCGCCCGGGGATGCTYCGCCGCTGCCGCCCGCTCCCCGCGGAAAAGCCGCTGCYGGCGGCGGCGGGGCTATTTCTGCACATGGGGCGAGCGGGGCGGGGAGTGCGCGGCGCGGAGCCATTGGCCGGGAGCCGGCGGCACCGGCACCGCGCCCCCGCAGCGCCCGGCCCCGCACCCCGGCCCCGGGACGGCTCCCCGCCGAGGTTTTGGGCACCGCTTTGCTATTTTCGGAGTTAAAAGTTGCCCTCGCTGTTCCCAAACTCGAGGGCTCCCGATGGTGCTGCTCCGGGACACCGGTGTTGCCACATCAAAAAGAAAAAATCGCCACCAGCAGAGTGCTGACCCAAAGTAAGAGATTTCACAAAATCCTGGCAGCGCTCGGTCTGCGGATGGCTATCGCACAGCGGGGCATTTCCTGATGTAAGAAATGGCAAAATACCACGGATTAGCAAATGCTGTTACTCACAGGGCTGAAGTGGTTGAGTTTCAGTCTTAAGAGCTTGCAAAAAAAATTTACACCTGATGCAATCACCAAAGAAAGGGGTTGTCTGCTCTGGTGGATCTTAAACCAGCAGGGAATGTGAAGATAAATATAATTTAATAACTAGTTAACTTTTCATCACAGGTTTCAGGCTTTATATTGTGTTCATCATCAAAACACAGAACAGAGGATGAACTGCACACCACTGCTGAAGCATCCAGCAGCACTGGATAATCCGGGAGAGAAAATGGGGAAAATACAAACAATGAGAGAAAATAAACTTTCCTGTAGCAAACAGAAAGTTAAAACCAATTGCCATTGATTTATTTTTTAAAAAACTAAGTTGGAAACTAAATTCTGTGGTAGGGAATGCTTTCTGGGGAATCCAGAGKTAAATCAGAACAAAAAACACATGGGGAAAAATAGGACTGAAATTATTCCTAAGGATGTAGAGCAAATGGAAACACTCCCATTGACCAGCAATGCTCTGGGTCAGACAGATACCCAGGGGTCTCTTAATTTTTATTTAACAAAGTATTTTTTTATCAATTTGGACATCTCATGCTGCTTAAGGCTGACCAGGATGTTGAGGGAAATTTGTGCYAGGGGTACATTTAATTTCATTAAATGGGGGACACACAGAAGGATCTGCACATAGGAGCATCGCTGCCCTTTGCCCTCCCACCTGCACCTTTGCACTTTGATCCCCAGGCACTCTGCAGTCACAGGGAAAGACCAATTCCACAGGGACACCCATAACTCCTGGGATTCAAACCTCAGTGTTTGCCTGGAAGTGCCCTGAAAGGAGCAGCAGAGTTTGAGGTGAGCTCAAGCCCCAGGTCTGGCTGCTCCATCAGCGCTGGCTGGATCCTGAAYTTGCCCACACTGGTTTGGTTTATTTATTGTTTTGGGATCAGCCTCGTGAAGAGCCTGTTATGATCATGTAAACTATCATGGAAAAGCACTTTTCCCCCCCAAAGCGATGGATTTACATTCGGGTTTTTACATACATTGTTTTCCTAGTGCAGGAACATGTGCCAGCAGCCACTTTCAGCTGCTTTATAGCACCTCAGCAAAACCAGAATTAACTTTCTGCAGTGGTTACRTTTTATTAGAGAAAGATCTGCTTTTGTGATCATGGAAGCACTTATTACAGGCTGAGCCCAGGGAAATTGTGGTCTATCAAGTCAGACACAGACAGAGAAACCATTATTTCAGGTTCTGATGAATAGGTTGTTTGGGCAAGGTCCCTGTGAGACAGGTAGTAAGGCCCTGAATATTGTGGATTTTGCATTATGCAGAGATTCATGGCTCTCCAAAGCAGCAGAGCTTGTGCCAAGGTCCAGTGGTTTATTCTGGCAYTGACTGGTGCAACTGAACTTATCCCAATACAACTCCTGCAAGGCGAGCCAAGGACAAGCGTGCTCAGCTCTGTTGCACCAAACGTGGTTAAATTGTGCTGGCAGGAAGAACAGGATGAGCCCATTTCCAAATCGTGCCCTCCAGCTGCGCTCTTTGAGATTTCTTAACATACCTGGCATGAAACACCAGCTGAATGTGCTGCCTAGTGAGGTGACAATCTGAACTCTCTGAAATCCTGCAGCTCCTGCGGCTCAGGGGATCCACAGGTGAGAGGGTGCAAATTTCTGTTCTGGAATCTGTAAAGGAGCGGGGAAATCCCACAACGATCAAGTTAAACTCAGCCCAGAGGCGGCAGCCTGAAGGATGATGAATCCATTCAAGAATTGGGAGTGCAACAGGAACATGGCAGCACTGCTGGATGCTCAGATGTCAGAGACAGATGAATCACCACTACTATTATTTTCCTGGATTCCATTTCCCTCCAGGGATTCGCCTCCCAACACTCACGTAGGAAACAGCAGCAGCCCCAATCTGCTGCTTTCAAGTGCAAGAACCGCTCCGGCTCCTTTGTTCCGAGGGAAACCGATTGAAAGGGATCCCACGTTATGAATGGCGCTGCCGAGGGAGASGGGACCGGCACCCTGGAGCGGCCACAGCCCGTGGCCCCGAGCTTGGCCGAGCCCTCCAGCCTCGTACGTGCCGTTCCTTCTGTCGCTGCCGTCCCCGGGGAGCGGAGCTGCCGCTTCGGAGGCCGAGCTCTTCCTGCAGCTCCTGTGATCTCTCCRGAGCGAGAGGCTCGGGCTGCACCGAGGACTTCCCGAGCGACCTCTGCCTTCACACCTCCAGTGCTCTTGGCCCAGGCACAAAGAGCTGGAGAGGAGCCCCACGAACACAGCCCTGCACACACACCCAGCCAGGGGCCCGGCCAACCCACGGGGGCACGGCTCTGAACACAAAGAAAAGCTCCCGAGCCAGCGAGAGCCGAGATGTTCTTGCTGGTCCCGCAGCCAGATTTGCCAGCTCAGACACTCGTGAGACAACAGCAAGCTCAACAGCAATTTTTCCTCGCTGAGCCCACATATTTTAAGAACAAGCACTGAAGTGGGAGTGTCTATGCTGCAAAAGGACGCAGTCATCTTCTGGCGATCAAAAATAGGGGGATGCCMGACAAAAAGTTGGTGTGTTTTGCTGCTACAGGCACGTCCTTCATATTGGCTTTGGCTTTGCATGGAGCTGTGAGTGCTGCAGTAGTGGGCAGAGCTGGCTCCTGGGTGGTGGAGGGCATTAGCCCAGCGCTGGTGGCTTTGCAAGCAAAGCAGCTGCCACCCATCCCTTCCCATGGAGRGCAGCTCTACCCCAAAACTGCCCACGGCACGGAGAGTGGGGAATCGGGAGAGACAGARCAGTGCCACCAGCCTGGCAGAGCTGGCACCGCCTCCTGAGCCCCATCCCCATCCCCACTCAAGCCTCCACTGGTGTTTCTGAGCTGTTCTGCAGGACAAGACACAGCTTGTCCTAAATCTSACTCTGGGAAAGGATTCCCAAGACAAAATACAACCCCTAAACCACACAGCAGGTACAAAAACTGTCTTAAAAACGGCGCTGCCAGCCACAGGCTGAACTGCACAGTCTGCCCAAGCCAGGTGGAAGGAATGGATGTTTTTGGATAACTTTGTTATGCAGGCASTGACACCTCCGCATGTTTATTACCCGCATTGTGCTGAGCATTAGCACCTCAAGGGCTCCTGAYGAGCTCTGAATTAAATGGTGAGGAGAGGAATGTCCCAAGGTGAGGTTTGTAGTTGTATGGCTGCAGACAGTCTGCTGGAAGAGACTGGGAAAGGAAAGAGTGAAATTCCAGGGAAAGCTATTTCCATACTGGAGATTTCAATCATCCTGCAAACGCCTTGGAAAACAAAACAGAAAAACAGCGTTAAGATCGTAAACCGCAGATGAACAAACTTGGATTTTCCTAGTCCCCAGGGTCGTTGCCAGATAATAAATGTGTGGTATCCTGGAATCTTAAACTGGTGCTTTAAATTATCTGCAAGAACTCATCTCACAACAATGCAGGTGTGTGAATTCTTTGTGAACAGTTTCATTAGAAAACAAAGAAGTCACCACCAAGAAGAAAAAGAACCATAAACGGCTCCACCAAAACGGTGGAATAAAAAAGGATGGATTTTGGCTGAGTGGAGGCCAAGATATGAGAACATAATTTTGAATATTTTTTTTCACTTTTCTCTGTGTTTGATTTTGTGCTTCTGGGATGAAAAGCCTCTTCCAGCAGGATTTGTAAAACAAAGCTGCTCCTCAAGCCCCACAAGTGCTGAGTCTTAGTGGGACTGGGCCCAGTGTCTCCTTTATGCTGGTGGAGCTGGTACAGCCAATTTTCCCGAGAAATAAATGGGAAGCRTTGTGTTTCCAGGCCAACATCAGCCCCGGTGAGGCTGGACAGGCACTGATGCCCTTTGCAATTCAAACAACCCATGATTGCTCCATTCAGAGCTGAGCTGCTTCCTGGGCAGAACCTTCACGARTTCATACCCTCAGGACTTGCTGAGTGTCCTCTCCACTCTCAATCAGCATTTCACAGCAGAAGAAGTGGTTCTGCTCCCCACCAAGCCCTGACATCAGGGAAATGCATCCTCACCCCCAGCCTTAAAAGCTATTCAGGTTCACGTACAGATTCGACATTTGGAATCCCAAATGAATGCAATGAAAGGATTTGAACTGGTGCAACACRAATGCTCTGAATATGGAATTATGCTCAGAAACTAGAGAAAAGCAAGATTTAATTCAAATCCATCAGCCTGCTTTCTCTGTGCAAGATGAGCTCATGATTTATAAATATCTGTTATTACTATCACTGAGATTATCTGGGGTTGTCAGAGGACTCAGACAGAAACCAGTGGTGTTCTAGGTCCCAGACAGAGCTCTGAAATGCACACTTGATCCCCCAAAATCAGGCCCTTTTCACAGGCAAGGTCAGGGAGGTCAACCAGGGGTTAAAGAGCAGCTTAGCTGTSGTGAAGGGAAACTGCAGAACACACACAAAAATTCAAATGAGCAAATGCAGAGGCAGGTCCAGTCTTCCTGTCCACAGGTAGCTGCCAGCAAATGCTGAATTTACACTCAAAACCTGTCTAAACCCCAATCCAACACAACCCCTGTTGGATTCCTCCACTACAGAGATGATGTTTTTGTTTTGTCCAGGCTCCACAACCACTGGCAAAAGTAAACCTGGTGCTGTTAAAGCCCAAGAACTTGGTTAATGTGGTTTCCATCCTTGCAGGACTTGATCAGAAACCCTCTGAGCTTATCCCTGTGAAAGCAATGCCAGAGCTGAAGGAAAGAACTGGCCTGCACTAATCCCATGGCATATTATTTATTATTTCTCCTTTATTATTAATATTATTAACCCCTCTGCAAGCCTCAGACAGAACTTTCCCTTCCCAGAAGGGCTCTCCAGGCGGTGCAATTGGTCTCCAGGGCTGAGCTGTGCAGAGATTATTTTCAATAAATTATTTTTAKTCAGACACATTTAGGTTGCCTGGATTGAACACTTTGACTCACGGTTTTCAGTAGACCTGCCCTGGCTCTAGTTTAAATTTGGGCAAGGGAAAATAACAGATGTTTTTTAACTGAAAAAAACCCAAGCAGAATCGTGGCAGCAGTCTCACTTCCCAGGAGTTTGATCCTGTTGGGGGAATGTTGGGAATGTCCTGATRAATCGCTCACCTGGGGAGTTCCTTTGTCTCCATGATTAGAGCCTGGGAGTGGCTTCCTGTGAGAGAAAGGATGAGCTGACTGAGGAGGCAAAAGTTACAGCACATCAAGGTGGAACAAGTGTTTGAACTGCTATAAATTCCCTTTTTTAAGCCAAGAGAAGTGGTAACAGGGAGCTTTGCACAGAAGGTGTGCAGCTGTCTGTGTGGAGCAGCTTAAGAAAGGCATTTGCCCCCATGTTAATTCTCTTAATCTTGTTAAGATTAAGACTTTCTCTTTAACCAGCTTAAACTCTTGCCTGGAGGAGGAAGGATGAAGCCTAGGTCATTGCTGTGTACTTAAGAGAGGACAGCAGTTCACATTCTGGATAGGTGAACAATGTTTACTCACGTTGGCATTTTACAGCTTCATTTTCTTCCTGTTATGCTCAATAAAACCAGTGACYGCCCCATCATCATCTGACTCTCCTGGGTGACATTTACTCCAGGGTCCTGYTCTGTTCCGGTATCAAATTCTGAACAATTCTGTGAGGCTTCAGCCATCTGCTTCTGACTTTTGCAGCCCATCTGGAACACTCCATTATACTCACATTGCTTATGCTTCTCTTCCATCTATTCTGGCTTCCATCTTTCACCAGTTGGGAAGAGAATTCTTCTTTCCACGCCAATCCACATTCTCCAAGCATCAGGAGTCACTTGGCACTAAAAGCACACTGAGCCACAAAGCAGACCTGGATCTTGTCAGCTCACCCCACCTACAACCACCCACAAATCATCCCGGGAAAATTTTGGCCTCAACTTTCATTTTCAGTCTCTTGCTGAACCAAACATATCTGTGGATATCACTCAYTGGCAATCTCCACAGAAAATCCAGATTTCCCCACAAATGAATCAAAACATCAGGAGTGTATTCTGCAAAGAGTCAGCAGAGACAGAGAGCATCTTTTAATGCCCAGCCCTAAAAAATCCAGGGCTTAAACACAATACTTGGGTGTGGAAAGGCAAAATCGTTTGGGTTATGTAAAGGACAAATTTTCCCCATAGGGTTTCACCTCCCCAGCTAGACACAAACACACCTGAGAGGCTTGAAGAGCTTTAAATGCCCATTTCTTTTACCATCTTGTATTCTTTGCTGACTCAGCTGTTTGATTGTTCTGGCACTGCCACCACCTTCCTCAGACAAAAGCAGCCTCTGTGGAAGTGTTCTGGAATGTGATCTCAGCCCTTTGAAAGCTCTGTKGGTAGAGGGGATGTGGCAGGAGCAGACTCCAGGGGATGTCTGGGCACTGCGCACACACTGCTCACCCTCTGCAATCTCCTGTCAYTGCCTTCCAGGTGCTCTGAACTCCAGCAGCTGTAACTCMTCTCACCTTCCACTASATCAGATTGCTCAGGGTCCAAATTTGCCTTGAATACTTCCAGGATTTTTGGATTTTGTATTGTACGGAGATAATTGAAACATTACAGCAAACCTCAGAAACAGAAAAAGATTTATTAGAAATATTACACAGATTTTTGCATCATACATTTTAATAATGTTAATATTTAAATATTAGCATGTCCAAATCTGCAATGCTTAGTTATGTACATTCTAATGTGCTCTTTGTATAAATTAGGTTACGATGTAACATCTGTACCCAACAGGGAAAGCTAAAACTGTCAGAGGTGATCATCCCATATGACAAACTCAAGCCTGGACCAACAGTCAATAAAAATTGTGTCCAGCACTGCCCAGTGGGACTTGGCACACGTGCAAGTCAAAAATGGAGAGACCATCAGTTGAGAAAAAAGAGTTACTTGCAGTTCAGTGAGAAGCTGGTTCTGCACCGYGTCGGTGAGCGAGCGTCAATGGCACTGGAGTTGGTACAAACCAACACAGCTGAGMATAGTAGAACTTATTGCTGGGTTAAAAAAAATGTCTTAATGCTCTGTGCCCTGAGTCTTTTTAGGCAAAAGCCCTCTTCTGACAGGAAAATGCATAATCTCATCCCATACAGACCCTGCCTGTGATCAGATGCACAAGGCTCAGCTTTGCCAAGAGCCGGCCCAGTCAGATCCTTCCTGCCGGGACCTCCAGCACAGCAGGATGAGGGAGGGAGGAACAAACCAACAAGCCCAGGCTTGTGTGGCCATTGCCAAGGAAAGGGGRAAGTCAGGGAAGCAAAAAGGTGGATTTTTGAGAAGTTCTGGGTCAGGAATCAAACTGAGAAGAACCAATCATGCTGCCTGCRTGCCCTCGGTTTGGACAGAAAACTTGCACAGGACTGGTTGCACGTACAAAACAAGAGAGAAAACCTGTCAAAACCAACTTCAAAATCACAAAAAGAAAACTGCCAAGGCTCCAAAGGATCCTGCCTAAGCCCCAAATCCCTCTGTTTAGCACGGCTGCCTTGCTGCAGTGCAGGAAGAACCTGGAAGTYCTTGTTCCCTTTGCACTGCCACAACTGCCACTGGCAAAGGCAGCAAACTCTGTGCTGTGTCCCCTCCTTATCTTCTGAGATCCCTCCAGGCTGCTCTTCTAGGAGCAATGTCCCTCAACCAGACAGTGTCCAATGCCCCCTTGGCAGCACCTGTCCCCTGTCCCTCTCACCACTGGGTTTTCCCTCAGTCTCACCAGGATCTTTCTGAAGCTCCCCAGCCCTTCTAGAAAACCTTCTCACAGGGCTGACTCTGGGCCCACTCCTCACACCTCTGTTACCTTCCCAAGCCATGAAACAATTTGTACCTTCTCTGTCTCACMCAAAATTCCAGGAGCCAGATGGCACCTCCCGCACTGGAACCTCCTTTGCTCTCTGAGCTCCAGTACAACAATCCCACACTGCCACATCCCTCCATGGAATGTCCCCTTCCTGACCACTATTCTCACATGCTCATCCCAAATCAGCTGCTTGGTTCCCTGCAGTCCCCAGACTCCCCAGATTCACCCAGAGGCAGGGGCAGGTGGTGCCTGTGAGTGATAATTCAGAGAGCATGACAGTGCCAAGAGATTTGTCTGCTTGCACCAGGAGAAGATCCATTACTCCTAAGAGGCAAAGTCAGAGAGGATTTAGGCAGTTTARGCAAACCTACTGCTCCAACAGCATCTGTGCTGCTCAAAACCATCCATGGCATTATCATCACATCCAGGACATTTTCAGAGAATTCTCAGAACTTCYATAAAGACTATCCACATACCCTCTTGCTTAATTCAACTCCCTACCCTTAAAGGCAGCTTGAACTTTAACTTTGCARCTCCAGTTTGAGAGGTCTTACAAGGGCCTGTAGAGTCTCTGAAAACCAGAGATGCTGCCAGTCTGCAGCATCTTGTGTAGGACAAGCTTAAATTCATATTGAAGTTTTAAGGCAGAGTGAAAAAACAACAGCAACTTGTGAAAACYTTGTGCAAGGTTTAAAAGGAAGAAAAAACCCCACAACAATGTAACAGTTAAATGAACAAATAAACAATATCCTTAATTWWAAAAAAAAAAAAGAATCTGGAAAACCATCTCTCAAAAGTATCAGCTTTTCAAAATGAGATGTTTTGCAGGTTTGAGGACTGAACAGTAACATTGAAGAAAAGGTAAAACTGAGTATCTTCTTCCCTACTATAGCTCTGTTCTAACTAAGTAAAAACATGTAACAATATAGCAATAGAATGGGCAGAATTAGTGTTTGATCTATGCTACTGGCGGCACGTGAATGCAGGCTGCAAAGAGATGACAGAAACACTGCTTTGCACAAATCATTTGGGAAAACAACTCAACTGTTGGATCCCACAGAACGGTCTGTAAGGGCAAAGTGAGCCTTGGAGAGACAGAGCAGTGTCAGAAGAGCCCTTGGAGCAGGATGCTGACACAGGAGACAACACCCAGCCAGGGCACACTTCCCCTGACCACAGGGTAAAGATTTCCTYTCTTTTTACATCACTTACTCTGAGATGTTTATCAGACACTGGGAGTTGAAACAATTTTTCTCAYCCCTGCAAGTGCCCCATCCAAAGCCCACTGAGGAAAATGGAATTTTCTGTGCTGACTTCACTACAGCTTTGAACCCTTTGGAGAGAATTGGGATCCCTGCCCAGGGACACCTCCAGGGAAAAGAGCTGCTGCAGCCACGAGGCAATGGAGCTCTGCAAGGCAAGATTCCTCAAGGAACTCTGCTCAGTAGTTTTCAGTCTTATCCTGTATTTGAAAACATGGAGAGCAACTCATCCTGGGTTCTCTGTGGACAGCAGAGTGTGCTGAGAAATCCTAGAGAGTGAATTCCATCCAGAAAGGACTCCCCTGCAAGGCACTCACAGCTGCTTTCTCACAGCATAGGATGACACCCAGCGTGCAGGGGCACTGTCAGTGCACTCCACTGTCCATTTTTATCACACAGCCTCTCCAAAGACTGGAACTGGACTCTCCCAGAGGCAATGGATTAAAATAAATTTCAGACTAAAACCAAGAGCAAGTGATGATTTTCTCCTCCCATGGAACAGGCACACASTGCCTTCCTCCAGTGTGTCCTCCTTCTTGTTCAATGCATTCCCTGGCCCTGGGCKCTGCCATCTATTCCTGAATCCTGCATTTTGCTGTAAGAAAACCAAAGTCTGAAATACACTGTTTATTATTTAAATAGCATTACAAAGTAAAGTAAAATCAAACAACAAAGCACTGTAGGGAAGCCAGAGKCTGAGATCAGCCACAGGCAAAGCCCTTGAAAGCCTGAAATCAATGTTATTCTGTAAAATCTTGTTTMCATTTCATGAGCCTTTTTCCAGGAGGTAGGAGCAATGAGCACTAGTGTTTTTTGTAAGAGAGTCCCTAGCTCCCTAGGACTAATGTCCACAAAGCATCAGGGTTAAACACAGTAACTAAAGATCAACCTTCTACCAGCACACCCTAAAGCAGCCAGGCAGCCTTTACAAGCTCTCCCAGAACAAATTCAGCAGCCTGTTGGATCCTGCCATCCTTGGAGACAAACACAAACATTAACTTCATCAGGTGAAAGAAGAGAAACAGAATAATGGACATTTAACAGYATCTTTCAGACGTTTTCCTAACAGTATTACTGAGGTGGGGAGCTACTCTCTGGCGCCTGATTTCCGTGACACGGAGATGGGTTCCAGTTACGTTGTCGGTAATTTGTGGAGTGAAGTTGCAACTTCCACTGGTACTGATATATGACCACGCTCCTTTACAGGATAACATCATTTCCAAGCATGTACCAGTGCCCTGTAGAGTGTATTTCATGGCATAGGGCACAGGCTGTCTCTGGATTCCTGCCTCGAGGCAGCAATGACAGCTGTGCTGACCAGACACAGAAKAAAGAAGTTACTCTACTCAATCCACAAAAAACATGAGCTACTGAGATGACACTGTATTGCTCACCTGATTACTGGCACCTTCCAGACTAAAGCTATTAAATTGCATTTGCAAAGTTCCTGTGATAACTGTGCCTGCACAGTCAGCCGGRAAACAGAGCTCCGGCTTCCCGGAGTAATCAAGTAATGAAGTTGCAGTAATAAACCTATTTTTCCTCAAAGAGATTACTTCTGTTTGAGCTGAAATGAAGTCCCAGCACCTAACAGGATCTTGCAGAGTTATTTCACRAACTGGTGATGAACAGAGGGTGGTTTCTGAGTTACAAATGATCCTGTTACCATTGTGCTGGTTGTGCTATGAGTAAATTAGTGCAGTTATTGGGTGAGATGTGGGAGAGTAACTCARGTTAAGGTTCTACAACTTAAGTGCATCTGTCAAGCTGTTTTATAAAATATACAGAGGCAAGAAAACAACATGTAGTTGGGATGAGTTAAGCATGTTTTGGCAAGAAGAGCATTTTTGTGAGCTTTTGTATTAATTTTAATCTCCCAGCCTCCCTTGAGTGCCAGCATAGTCCACATTGACTCATAACTTCACTGCGTAGCAGGTCTCTTGTCGAGGCAAAGACTGTTAGCCCAAGGGATCCTCTTCAGAAATATCCCATGTGTGCTTGAAAACACTTTGCAATTTCCACAGGGGAGTAAACTTACCAATAGATTTGGTTTGCAAAGATGGACAACAGGGATTTATTTGGTTGCRGTCCCAGATGGAATCAAAACTACGGAAGAGTTTCCTTTCACACTAAGAGCTTAGGTTGGTTGTGGAAGAGGAGCAAGCAGGTTTTTAAAGTGATCGAGTGCATCTGTAGCATTCTTTGTTCTCTTCCCCACTTCTGTCCACCTCTTGCTCCACACCTCAGGTCTCAAAGTACTTGTAAATCTGGGCCACGTACTGCATCACACTCTGCCAGTCCGGCCGGTCCGTGTACATCATCTCGCTGAGCTCCTGCAGGGGACACAGCACCACGCTCAGGCAAGCCAGCTGAGCCCACTGAACCCCTCTGCTTCCACCCCAGAGCCTCCTAAAGCCACCTGCTTGAAGGGCCATTGGAATGATCCACTGGCCAAGCAATTCTGAAATTTGTTACTTCATTCTACCATCTAAAAGGTTTCCTCCAACTGTAATCAACGATCAGTTCTCCATATAATTTCATTTAAGCTGATGCTTCTTTGCTTCTGTATTTAGCTCATGAACCCCAGAACAGTGTTCCCTTCATATTAAACTCATCTCTCTCATRCCATATAGTTAATTTTGGAAAATTTTGAACAGCTTAACAAACAAATTATCTTTCTGCTCCTTAAAGCACTAAACTAAAGGGAAACAAAATGGTCTAACAGGCAAGTCCACCTATAAAACTTTGAACAATCTGGAGCTGACATCCAAGAGAAGTACACAATCCACACCCTCATTTCAATACTGGATGACCTTCAAAAGTTCCTAAAAATTATACTAATTCTGGGATTTCACAAATTCTTTCTGAAAGTTCTAACACCATGAACTCCCTGGTGGTGATGCAGCCTTCCCAGCACCATGTAACACTTTTGARTGCAAGGTCACTGACTGGCCACAAGGCAACAAGAAAGGTGTTGGAATGGTGYGTGCAGCAAATGTTCCCCTGCTAAAAGGTTACTCACCAGACTGGGTTTGATGCCCACACTTTCAGCAGCTTGAAATGCCAGCAGCAGATTTCTCTTCTGTAGAAACAGAAGTCCAAAACGATTAACATCAMAGCACTATTCCTGAACCTTTCCTTGCATCTGGATAATCAGTAAGTTTAAATGAGCAGGTGTATTTGGACACTAAACCATTAGATTCTATACTTGCACACAGACTCTTTTTTTGGTTTAGTCATAGTAAGGCACACTCACAAGTTGTCTTTGAACAGCTCATCTACTTCTGCCTGAGTGACACGCTCTGGTTTTGACAGACTCTTGTGAAACTGGTTACAAGTGGGAAAAAACCCACTGAAGATCTGTCCTAACTATAAGTGAAAGCTTTCTGCAGGGTTGTTAACTAATAAAGTATACAATATAATTCTTATTTTAATAGATATTGCTGTTTTGTTTATTTGCAGTACTCACTGGATTCAGCTGACTTGTTACTGACTTTCCACCCAGCAGTCCCTACATTTCTCTGGCAGTTCACTGTTGGTTTCCTTTCCCTTTTCACCCATTCTGTGAATTTTGCAAATGGTGTAGGAGCAGGTAAAACACAACTTACTTTGTCCTGGCTGTTGAGCTCCTGGTAAGGAATATGTGCAGGCAAATAGGTGTGCAGGAGAGCGCAGAAAGCCAGCCCGTCACTCCAGCTGCTGCTGAAGTTGGTAATATCAATATTCTGTAAGAGAAAACATGAATCCGTCACTCCAGCTGCTGCTGAAGTTGGCAATATCAATATTCTGTAAAAGAAAACATGAACCATCCCTCAGCAGTGCTACATGACAAAGAAAGGCTGCACTCAGTGCACAGAGCAAGCCCAGCTTCKCTGCTTGTGACAGCTGAGGTGCAGAGCTATGTGTTCAACATGTGGGTTACAGCCACTACAGAAACAGAAAATGGTATTTTAAAGTCAGCCCATCTGCAGAGRACTCCTTTAAAACACAAAGATTTCTGGGGGTACAGGGTGCACTCAGTGCTCTTCCCAAGGATGTTCTCATGGGGRAAAGCTGTGCCTAAAACAGGTTCTTCGCCCAATTCTGCTCCTGTGAACGAGGTGACCTTTGCAATTCTCCTGTTTGCACTCACTGGCCATACCAGCACACTAAGGAATTCTCATGGTCAAGTTTTACTGCTGTAGTATCAGCTGTAATTCACAAAAAGCAGCTAAAAACAAAACAAGGAACTGACAGAGCTCAGAAGAGCCCCGGCTGCTGGAGCAGGGAGGCTCCAGGACAYGATAAAGCTGCACCATCTCCCACGCTACAGCAGGTGTGCAGTCACCTCCAAACCTCAACAGCCRCATCTTCCTGTGTGCTCAGCTTCACTTCACCCTCCCTACCCTTTCATTTCTTTATTTAGCTATTTCCTGGTTYCTTTCAAGACTCCTCCAGAGGTAAGGCTTTTACTGCACCTCTCATACAACAGMTGATGCAGACACACTAAAACCCAGACAGGAATCATTTCAGCATGTGCTTTGCTCCTGATGCCTCGCTGATTAGTTGTCCAACCTGGACTTTGTCCAGTCAAGACAAGATTTCAAATTAGTAATAAATGTCCATAACCAAACATGACTCAAACTGAAGCAGYACAGAGTATTTCAGGTTAAAATACTCTGTAATAAATCTGCAGCTCTAATGGGCTCAGACAGCAGCTGACATCCTCACACTGCATCAGCCACCACATCGTACTGAGCTCTATTAACATCTGTCAGTGGAGATAACACAAAAATGAGGCACTGCCTGAACACCACCAGAAGGAAAAGAAAATTACTTTGAAAGCTGCCTTGGCATTGCCTATTCCATAACGTTGCACCATGGAAGTCCAACTTTGTGTGTATGGAATTGGCTGAAGCCCGATTATTCTGCTTTCTTGAAGTTTCAGACAAACAAGTTCCTTTATCAATCTGCAGTTAGTGGGAAAGGACTGACTGCCAAGTTACTGAAGTGTTTTTACTGAGGCCAATATGTTTTATCAGCAAATAGCCTATCATCAAATGCCAATATTCTCATTTTAAACTGTAGGATAGAAATGGAAAATGGAGATTGTTCCTCCCCTCTGCCAAAGGCCATGGAAACAGGAACAAACAGAACTTTAGTTAAGCAACAGGACCAGACAAAAAGGCAAGGCTTGTTTGTGTGGGAACATTATATCTATCTTCATTTTTGTGATGTTCTTATGAGACATGTGAGATACAGAACTGCTCCTGCACACAGTATTTCACTATCACAACATCAGTTTGATAATTTTACTTACCTTTGTAGTTTTAACTACACCTAAAACTCTTCTCCTCTTCCCAACTAACAGTATCTAGAGATAAGAAGTGTTAATGTCCACAACAATCAGAATGAGGTCCAAATACCCTCACCTCCCCAACAGCATTGTCCAGCCAGTCATCCTCAGGAACTTTTGGATCTAAGTCTTACAAACAAGCAAAAGTTCAAGGACAGGATTCTGCTGACCAAATTTGAACCACAGATGAAATCTGCTGCAAAGTGGTTTGCCACAATCAACAGCCAAAATGAACTAAAATCTGAATTTTTGTCCTAAATGCAAACTCAAAATGAACATTCAAAGGTTCRGCTCAACTGTTCCAATCACAATACAATAAAAAATACCTAAGCATACTCAAGCCCATTTAGTTCCATTTTTACCTCTAACAAGCACCAATGAATTTTGGTTGGTTTATTTTTTTTTTTTTCTAAACAAACGCATTTCTATTTCATATACAGTATAAACCCCTCTCTCTGGCACTTTGTCTTGGCTTCTGTGTTAGACACTTTTCAATTTGGGATACAAGGACATGGTAAATGAAAAGTGATCTGTGTTTTGCTACACTGCAGCTTTATTTGTAATACCTCCCCACTCCACCACACCAAGAGGAATTAAGTCAAAATAGAGACAACTCTGATTTCTCGGAAGATCTCTGGCTCCCCTGAAGCCATTTTTGAAAAAAAAAAAAAAGGAAAACAATTTAGGGAATGAACACCTCGGAAACTATTCCCTTCTCTTGATTATTTTGGCAGGGGAACCCGTCTCAGTCTGCTGCCACACCTCTCTCCCTATTCCTCAACATGCAGTCCCTGAATATATGGGAGCTATTTGTATCCATGCTGGTTGTTAATGCACAATTMCAAACTGCAGGAGGGTGATTTCTGTGTCCCAGTGTTCTCATGGCAGAATCCCCACCCTGAGCTCTCAAAAGCTGCACATGGCTTCTCATGAGACACCGAGAAAGGATGGAAGGAGGAAGATGCACCATSAGAATTAGTGCAGGAAGAAATGTGAAAATGGAGCAGATCAGATCAAACTGAGTTGCAGCATTCACCAGAAAGGAGGGGAACGTTTGCCATTGCATGGCACAGTACAGCCTGTGGATATTGGTACCCCCAGCACTCCTGAAGTGTCACCTGTCAGTGAAAACTCTCAGTTGAATGAGAGTCATTCATTGTCAACTGTCAGTTCATTCTCTTCAGGTGAACTCCTCTCCATGCACTGGGACTGTTAAGAGACTGGGAWCTGGAAGCACATCAGGGAGCACAGCTATCAAAGTACCAAAGTACCCAGTGTGGTTTGTTTCTATGATCATTACAGTAAAATTTTAAGAAGAAATATCCAGACACTATTATTTTGAAAGCAAATGTACAATCTCRGATATTAGTGTCAGGTCAAGCCTAAAAGACACAGAGCACCTGGGAGTGATTAACCTTAGCCCCCACCCCCGGAACGGAACCTTTGCCTGCAGATAACAGAGCCCTCAGAGAGCCCTGGTAAAGAYAGCCAGGGTAATCTGTGTGATCTGTTCTCACCAAAAACAATTCTTCGTTTGTCTGAGGATAAAACACCACCCCATTACATTTCACTCGATCTTTGACTCCAAGCAAAAAGCAACAATGACATCATGTGCTCTTCATTAGAGTCTGAGTACGTTAAAATCCTGCTATGAGATATTYCCACTATGCACATGTTACTGTGCCCACAGCAATGGCTCTCTGAGTCWTAATTTTCTCCCTGAGACCCAAAATTATCAATTACAGATGTGAATCAGCCTGAAGCTAGCCTGGAACTCTGTGGAAGAAAGCYTGCAATAAATACAACCTGAGCATCATTCTTCCCACCCTTCCCTCAGCATCCAACATCCCCTCCCTCCTCTCCCAGGTCACTGGTATGGAATGGCACACTGGGAATGGCAGACTGGCTGATTATGGATGTTCAGCCCATGCAGACTATAAACACAAGTACTTTAAAATAAATATACTGAATAAATAAAAGAAGAATTGTCTTGCTTTCACTAGCAGCTCTCCGTCAAGTAGCTCAGCTTCCTGCTGTCCCCCAGGTCATCACTACCCAGACTCCCACAACAYCTCTTGAACAGCTCTGTGGTTTTCTGTGGATATATTTAAACACATCTGAACAGGAGCCACAGCTCTGCACATCTGAACTCTGACCCTTCTAATGCAAAATGGATCAAGGTACCTTGAAAGGCAACTTCCAAAAAGGACCTAAACCCACCCATCTTCACCAAGTGCTGCACCAAACTGCAGATCTAATTTGATTTATTATATCCTAATTGCCTGGGGCCATGTTAACAGGGTGCAGCCAAAGAGGTTCTATTCAAAGGAAGCTTCAGGCTGAGTGGGCAAATTCTAAACACTTCCTAGGAAGCAATATGAGTGAAGAATGCTCCTTTTAGCATGACACAGCCTTCTGAACAAGCACAACAATCGAGTTCATCTGAAATGCTCCAGCAAAGATATGAAACATCTGGGCAATCTACTGGAAATATGGGTGAATGGGAAATGTGGTCAGGTCCAGTTAACAGGGATGAAAGGCAAGAATGCCCGAAATTAAAGGCTGCCTGGATTCTTCTGTAATTGCAGGGTGCACCCAGATGAYTCGGACAATTGCACACAGCTATTGTCAACGGGGAGCTGCAAGTCCAAAGTGATTTGCAAATCACATTTAGTCCATCAGTAGATGGAAGCTTTCTGAATTCTCTTACAACTCTTTTTCTCTTAAATGGAATATAGACTAAAGTAATGTCTTTAGATTAACAAAAAGTAAAATCCAAAGTAACTTGTGGAACAGCAGTACTGTGTATTGTATGGACATTAAGTGGGTAGCCAAGACTGGGAAGGAAGCCAGGTGACCTTCTATGCTCCAGGCTGTATTAAYATCCCTGGTTCAAATGGCCCAGGCAACTGCAGACTCCATAAGAATTGCTTTAAATGTCTTTGAAACTTTGTGTTTCTGTCCCATAATCCATATTTCTAACGCTTCTCACAGCCTGGCAGTAAGCCATGCATCTTATTGCTGATTACACATGCATRAAACAGCAGAGCTCAGATCACAAAACACTCTGAAAATGCATTTAAATCATATAATAACAGCACTATGAATTGAAAAGGATCTGGTGCCAGCTCTTTAAAATTTATCCCATTTACTACATTTTTTTATAAAGAATCCCTATTTCCCATCACATTCCTAGGTTCTGTTTGCTCCTTCCTGCACTGCTGCCACAGGTGCTGCTTTGGGTTCACCATTCATCATTTGCTTTGTAAGTGTGAATTAACCAACCCTTTAGCAAAGACAAGATATTACACCATTTATAGCTGTATTTTTTTGCAAAAGCATCAAACATCAATTTGCTACAGAATTCACTTGGAGCAGAGACATTTAAATAGAGGAAATTTTAAAAGGATATTATGGATCCTACACAGAGGTGTTTCAGCTCCCAACTATTTCAGTCTCAAAAGCTAGAGAAGATACCAAAAAGTCAGACAGATCCTATTTTCTTATATTAATTTTCCTGCCTGAGGCAGACTGGCAAGAATAGGTGGAATGATGCTCTYGAAAATTCTGTGTTTAAAACAAGCTCATCTGAACAGGAGCTGTCCTACAGACATAATTCAGAGCAAATTGTAAAGCCATTCTAAAATGATCTGTGTACTCTTCAAACTTGGCTCTTTCTGCCTGTGGTTCAGAACCTTTCCAAGGCAGTAAAATTCTGGTATTGTGGTTAAGAGAGAGAGGCGATACTTCAACAGCTGAAGTTTCCATAAGAATAAAAAACGAAAGTAGCAAATGGGAGACATTTAAGGTGATAATGATAAAGCAATTATGCAACTTTCAATTTCTTTTATTTGCAAGGCAAGATCCTACTGACATTGAAACCATCCCTGCAACCCCATAGTGAGTAACCARCCTGCCTAAGGAGTCAAACAGCCTCTATTTGTGCCTTCAATAACTCCTTTTATTTACATTTTTACACACAGAGACAGACTTTTTATAACGAAAACAAGTTCCAGTGAACAGAGATTGAGAGTAGCTGCTAGTACAGCATACAACACAGAGTGGATGAATCTGAACCTTTCCTAGCAAATAACCTGAGTTGTTTTGTTTGCAAACAACCCCATGACAACATCCTCATTACTGAAAGTYACAGACTTCAAAGGTCTCACTAAAGGTTAGTAAAGTTACARGGGTYTGTACAWATTCCTCAGTTTGGGCCTTAATTTATTGCTTTGCACAAGAGAGRGAGAGATAACRAATAAAACTGAATTCRCAGGGAGCTGCTTGGTTGTCACATAAACATACAGGACCAAATGAGAGCTGGTCTAAGCAGAAGCAATTTTATGGATGTGCTGGAGTAATTTCAGAGATGAGGTAATGGTGACAAAAGATATTTATCAAGTGCGACTGGTATTTCTGTAATTTCCACCAGTCACATTCCRAGAGAAGGCAGAGCCAAGAGTAAGTTCTGTCTGGAGAGGTGGATTACACAGCAAAAGCAGGGACTAAGGAGTTCTCCCTCTTGAAATGATCCCAGTAGACACTGATGAATTCTGGGTTTTGCTCTGCACATCTCTGCTCTTCAGCCTAAATTACCCTTGTTATGCTCACCTGCTGAAAGGCAACTCCCTGCTTGCCACACAACTGCCACTTCCACCAGTTTTCTCAGCAGCCCCTACAAATGACACCACTGCTGAATGTCAGAGAAACAGACTGAGCTRTGTCCCTTCATTCCCAAGGCTGCAGGAGTGAAGATGCAGCAGCTCAGCTCCAAGGACCACACAGATACTCTGGGGAAGAGGGAGGGAGAGAGGGGGGGAGGAATTAGCTCCACTCGGTGTCCAAGACAGCAGCACAGCTACTTCCTGCCTGGAGCCCTGGTGCAGAATTACTAATGACCACATTGGCTGCTCCCACAGCTCTTTCTAATTATCTGCATTGAGAATTCAGAGATTAGGCATGTCATGGAATTCCTGGGTGGAGGGGCAGGCTGCARACAGCAGCAGGCTCAGGGYAGAGGATGGAAATAAGGTGGGGAGAGGTCCCACCAGCAAAAGTTACTGAGGGACCAACAGCAGGGCCCAGCTCATGCCAGTTAAATTCCCAGTTTGGAGCTGTTCCAGCTGGTGACCAATCAATTCAGTGTTTTCACTGACTGTCAGTGCATCCAGGCAACACRAGGGAAGCGTCTTGGACTTTGGGATGGACAGAATGTAAATGCTATTTTTAAAATTACCCAGCAGGATAGAAAGTTACGCATGAGAGAGCTGCATTTRTTTTATCCCTCCAATCAAGAGACTTGTATTTGTTTACAGGATAAAGCCTTCTATGTGAAAAAAAGATAGAGCTTGGCTCAAGTTATTTGGCTCCCCTGGGGAAGCACGTTTGTGCACTGGCATCACTGAGAAGGGGGTTGCACATTGGTAATCAGCCTGATTATTGCCAACATGCCGTGATTTGGCTGCTGCATTTTAATTCCAGACACCAACCCTGGGTCATACTGTGTAATTCCATTTACAAATTCAGCCATGAGCATTTTTATTTAGGAAAATAATGCTTTTTCCTGTTTGCTCAACAGATTCTCACCAACAGCCTCTAATCCTGGAGGAAAAAAAAAAGGAAATATCCTGATATTTTCAGCCTGTATTTTCATGAATTAAAATCTCTCAAGATTGCCCTTTTCATCAGAGAATCCTTTCAATATCACTTAAATTTATATCCAATTATATGATTATGTGATTTATATTTTAACTAGGGAGATCAAGGCAATGCCATAATGTAAGGCTACCAAGGTCACAAAGATGGTCCGCAGCAGACTTGGGAGCAAAATTCCTCACCAATGTATTGTCAATTTTTTTAAAACACAGGATAATCTCTCCTATCTCAAGAGCTATTAGCAAAGCTCCTTTCAACTTCTGTACAGATAGGAAAAGTCAACATCCTCCTCATCATTAAGGATCAGAGAAGAAACACAGAGTGAGGCAAAAATTTCATCCACTCTTCAGAAACTCACAGAATATACTAATAACTTCCTGGGAAAAACCCATTGCTCATATATCCTGCCTCTAAATGTCAAAATGCAACAAGTGCTGTGGACACAGAGCTCTCAGTGAGTTTGTGCAGCCTCTCAGAACAGAAAAGCTGGCACTGGGACTTCAGGGGACGTGCCATTGTTCACCAGAGTGAACGTGGTTGTGTTACTGGTGTGACTCAATGCTTTTTCCTGCTGGCTCAGCAGGCTCTGGTCAGCTGCCTCTGATCTCAGGCACACAGGTTGATGTGGCAGAAGGGAAATCTCCCCAGTYCTCCCCAGAACAGAGACTCTGCCATCAATGCTGCTCAAAATGAAACCTGAAGAGAGAGACTGATACAATTTGGAAAGGTACTGGAACAGTTTTAGGCTACTTGTTGACACAAACACAAAATACAATGTAGAAAGTGCACATCTAAGAAACAACTGGGTTCTCTTCTGTATTTCCTTAGGATGGGGGACAGCTGTGCTGGGATTTTCAAAGCTTTAAAACTAAGCTCCATTATATTGGTGTCAAAGGAACTGTCTGACTGAGCCAAGTCCCAGGAATTACATTCTGACCAACTTCAGAAGGTTGATCCTGGGTTTTGTCCCATTCAGCTGTAACCCTGGTAAAGAAGCAGCTTAGCTGGAACTGCCAGCCTGACCACCAACCCTCAAGACTGTGGCAGCATTTATATTTTATATATATTTTTTTCTTTTTACATTATTTATATAGCTCTGTTCACTCTCTGCAGTCCAAGATATCCATGGAAGTGAGGCAAAGTGCTCAGCTGACAGTTAGAAAAGATTAATGCCTAAGTAGGCAGATAATGTCAACTCCTGACACTAATGACGTACAAAGAAGTAACAGACTTGTTTCTAAATACAGCCCTTATTTTCCAGAATAAGGAAGAAATCTTCAAACATGGAAGTGTTAAAGTACAAGTGGCCATGAAGGAGCTTTTGGATCTCCCACAAAGCAGATCCTCACAAAGTGCAGCTTTAGGAATGCACCTGCTGGATGCATCAGCAGTCCCAAAATTGCCATCCTGGCTGTGTGTCCCAACAGACTCCATCTCCCAAAGGAGAATGGTCCCACGACCACCTGACCAAAGGGAATATGTTAAGTCCATCTTTGTACATCTTTGGGTCACACTTAATCCGTGCTGGATCTAATCCAGCCAGTAAACCAGGCAAAAAAAAGCATCAGAAAAAGCAAGGGCTAACAGCATGGAACAGGGCTTGAGAACAAGGAGGGTTTGGAGGAAATACTGCCTAGCATAAAAAGAAAAGGAATGCGAATTCGTGTGAGAAAAAAGAAAGCCACAAATTCGTAAACAAAAAGCTGGTATTAGTCTGAGTTTAAACTGAACACAAAAGGATAAAGAGCTTTATATTACATCCATTGCCAAACCACCAGTYGAGCAGGCTCTTGCTACAATTACTTGACAAACAGCAAATACTGCAACAGCTTTATCTTCCTCCTTAAGCTTTTCCATCTCTGCTCCATGAAGAGCTGCCTGTACCCACAGTTGGTGCACTGACACTGCCATAGTAGTATAATGCAATGGCCTGAAAGCACAGGTCAAGAATACATAAAATACAAACATTTCCAGAAGTACAGCTGCCAYGTCCCTACATCAGTTCTAGGACATTCCTTATCTCCTCCTTCTTCTACCTAAAACAACCACACAGCTTTACTGTAAGAGATGRTGGATCTTCAACAAGTGCTGGATCCCAAATAGGTTCTGTTACAACAAACACAACTTAGAACAAAGGAATAACCACGAATATGCATTGGAGAAAAGAGCTGGTCGCAGATCCTCTTTCCCTCTGTGCCACAGGAAGGGTGTGGAGTGGCTGAAAAGAATATGAAAATAGTTCTTTTAAGCAACCCATATTCATTAACATGGCAGCAATTCCTTCTCCTCTCTGGAGAGAGTGTGTGTGGCAGAAACAATAATCCACAATTGTAATGATCATGGGTTAAGTGCCTCTTAAAGTTCTGTATTCTCACAATACATCTGTGAATAGCAATAGACTTTAATCTAGAGAGGTTTGGCCCCTTGACAAATGGTCTCCACAGAGAGCAGAGAGAATCAGGGCACTTAAATGACACCACAGTCACTAATGACATGATTATGGAAGGTGATAATGCAACAAGAATGACTCTCAGCAGCTTCCAGGAGCTTCAGCTCACAGGAACTGAGCCTGCTGGAAAAGAGGCACCCAATTCCTACTTTACACTGCTGGCTAGGATGTATCATCTTTTTAAATAGATAAAAAAGCCCACAAGACAAGAGAAAAAAAGCTATTTTAACACAAATAGCTTAGTCTCAGCAGGCTTTGTGGTTTAAAGGACTCATAGTAAATGAGTTTCAGAGCCACAAAAACATTTCTCAAGTCTAGTCACCTCATGGTCCTACATTACACTCCATGATGTCAACTCAGAGAGGTACAAGGAACAGCCTGTGTRTGGCTGGCAAGAGGGGTCCTGTGCCAGTGCAAAATTCTTATACGGAACCACACACTAAAGTTATTTTTTTAAAGCTGGAGATTTTCCACCAGGAAGTTTTGCACAAAGACACTGAGCCCAAAGCTGATTTCACCACAATTCTTCTTACTACTGAGACTTTTTTAGCACCACCCCCRCATAGTTATTCAGAACCAACAGCCAAAATGCCAGATAAAATTCATCTGGGCACCAAACATGACAAATGAAATAATATAACTGATCATGCCCCAGTTTATGCAATCCCACTTTCATATATTTTTCTCCTAGTCATTAAACTAAACTTCCACTTTATTTTTAATCCAGTGATTCTGTTTGCATGTTCTTTCTCCTTAGTATGCATATCCTTTTGCTGTCAAATCACTCTTTAAGTAAGGATCTTAGAATTGACATAGACAATTACAGAAACTTAGATGCTTTACAGTAAGTGAGGGGAAACATGAAACTCATGCAATTTCTTTTTTTAAAAAGCAAACAAAACCCGCCAGGCCATTACTAATTTGTGTTGCACTTCTCCCAACTCCCCCAGTGTCCCTGGTTTGTTTTATGAGATTGCCTCCTGGGGACCATGYTGAAGTTCAAAGCTGGGGAATGTTCCCACTGTAGGCCATGCAAGGATAGTTTACAGTTGGACTTGATCTTAAACTAAATTAAACTAAATTATTCTACATTTGCCAGGAGCAGGATGACAATTTCTATGTACAGCRTAAGTTTTGTAGGAACTAAAACATTTAAAAAGTGGAGTTTTGTGTGCTGATCCCTGGGTCTCATCCCCAGATACCTTCCCAGGTCACTGGGAATTTGGGACAGGCAGAGTAGCTGCTACTGAGAGTATCAGTTATTCTAATACATCTTGCTCAACACTGCTTAATGAAATCATAATTGAAACAGAAAGGAATCCCCCTCTTTCCCCCCAGTTCAGATGAGGAACTGCTATCACACATTTTGCCACTGAAAACAGAAGTTAGGCAGCCAAGCAGCAAGGTTTTATTCTCTCATTCTACTGTGTCACAGGGCTGAAAACAAGTTTGCATCCAAACTTCTCCCTGGTTCTGGGCTCATTGTGAGAAATTACGTGACAGATTATCCTGGAATTTGCACAGATGATGCCTCACAGACAGGGGTGTTATCTCTGGAAAAGGAGTCATGGATGTCATCAGGGTTTTGCTCAGTGGAGTTCATTACCTCATCCCACCCTTGCAGAGGCTGAGACAGGAAGGAGGATGACGTTCTTTACTCCATTTCTTGTACTCAAGAATGATAAAAACTCCCTGCGGAGCTTAACATCAGCTTTATCATGGGAGTGCAAGGGTCTGGGAAAAGCAAGTTCATGATGAGTTGTGAATGCACAGCAAAGAGTGCAAGAGGAATGAGAAGCTGAGGAAGAATGTCCAAGAGAGAAAGCCTCTGARGAAAGCAGTGAAGACAGAGAAGCAATACTCTTACTATAAATATTGTCATTGTGCTTTGGTTCTTCTGACTTTAATATCTGCCCTGAGATATCACACCTACACTCTGGGTAAATAAGGTCTGAACTGACTTTCCTGAATTACACAGTTCTCACAAACTACTGAAAATTTATTCTGCTGCTTTAGAAGGAGTAGGGACAAGACAGAAGAGAACAGGAGGGTCCCCAGTGCAGGAACCCCAATGAGGAAGCTTTTTTGGAAACATCGGCTGGGCRGTCACATAGCAAAAACAGCCCAGCAGCCAGATTTAAAGCCAAGACCTCCACTGTCCTCCAAAGCATGGACATATTTTCCTCCAGAGACTAATACCAAAGGAAAAACAAATAGCCCCAGATTGCTCTGCATCCCTCCTGGGTGGCCTATCCCAGACACAGTGAGCTACACAGGAAAACAAAACCCCAGTTCTATTCCAGCACCCAGGAAACACTTGATCACTCCTGGTGCCAGGCTGGTACCTACAGAACCAAGACAGGTCTCTATATTTGCAAAGTCACACCATAATTTCCAAAAGCAATACATTTAGTCCAATTTGGGTGTAAATTAGTGAAAGAAACCTAAAGGTTGATGCTCAGAGAACACTTCTCATCTGGGTTAAATTGTTTTAAGAGAGTGGAGGAAGCTCACCACAAGTGTCGTTTCAAACAGAAAAGGGCAACACTGCCAGGAGAAAGTGTTACTTGAGAGAAGGGTTTGCTGACTTAACAGAAGTTAGACTTGGAAAAGTTGTATTTCATTAATTGTTTTCTGAGGGCTACATGGGAATGCTCCCACACACCTTCAAATCCAAGTCCACGAAAACGTTAGCAGATGAGATATAAAATAAATGAGTGTAGAACACACAATTCCAGGGGACTGCAGCCTTTGAGGCACTATCATAGAACTGGAGGCCAAACACTAACTCTGGCTTTACTCTTCCTAAWGTGTCTAAAATCAAGAGCTGTCTCCAATACCTGTCCTGGGAAATTGCTGCAAGCCAGATGAACACACCAGGGCTAAGAAATGACTGAAAGGAAAGCTACTGTATTCTTCTTCAAACTCCTGCACCCTGCAGTGAATGCTTCATGAAGAGCTGGTTGTGAAGAAAAAAAATATTTTATTATTGACTTTCAAAGATGGACTCTGCTTTTATTAGAGACTTGCTCCAGGGTGCACATCATGTGGTGATAGCTGCTTTTGTCTTCTCCTCCAAGTCACAAACAATATTATTCTTAAGAAAGAAAAACCCCAACATTACACCAAACCAAGGCTATCCTGCACACCCAGCATCTATCACAGGATGAAATGTTTTCTATAAATGCCTTCCTTGTAGAACCAAAGGCTTTAACTGCACACCAAAATGAGTCAGATAAGAAAGACATCTGAATGAAGAAGATGGAAACACTCTGTAGAGGTAAACATTCAAAAACCAACTGAGTGAAATATGAATATTTCTTTGAAGTGATACTGCTTACTGCTTACCTGTAGGAAAGTGATTATCACTCTTCAGATGTAAATAAAAATGTATCTATTTCCTTACCTGGTAACCTTCAGTCTTCTTTTGGCACCATTTCAACAAAGCATTCCTCTTGGAACCACCATACTCCCGAGCCAGGGCTGCCAGGGGGTCCTTTCTCTCCACACTAAACCATGGAAGAAGGGAGAAAATAAATACACTTGAAATCTCTACATTTCTACCAGTGTGTAAATAACTGTGATCACTACAATCTGAATTTTGGTATCTGGATCTGACAAAGCCTGGAAATTCCAAAAGACCAGGAAGATTCTGCTCTGGAGACAAAGCACTCCAGATTAAAATATTTATCTTAGAGCAGGTAATGCTGTTGGTCTTTCCTGATTTTCCCAGGAAACYGGGCTGGTACCTGAGTTTGCTTTGGGGTTTCAAGCAGCTGGGGGTAGAGGAAAGCATCCTGCTGCTGAAGGCCATTGGGGGTTTGCTCAGGGACTCCAGGGAGGGGCTTTTGCGGAGGTAATGGTCTGGTTTCAGCTCTTCATTTCTCCCCTTCAGAAGGTCTGTGGGAATTTAAAAAAAGAAAAAGAAAAGCTGTCAGTTTGCAGGCTGAGGAATTTGATTAATCACTGTCCTGCCACCCCAGCTCACAATATGTAGTCTGTTGTTTTGATTCTAAACAAACGTACTCATTTGTTCATTAAACACACATGGGGCTAGGAAACCTCGAGCAGATTAGAGGTGATCACAACAAGGAATGGCTTTGATGATTTCAACAGTACAGGCTGCCTGGTTTCCTGTGATTGATACTCCTGCTGGGGGGTAGGGGCCCCAGGTGAATGAAGGGAAATACCAAAATCTACAGTCTTAAAGGTTCAAAAGCTGAGCACCAGATATCTTCACCAGATGACTGAGCAGCCCTAGTACAATAATTTCTTTTCTGCCATTAGCAGACTCCTAACAAGAAAGCCTCTTGTCTCCTGAATGTAACCCAGGCAGCAGAAAAAGGCACTTATTCCATGTGATGCCTGGCATCCACTCTGTCAGAACTTTGGGAARGTTCAATATATTGACAGCAGACCCATCTGTATTTTTCTTACACATATTATGGATATTTACATAATGTATTTACGACACATATTGTTGTATAGTCAAAAGAAAATCATTGCATATCAATACATGAGGTGATGTAACAATCCAGGGCTGCACATAACATTATCAGAAATTAACTGGATTTTCACCTCTTTTTCAGTCACTTCCCTATAATAATTATCAATTAATGCCATATCACTGAGCCGTGTGAATTCCTTCTTATCTCAGCTTCAGCTTCCTTTGACTTCTTTCTGGGTGCTACAAAGTCCAGATGGAGCCAGTAAAAGTCTGACTCTCAAAGATCAGAGCCAAAGACCAGCTCTGGGTGAAGTAATCCATGCTCCTCTCCAACTATGTAACATTTGGGTCATATTAGGGACATCACAGAAYCCTGCTGTGACACTGGTCAGATGGAATCAGCCAGAAGATTTTTATTATGGAGACTACTTCACTCTGAATTTCCTTGGGGATAATTTTTGATTCAGTGTTGTTTGCATAGGGCTTAGATCAGCTGCCTTCTAGGATTATTTAGATTGGAACCAGAGCTATTACAACTTTACAGTGAGTAAGCCTTTGCTATGGATTATTGGAACTAAATTAAATCCAGGTACAGTGAGAAGCTGTAAATACAGGRACTTGTTAGATAAGCAACCATAAATTTTTACCCTACAATGGCTTATAAAATATCTATTGATTTTAACAGATTTTCACAGAACCACTGTCTATGGGTAATAACAGAAATTATCTCTGACCTGGAGTAGGGTATTTATTGTTAAGGACTGGCATTATATTACACAGCTGATACATTATTTYACTCTACAATAAACTGGTAGAGATTAAACAGGTTTTATGTTGTGTTTGGGATCTATACACTCATGCAAGACTTCCTGGAAACCAACTGATACAAGTAAATAAACTCTGCCCATTCCCCTGGACAGAAGCAGACACTTCTGCTTGCTTAGCATTTACTCCTGCAGGAGAACCCACTAACACACCCAAGGTGTCACTTGTTTATGCTGCCATCTGCCCATAACCTGTTTTGCTCTTCTCCATCTCTGCATGATAGAAGAGGAGCCTTGGCAGAACATCTGAAAAGTCTAAAAATGAAGCCAGGTTCTAATTKCACTCCTGTATTAGCAAACTATTGCAGAAAATCCAGTCTACCAATCAGGAACTTGTGATTTTTTTTGTCCCTCCCTGCAGTTTCATTGCAAGAACATAATATTTCATCTGTTCTTAAAAATTCAATAATCTGTTGTTGCTAGCCTTGACTGCAATGCAACAGCTACATTCAGGACCAGATAATCAAAATAAAAGGCCCTAGAGAAAATGGGAAACAAACACTGGTAGAAAAGAATATTAAATGACAAGAGAACAAAAGCAAAGTGTGAAATGAAAACAAACTCATCTCTTGAGAACTCCCAAAACAAACTATTTCGAGCCCAAATATGTCTGCTCCTAAAACAGTCACATCAGTATTTGAAATGTTTGATGTATTTCAAATGAAGCTCAATTTAAAAACAAATAAACCCTCAAAAGACAGTGCTTTGGACTTGTTCCAGAGACATACATGTTGAATAAAATCCAACCCTCTCCAGTTCCACTGCATGGATTAGAGAGGTGCCACGGATACTTTGGAATAAAGAAGGCGAGTTTGTGTTGGCAAAGCACAATAAATCAGCTWTTTTTTAGTTATGATCAAGATGGGAATAGAAACACTACGAATTAATAAGCTCTTTAAAACAAAGACACTGGAGGCACTTTCCATGTTTCCTCTGACCATGTAAGAAGAGGAAAAATGGCCCAGGCAGAGGCCAACATTTAATGACAAGTTGAGCTACCWAAAAGAGGCAATTTCTGAGGATTTACCACAACTTACCTGCAAGAGGGAGGTCTGACAGATCTGCATGTCTGGCAATGCCCTTGCTGGCTGGCTTGGTATTGTTATAGACAGAATGTCTCTGTGAAACAAAGGTGCAAAAGGTARTTAAAGAAGTACTGGCCACCATGCAGAAATTATGTTCCTGCTGTGTCAAGATCACAAAGCACATGGAGGGACACAGAAATCTTTCAGCAGGGTATCAGCTGGACCTAGAGCAGGTAAATAATTGTAAAAAAATAAAAGGACAAAGGGGCAATATTTTATCTGGTAATACATTGGTTCCTGAACTATTTCACACTTCTATTTGYATGATTTTTCTTCTGCCAAACGTAATTTAGTGTCACAAACCATAAGTAAGGATGCCTGCTCCTAACCCTGACTCTGTTCCCAACACCCTGAGTCATATGTCAGAAGGATTCTTGTCTCTGCAGCCTTAGCACCAGCATTCAGCATTAATATCCCATCATCAGGCATTAATACAAAGTTCCCAGGCCTTATTGATAACTGAGAGCACACATGGAAGCTTGAATCCCATGTCTCCCAGCTCCCTACTCTAGTATGATGTTTCTTGTATCTCACTCCCAATAATTGAAACCTCTTTTCTGGTSATAAAAGTTCAGAACTGCATTGCACAAAGTTCACATCCGTCCACTGAGACCTCTAAGCTGAAGTCAAGACAAACTCACTTTGATCCTTTTTGTTAGGACCACAGCATTTGATGTTCCATAGCAAACAAACAGATGAGTTTCCCCTTCCCCCTGTCAGCAAATGCTGGAGCCAGCACTGTGTCCACCTCTTTTGAATCTGCAAGGACAGAAAGAGCTCCTTGTACCTGCATTGGGGAAACAGCAGCAGCTGGGGCTGTCCTCACTGGAATTCCACTGAGAGGACTCCGGGGCACCTTGTGAACTGGGATATTTTGTCCAGTGCTACCTGCAAGGAAAAAACACAGAAACATCTGGATTTCAAACCCAACTATGACTATCTTGTCAGACCATGGAACCATGGTGTAATGACATCCCATACTTATGCACCGAGCACTGACAAAACACCCATGTAGATGCAAGAAGCAGAGCCTGCTCACTGCTAGAATTTTTTTTTACTACAAAATACAATGTTCAAATACCTGAGCATCCCAAGTCAAATGACTTTATCAGTGACTTGACAGTGGCTGCAGAYTCAGGAGGTGTGGGAGATGCTCTGCTGAGGCAGACCCCTTGCCAGCGGCTGGCTGTGTCTGACTCCAGAGATTCCACCTCTTCAGCTGTCAGCCTGCAAAGCAGAAATCACATCAAAGTCAGGGCCAACAGAAGTGCAAGCAGAGATTAAAGGTCTTCATATGCAGTGAGGCAAATCCAACAATGTGCAGGTTTTACTGCAATGTCCAGAACGTGGATCACTCCTCAGAACACTTGATTCCTTTTCTTGCAGGGCCTGGTAAACACAAAATCACTGAGTCTAATAAACTTCTCTGCACTGTTAACCATTTCATCCCCATTCCCAATCCTCACACAGGAAGCAGGATTTTCATAGAAAAGGAAAAAAACAGTTTGATGAGACTTTTGAGWGATCATCAATAATTACCTGAAGAAGGGCTTTCAATACAGCACAGGTGCTAAGGGGCTACTGTGGCCCTCAGTTTATAATGAGCAAAGTAACCAAAAAGAAAATACATTTCAGAGTAAAAACTCAACACTTACAACTTATCAACAGAGACATCTGCTGAATAAATGAACCCTCMATCACAATCCATAAGTAGCTATATGGGGAATAAAACTGTTAAGTGCTTCATCTTAGCAGACACAAGAAGGCCAAAATCCAATAGCTGTAATGAAGATAGACAAACCAAGTAGAAAAGGTTTTATATTTTAACAGGAAGGATAATTAAGTTACTCATTTGAAAAGAAAGTTTGAAGCCAAGGTTAGGTGCTGGACTTACAGAAATTCATATAGGAAAGCCCAGAGCTGTGTTAAACAGCAAATATAATCATACACTGAAAGTTSCTTCTGGTCAAGTGTTTTATATGATAATGTTTAGTGACTTACCTGTATTTCTTAGGTAGACCTGGAGTTCAATTACCTAGCTTAGTTTAGGAAAGCTGGAAGCAAGTAAAGTCTAGTAATGTAAAAATATATTATTTGTATCTTCCTTTTGTGCTCAGAACCCGTACATGAGCTGCTGACCACAAGTTCTGAGCTACCACCACATCTCCCTGTATTCACACWTGTATGATACACAGCAAGAGCTACACAAACACAAAACCAGAAATGATTTCATAAAGTGGCTGGAGGACTCCATCCAGAAAGTGCCTGTGGGGTTGAACAATGTCTGTGAGCTAAACATAGAAGTCAGAACCTTTTTCTTTCCCTTTAGCCTTCAGAAAATGAAAGAGGCTAAAGGGTGTCAATGAATAAAGAGAATAAGAGTGACTCAAGTTTCTATTTCTGGCAGAGCTTAAGGAGGTGCTGTCTTTAAGCAGCCATTTGCTACTTCTTTGCTAATTCATTGAAGCTCCTTGTGTGCCAGAGGAGCCTGCAGAGGCAGATGGCTGGAGAAAAAGCCATTTCAGTTCCATTCTCATTTAATCCAATAAGGAGKAAAGGCAGATTGGATAAGATTTACTGAGCTCTGAGGGAACCAGTGTTTTGCTCACTTTAAGTTCCTTCCTTGACCTTTTGTTCTGTGGTTCAATAAAGCACAAACAACAAATCAGCAGGTGACAGCATCTGCACCTGAGTTACACAAACCAAAGAAGTTGAAAGGAATTCTGCTTCTAGCAAAGTATGGAGGAAGGATACATTTCTACCTCAAGATACCAAACCACCAACACAATCTATTACCCTTTTAGTCTAGATTTGGGCTGCAAAAGCTTGCAAATATGGTAAATAAAGTTAAGAGTAACTAGACCAGCCCGTGTGCCACACAAGAGTCCATTGAGAATTTACGTGTCCATTATTGTGTCACTATGGAAATTTAAGCACTGCAATTACAACAAACTTCAATTTTCTAAAAGGACGCTTCCTGCAATCTTCCATTTGTATATTTATAATAGGCAGCCTGAAACAACCTCCTTGATTAAACACAATCACAACAGAAAACTGAGGCCTCCCATGCTGCAAACCTTGGCAGAGAAGGTAGGAATAGTGCTGAGAGCCACTTGCTYCAACTAAAACCATACAGGCCAGGCAACAAGCAATGGAGAGATGAAATCGGTGAGCGCTTCCCAACTTTAAAAAGAATAATCTGGATGATAAGGGGATGCACGTGTGTGTCAAGAGAAGGGCTTCTTAATAGAGAAGCAGAAGAGCAAGAGCTTAACTTGCAGTAGCAAGCTAATTCAGGAGGACAGTATAGAGCACAAATTAGAAAGATTAATGACAAGCCATAACTTCAAACCTAAAATTACTCCTCCATATGCATGGAATTTATTCAGCTCAGCAATAGCTTAGGCCATCCAAGAGACTACAGAAACTCTGCTACAAAAATGAGGGATTTTAAAATGCAACCAACTGCTGTATGCTTTCCTAGAAACAAGAATGAATGGTTCACTCAGATAAATGCTGCACATGCAGCTGGATGAAGTGGAGCAGCTCCAGGAGGAAGCAGAGCACTGGAGCCACAAAGGAATTAAAATGTGCAGTTCCTTTCACAAAACCACTGCTGAGTTTCATTCATTCATTCACTGATGAGAGAAGTAGATGCAGTGGCTTTTCTCTAACAGAGAGTCTCATTTTCTACATTTGAAATACGTGGACAAGTGACTAACAACAAGGTGCAAGTCCTTCTGTGCTCAATGTATAGATTTTTGGCAAACTCAGCCTTCTTCTGTTTCTGAAATTTCTAAACTGYTCCAATGACTCTGTTACAGGAGGTCTAAGACAACAGGACCACATTTTCAGAAATAATGACCYCCCAATCTAGTCTTTGACAGTTCCTGTCATTGTGACTCCTCCTGAGCTCCAAGGCACACAAAGTAGAGACACACAGCTACCGATGCACAGAATAGAAGAGAGGCCGAGGGCAGGCAGCAGACAATTCCAAACACTTAAACATTTATTTGGCACTTCAATGTATATTCCTGAAACATAAAAACCAACATTCAACGGCTGCCAGCACAGCAAAGAAAGGCAACACAAGTGTGCATATAGGCAAACACTCCAGTAGCACGGCACAAAGGTGGGGGCCATGCCAAAGCCAGGACATCCTGTGGAATTCTCCACTAGCTCAGCCTGYTCCCAGACCAGGCCCTCGCTAGGTCTTCACATCCAGAAGAAAAGGACAGAAATCCCACAGCCAAAACATKAAATTCCAGTCCTGGAATCAATCGTGAGAATCTCCTGGTAGAGATGGTGATCTCTGAGTGTTYCCTCAGCATCCATGGAAAGTTCTCTCCAGGTGTCTCCAGTCGCAGATCTGAACTTTTAAGTTCTCCCTGATCATCATATACTTCACCTGAGTTAAAGGCATGAGAAGGACTCCTCTCTGAGAGGGGGTTTACTAGGGCTCGATATGTTCGTTTCTCTTCCTTCTGATCTCCACATCTGCAGTTCTTACAGGAGGACCAACCTCGCAGGGAACTTTCTCTGGSAAGGTCACAGCAGGACACGCTCCGTGGCTGTCCCTTCCCAACACCACCGGGTCGGCCGTGCCACCCAGTGGCGAGTGCCTTGTCAATGCAGGAGTGGAAATCTGAAACCAGCAGAGCAGCTGAGCCTGAGTGACTTCGTGTTCTTACCCAATTTTCCTGCTGGATTGCAGTGACCTATCACCAGGTTTGTGTGTCTGTAGAAACCATCTGTYTCTTACTTGTATAGCTCATGGAATATAATACTGTACGGAGAACTCATGTATATGCCCAATAAATTTTACAAATCAGACATACACACTCAGTTATACTTTTGCTTGAGCTTCAAATGGCACATTTGAATGTCTGTTTGGAGGGAAAGAGCCCCATCTCTCAAAAAAAAAGAAAAAAAAAGCTCTCAGTTATTTCAGATCCCCAGATGTCTATGATTACTTCTTATGGCTTAGCTGGCTTTAGAATAATTCAGAACTTCTTCTGCCTCCTGGTTCTTCTGAAGAGAGAAGCCTTCTGAAACAAAGAGAGGCTCTTGCCCATGGGGAAGAGGTGGACCTGAGCATTCACACTTTGCAATACACTTGAATTTTGCAGGGTAATTAGAACAAACAGAGGTGCTTTCTTGAATTGAAACTTCCCTTTTTCAGCTGGGAGTTGAAGGCAAGTCCTGCAGTGTCTCACAGTGGCTGTGCCTCCTTTCAGGGCTGTGTTAGCTGGTAGAGATCAGGCACCTATGGAGAGACAGAGAGCAGTTGGGGAGGTTATGAAAAGCCACACAATGCCTACCCTGAGGTACAGCTCTCTTTTACATCATCCCATCATCTCTAAAAAAAAGGGAGAGGGGGAAATGCCTGTGGTGCTGCTAGAACAGTKAAAGGAGTGCCTTAACACTCCACAAAATTGGCTTTGGGATGTGATGAGCAACAACAATGCAAAAGAAAAAGAATCTATGTTGCTCAGATSGGAGGAAATTAATCACTTAAAGCCAGTGAATCAATTTAGGGCAGGGATGGTAGTGTTTCTGGCTTTCCTCTTTGGTTTTCCATTCAAAAGGGGTACATGAACCCATCCAGGAGCTGAGTTGCTCTACCTCAGCCAGTTCCTGTTCCAGGGTCCTTACACTAAAGGGGATGGAATAATCTCATCCAGTGTAAAAAAAACCCCACCAAAACTCCCTAACGCACCCAAAACCCCCACATCAAACAACTCTGAGGAGCAAACTGAGTAAACAAACACTGCTCTGCCATTGTCCTTTGCTTGCTGTGAGTGAGAGCAGAGTGAACTATCAAACCTCTGTGAGACAGAACAGCTGCAAACACAGGCACGGATGAGCAGCACATCAGCACATACAGACTGACAGAGGGGTTTAATACACAGAGTACAAGCTCATTTCCAGGAGAAAAGCATGTGACATTGCCATGCTGTGGCATTTGAGACTTTAGGAGGAAGAACAGAAGCAAATTAGTGGGATGCATCACAACCTTCAGTTTAGGCTTCCGTTTGAAGATCTAGTTAATTTTTTTTTATTATTCTAAGAAGTCGCTTATTTAATTACAGATTTAATTTCTCTAAGTACTGCTCCTGGCCCAACTGTGGTCCCTTCACATTCTTATTCAAGGCACAAAAGGTTTTAGTGCCAAAATAATTTTGACAATTTGAAGGCAAAGAGTCAAAGCAAGACCTTGAATCTTTTAYTCAGGATCTTATCCTGTCTGGCCTTGAAAACCTCCAAGGATGGAGACTATTTAACTTCAAATTCCACTACCTGCGAGRAGACAGTTACACAACAGTGGATTGTAAGCTTTTGCATTTTACTGCAGAGAAATAACATTAATTAGGATGTAAAATATCATAGTAAGACTGCCTGAAGCAAGGGTTAATCAATTTGTAGTTTCAACCAGTACTAACTTGGGACAAGTTAACTCCTTTTTCCCTTATTCCATTTGGTTGATGCCTGTCCAACTTCCCCCCACCCCAACACTCTTAGTCATAGAATTAGACATTTAATCTGTGTTAAAGATGCCTTTGGGAGGCTCTTACCTTCATTCAGATGAACTCTGATGACCTCATCAGGATTTTTTCTGCAAGTTCTTTGGCTGTTCCTAAACCAAAAATGACTTTTGGTCTGATTAGAAGAACGTAACGGTGAAATCAAACTTGGAGGCAGGAACTCAGGCAGCCACAGGCAAACATTAAAATGGCAGGATGTCGTAGGAGATAAATTGGCTTCAAGATGAATTTATGAGGTGGAGTCTAATGACCCTCAAGAGATGGCTGAGATTTTGCCAAAAACCTTTGAGTAGCAAGCTCTTTGGAAGGTACATTTTCCAGTAAGAGCTTAAAAATCAGACAGGAAACTTTCACTAGGGACTGTCAGACATTCAGCTGAGTGTGCAGCTGCTCAGCATTAGCAAACATGAGGAATACTTTATAGACTCTGTTAAGCTATCATGCTACAAACTGTTTCCACCAGTGCTGAGCACACATTAAAATCACCACAGGTACCAGAATCTATTGCTGATTCTGAGCAGTGGCATTTGTGAAAGATGACAAAAGTGATGATGAGAATATCCCCAGAATTTCCTGGGTGAAAGAAGCTGAGGTGCTGGGGAAGACAGAGACCTCAGGAATGCAAAAGTATCTATGAGTGTAGAACTGGCTCTGAGCAGGAGCTTTGGTGACTTCAGGAATTTGTTTCATAGGTCAGTAGAGTTTTAAAATTCCAGTGCTTAGCTGCTGATCACTGGTTTGTTTAGACAGTGACTTCCACAGGCATCATTATGTTCCCCATACCACTCAGTACAGACATTCTGCACACTCCAAGARTCAAATTAATTATCCTGACAGATGCAAACTTTGGTTTCATTACCTGCCTTTGARAAAGAATCAATACTGCCCACTGTATCTGGCTCCGTGACCAAGRCAATACTCACAGCAAGCTACACAGAGTGAACGTGACACAGARACAGACACATCCATGTGTGTGTGACACAGAGGGAGACACAAATACCARAACTGGCTTCATTAAACACATATCTCAAGATCTCCTCCTGAAACTACATCTGTATGGATTCTGGGGGTCCAATTTAAAAAAGGAATATTTGCAGCTCAGGCATCTAACACCGAAGAGCTGATAATGTTCCTTATAGATGGAAGATAAATATCCCAGTTTGCAAATTAGCAGGTCATCTTCTATTCATTTTAAGTACTATAAAATACATCTTAAAAATCAAAATAAWACAGAGGGGAAACTGTAAGAATATTATTCCCCACCCTCATATAGAAACCCTGCTTTCAACAAGAGAAATTTCATTAAGCACAAATTAGGAATGGAAACAGAGCCCAGAACTTAAGTACTGTCTGGTAATCATTTTGTCTGAGTACATGGTCTGTAATAGCTTTTCTTTGCATTCACTTGGGACTCTGATAATGCAACTGGAGCCTAAAAACATTCCTTTATTTTCTGAAAATAAGTTTTTCTGTTTGTTCAATCCAGGAATTCTGATTCATACACCTCCACAAAAAAGCTCTCCCATGCTTTTAGTCCCATCTACTGTACAGCTGCTGTGGAAACTCCTGAATGGAAAACAGTGAGGAAATAAGTAAGATATAGAGCTGGACTGTTACTTCACCTGAAAGAAAAGAAAGGATTGACCATGTYCCCATGGCCATTCTGCCAATGGCCATGAAGCTACTAGGAGAGAGATTAAATACCAAAATCTAGAGGAGCAAAATTAATTCAACACCCATTTCTGATGAACAGATGACTGTGTTACTCTTTCTTCCTGGGCTTCCCTCAGTTCTCTTCTGGATGTCCCATGGAATATCTGTATCCAACCCATCTTTCCACAGATGGTTTAATACAGCTGCACAGAGTTATGAAGGCAACACCATATTGAGAATAAAGCTATCAGAGGATATTGGCAATTGTTACTACTTAATATTTGCTGATTAGAACCTTCCCAGCCTAGCTGACAGAACTAGATTGCCAAAAAGAAAAAGAACAGAAACATCTTCGAATAAGAGACGACAAAATCTGCCAGAAGAGTTACAAACAAACAKACAAATGCACATCCAAGCCAGTGAATAGTTACCAACAAAGCACCATTCGCATGCGTGTTAGCAGGCACAGAGATCAAGCTTTGGCCTTGGTAAATGGGAAACAACCAACCTGGTGCTGCCCTTCACTTCATCCAGCTCCTTCTGCAGTCTGGCACTCTTCTCCTCCTCCTCCTGCAGCTTCCTCTTGACCACACGGAGCTCCTGCTGAGCTTCACACTTGATGTCATTGGCTACAACCACTGCAGTCTGCAGGTCAGCCTGGAAACGCCTCCACTCCTCGGTGTCCTCCTGCAATTAGAACCCCACATTGCTGTGAAAATGTACCCACTCAAGCTGGGCACTTAGTTATTCATCTCCATTGCAGTGATCACAAGTGATTAGGATTTCATCACAATTTCAAGGTGGTGCTGAGGTCAAACTAAACATCTGCTTCTTTATAGTACCAAAAATAGTGCCAAAAAACCTCATACTAAGCTCTCTACTCCAATACTGTCAAGAAGTACAAAATGAAGGGAATGGAGACTGACAGGATGCAGAGTCTCTATATTGTTCTAGAAAAATACAATGCCTCCCTCAAATACAGTATTGCAATAAAAGCTCAGCTTAGCTTTGTCTTGGATCTTAAACCTCACCTTCATCTGCTTAGTCAGAGCCTTCAGTTGCCTCTCTGYATCTTGTTTTTGTTCTTCCAGCTTCATTGCTTTACCTAAGAATGATAAAAAATGTGAAAAGATTATTAAACATGCAAGGGTAGCAGTGAAAGTAAAAATGGGAGGGCGGAGCAGCTGATTCTGGTAATGCCACTAAAACAGACTAAACTGAATTAAAACACTGTCAACGAGCAGGAATGGAACCATACCAGATCTGTTACTCAAATATCTCCAAAATACATTTTCAGGTATGAAACCAGACCGAAATTTAGAGAATCCCACACGGATTCACTTACTCAGCACAAACATCCCAATGGATCACTGATGTGTGGAACAGTCACTGGTTCCACCAGGTGGCAGCTCCCCATCCRCAGCAGCCTCGACTTTAATGCTCTTCCCAGTGCCTTTCCCTAAAAGCTCTTTAAAAGATCAKTAATTCCAATTTCTAGAATGTGCAAGACTTCCTTCCCTGAAGAGTGAGGCTTGGAGACTGTCTCTAATATTACATCTACAGCACTCTATATTAAAATAGTGCTTTTGTGCATGAGCAGAAGGGAACAGCCAAAATTGGAATATTTGTAAAGGACAGGACTCTTCCTGCTCCCTGTTGCAGCCATAACTGAGATCCCCAGATAAGTTAATTTAAATCCTTTTTCCAGCTCCACCTACTTTCTAGGTCACTGATGAGCTGGTTRTTGTGGAGTTTTATAGCACGATGTTGTTCCACCTGGTCTTCCAAYTCGAAAATGGTCTCTTTCAGGTTTTTGATATCTGCTTCATTCTCTGATGTCTTCTCCTGCAGCTTCTGGCTSGTTCTGCTCAGTTGCTCAGCCTGTCGGTCACACATCTCCTTCAGCTGACCATACTCACTCTCAGCCTGGGAGGGAGGAAAGAAAGCTGCAAGTTTGTCCTTATTTCTTGAGAAATATCACTCATTAGAGACTTTACTGATCACCTTGCGGATTTAAGAACTGAATTTGTGTTCTAAGCATTGTGTACATCCAGTTTCAATGCCAATGAGAGCCTCAGGAAGCAGAGATGAACTATGAATGTCCGTTTTCCTTCCTGGCAATAWAGATAATACAAGAWGCTGCAAAGGAAATGGAATTTTCTATATGATGACCACAATTCCAAACYRATCTCWGCAGTTAATGAACRGAGAGGAATTATATTCCCGGAAAGCTCCACATCTATTTCTACATCACATTATGAAAGTGATATCACTGCCTAAGGGGCAGGATGATGATCAGTTCATCCACATTAACAATTTGCTGCTTTTACCATGTGCRTTTTCAATGGACTGTGAAAACACACACAGCAGAGCCAGCTACTGCAGATAAGTGTATTTCTGGATTGGGACATCTGGAATTACTGAAGTGGGAATCTGCTGCACTGCAGTTTGTTGGCTCAGGCCCACTAATCAATGCTTCCAGGTTTGGGGGGAGCTCTCTGAGAATGAACAAATTTTGGAAAAGGTGCAGGCAGCCAATTCAGTGAGVAGCACTGGCACAGCCTCACTGAAGGGCAGCCTTACAGAAGCCTGTGGTCTTGTCTGGGTGTCACAAATAGCCAATGATTCAAAACAGCTTAATTCGAGGGAAGGGAAGAGTAAAAAGAAGGAAATCTGTGGTTTCCAAACCAAGCAATAAAAAGTTTGGTACAGAGTCCGAGCACTCAGCAGTTTTTCATTTATTCTTCGTGAACTGCAGCTCCAAAAAGCACTTGGGAGCTTCCTCCTCTAACTCCATTTGCTGTGGTCACCTACTTTAGCTGAAAGGACATCTGGATTTTCTAAATMATTCAAATCATAGAGGTGCTTTTTGGCAATGCTCTCTTCCTCTGCAGCCAGTTTTATCATTCTTCTCATGATCCCTTCCCCATACAGGAAAGGCTGCACACTCTCACTCCTKCAGCAATGGGACATAATCACTGTGCTTTATTAACACTATTGCACAATGCCTCACACTGCAGCTCTTCTGAACACCCAGGATCACACAGAAAATGGGGACAGTAACTTGCTCAAGCTTGTCTGGAGCAAAGTTACACACTACCAATGAGGTAGAGGGAAATTGTTCTAAAATCAAACAGTATTTCTCCTTCCTACAAATATTTGTTTTATGAGAATTATCTTATCTGGAGCTTGACTATGCATCATTAGCAATGTTGCTGCAAAGCTTCTCTGAGCATTAAATCATGTCCTTGTGTTCCCATGACCAATGACACCTTTACTTCACTGCTAATTAATCATGATTCATTATTCAGAATTTCATATTCACAGCAAACTATTTATGCTCTTCTCTCCATCTGATTAGCAAATGATTTACACTATTTGTTCACATAATATCAAAGTAATTTTTTATTGAYCTGCTCTTTGCTCCAATTTTCATAGACACAACTCTATTTACTGAAAGAGTAAATTCTACAGAAGGTATTAGGACAAAATGGTTTTAAATTTATAAACACAGCTATGCTAATAGTTATTTCTGAGAAAATATRGATATAGCAGCAGAAATTGAGACAGTGTCATGTAACCTCAGCTTCTATTCAAAGCGAATTTATGCAATTTAAATCCTAGAAACTTATAATCAATGACTCTACAACAATGTAAAGACCAATCTATTTATGGAAGGTCATAAACAACCACTTTATTTTAGAGCTGTTACTGCTTTACCTTAGACAGCAGCCCCTGAATGTGCTTCAGCTCACTGTTTGCCTTCAGCAGCTCTTGTTTCAGCTCAGTGCAAGAGGCTTCTAACTGAGCTTTTTCTGCATGGGCTACTTTGAGCATCTCCTGCACCTCAGAGTTGTCAGTGGTGCAGCCCATCACATTGATTTCTGCAGCCTTTTGTTTCTCATTCTCCAGCTGAGTTTTGAGAGAGCCATTCTCGATTTTCAGACCTTCCAAGGCAATTTTGCAGTCCTCCAGACTTTTTGTCACTGTGCTGTTGCTCTGCTGTTCCACTTCYAGAAGTTTAAGCAGCTTCTCCTTTTCTTCTCTCAGGCTTTTTATCATCTGCTGGGCATCCTGATGCTCCCTTTCCAAGCTCCGCAGGCTGCTGGTTAACTGTTGCTGAATGTTGAGCAATTTCTCTCTTTCAAATTGTGCTTTTTCCAGAACTTCTGCACATTTCTGTTCTAGTTCGAGGACCTTCTCCTCCTGAGCTTCACTCCTGGATCGCTCTTGGAGGAGAGTCATGAGCTTCTCATTTTCCTGGCTCAGCTGCTCGGCTCTATCTCTGTGCTGACGGAAGGAAGTCTCCAGGAGAGCTTTCTCTTCCACCAACTTCTCATTTTCTGTTGTCAGCTCCTGCACCATTTGCTGTTGATCCGACAGCTCCTGCAAAGTGGCCTGCAGCTCTTCTGCTGTGCTGTGGTGATTCTCCTCCATCTTTTGTATCCTCTCTGTAAGAGATGCCACAGAGAGGTCGCTAATATTGTTTGGAGAACTTCCTGCAGTGGAGCACTTGGAGCCTTTGAAGTGGTTGCTGCTGGCRGATGTTGGCCTGGAAGGTACATCTGCAATGTGCTCAAAGTCGGACGCATCGGGTGACAGGGAGGCTTTGGTGACATCGCTGCTGGAAGAACCGGAATTGCGCAGAGCACCTCCGTTCACGTGCTGCCTGTGCTCCTCCACTTCACCCCTCGACACATGTTTGGATGGGCTCCCAAAACTGGACTCTTGGGTGGTTGGGGTTGGGAGGCTGCTGTCGCCTCCACTGCTTGTGGTCGTGTCTGAGAGAGGAGAGTTCTCCAGATAAAGCAATTTCTCTTTCAAAGCTCGGTTTTCTTCTCCCAGGCTAGCAAGCTCTTTTTGGAAAGTCCTGTTTTTTTCCTGGAGGGTCCTTATTAATGGATCTATGTCAACAGGTGATACTGATTCTAAATTTTGGTTGGAAGCACCCATTCCTTCAGCATTAAGTGACCCTTTCTCTTTGCATTTCTTCAACTCACAACGAAGTTTGGTAATTTCTGAATCTTTTGTCTTTGCTTCTGCCAGGAGTTCTTTAACCTGAGATTCCAGAACAGCCTTGTCACCAGTTTCATTCTCTTGCTTGGACTTGCTGGTGGGGCGCACGTGTTTGGTAGGAGTTGGTGCACCAGAAGAGGTGGGGCTGGGCTGTGTTTTCCTGGTGTTGGCCTGACCACGCAGCACAGCTCTCTCCCTGGACACRGATGAGGACAATTCCCGAGGTGCTGGGATCCCTGTGCGCTTTGCAGCCGAAACTGTTCCTTGAGGAAGAAGAGATGAAGTAAATTTGAGTTAGTGCATTGAGGAAACGAATCTCACAACAACAATGCCAGAGCCCAGAGCAGTCCTGGAAAAAAACACCTGAGTGTTTGAATAGGTTTAGTCATGACTGACTGTGTGGATTCATGTTTCAAAGGCTTGGATTATTCTGCATTTCTTCCTTTCCCACCCCCTGCAAAGGARCACAGCCCAGTTAACTTTTTCCCAGTGTAATAATATCACATGTAAATGCTGCAGTACGTGAACTACAATCCCCAATTAATTATATTGATATAAAGATATAAGGATATTAATTATTTGAAAGTAAAAGTTCTTCACACTACTTCATAAAATGCTGAATCTAACCCTAAGAATTTCWGGGGAAAAGTTCARTAAYTCAAGAAAAGATGCTGTCYTGGAAAAAAATGTRTTTTTTTATCACACATAAAACTATYTGCATTATGCTCTATTGAGGCAGATCATCATAAAAGAAGGACTGACACACTGATGCTGACCACATATTCAGTGAAATATAGAACTCTTCTGGCGCTTCCAACACTAAGACAATTGTGTTGCTGCAGCTTCTTGGGGAGATGGATGAGAGATTTTCCATGTTATAAATTCCCATCCTCTTATGGAAGAAGAGCAAAAGGAGGTTAGAGAGYTGATGCTGTTCTGTTTGGTTGGTGTTTGGGTTTTTACCCCACCAACAAACAATGCAAAGCATTATGTGATTACAAGAGAAATAAAGTTTATGACTTGCTGATCTTCATCTTTCAAAGCTCTCTTGAAATACAGGACCCCAGGCACAGAAGAAACAGTAAGAGACATCTGAACCATGAAAATTGTAACAGGCTGGTTAAAGGAAAGAAGCTGGTTCAAACGGAAGGTATGGCATGCCACTGCTGTGGCATGTGACACATGCCAAGTGACAACGCCAGGAATTTAAGAAATTCCTGCTTTCAGAACCTTATTTAAAAGGAAAAGCCCTAAAGGACTGGACCATAAAGTGTGGGGATATGGCACAATGAAGAGATGTCCAGTGTCGCCCCATAAACAGGATGCAAGAATGAGTTATGCAAACAGAAAGGGCCACTGAGCCAGTGTTTGCAATAAAAACAAGTTTCAGAAGCACTCTGGGGAGAATCCTAGAATGAATTCCATCTCCCCACATTCGTGAGGCTCTTTGCTGACACACATGTGCAGCATTCACAGAAAATCAAAGGACATTGAGACCAAAGGGGGAGTAGACTCCCTGCCTTACAMAGCAACCTCATAACCCTCCCACAGCCTTTTCCTCGCCACAGCGATGCAGGGCAAGGAAGGGTTAACACTAACACCACCCCGTTTGCTCAGCATCTCTTTTGAAGAATGCACTGGGTTTATGAAGCCCACACAAACAGGAGCCCCTCCTCCTACCCCCCAAACACACACACTCTGCAGCAGCACAATAAACACCCGGAGACAAAGAGCAGCTGAAGAAAAGCCCCCTGAATCCAGCGCAGCGCTGRCAGGAGAGCACAGAGAGGCTCTGTCATGGCAGGGGCACGGTGAGGCCAGAGACAAAGGCTCCAGTGTTTTTGGGAAGAGATACAGGGACAGCCAGGCCCACACAGCTTCATTCAGTCACCTACAGCTGGAGGGGACAGCACAGCTCCRGGATCTCCGGTGGAAAGCACCACGCAAGCGGAGATGGGAATTCTCCCRCTTGTCAGAGCTGGAGGCCCMGGCTCATGGCTCATCCCATTCCCAACCAAACTGCCAGGATCTGGCACCCGTAAAACACACTCAAAGTGAGCTYAGCAGATGAACAAAGCTTGTGCTGKCGATGCAGCCAAYGCCGGGAGATGAAGGACAAGAGGAAAATTGAAAGRACCATGATGCAATGTGACYKCCAGCACAGAAAYCCCAATACAGCACAAYCCTGCTMAGGCACAGGTGAACCCCAGGTGGAAGAGCACTTGAATGCACCTTTCCCATGGAGCAGGACAAGTGTCCAGCATAGAGAAGCAGTTTTCACACAAGTTGTAACCATACTACAGATTTAAGGTATAAAATCCACCTCACAAATTGTCAGAGTTGTTCCCAAATGGCACTTACGGAGTGATTTAAAGCCTTTTGTATGTCCTGATCTTTTATTCAATCTGAAAGGGTTTTCTCCCCTTCACACAAAATTTTATGACAAAGCAAATGCTTTTAAAATGCCCAAATCAGTACAATAACATGACTGTCAACTGGTCAGCACATGACTAAGTAGTATTCTATAGATAGTGGGTGGTATTCTGTATATTACAAGAAATAATGAGGCTATTGCACATGAGTACAAATTGCATTACTTGGCACTAAGAAAACCACCTTTTCCTCAGAGATGTGTAGAACTTGTGGCAGCAATGCCAGCATGCTTCTAATCATCACCAGATGACAACTGCAACATGATCCTGAGCAATGCACGGCATATACATAAGGATAACAATTAATGATATTTAACTGGGATTATCTGTACTCCACCAGTTTGCCAACCAGTGCAGGCTTGGAGCTTACTCAATGTGCCTCATGTGTTTTGTAAGACTCCACGCTCTGCTGACTTGTTCTGTCATAAATCACAAGGCATTTGCTATCCATCAATAACCATTAACCAACCTGGTTTTTTTTCACGATGTACAAAGACTTACATATTTTTCTCACTCCACTCCCCACAAGCACCACACAATACTGAAAAGTCACAAGGAGCCCAGAAAAAAAACATAGTTCTAACTGCATGTGTTGATCAGAAAATGTCAAATTAAGTATTAACACTACTTTRAAGTATTTTATGGGCAATCCCTGCTCTGCATGACCTTGGAATTGAGCAGCACAGCAGTTACCAATGACTGCCAACCCCACAGCCCCAGGCTCCATAGGCAGGAACTGCATTTAGGGCTGTGCCAGTCACCCTGGTGCCCTGATTAACTGGCCCCCAGTCTGGTGATGGTCTGTGGGAGACTCCAGACAGACACGTGCCTCCCAGGCTGCTGAATCCAATATAGCCCTGATTTGTGCTGCTGCTTTAAGTGGCTGGAATCACACAGAACTCCACTGCCTGGCAAGGGCTGCTGGTTTTGAGCAGGGAAGAGAAAAACAACCAGCCCTGAATCTCAGTGGAGGTCACCTCATYGCCATGTTTCTCACCTGGGTGCCCCGTAAGAACGTCTCCATTTTCAGCTGTACTTTTCAGATGTGAGGCAATAAACGGTAACAACAGACAGAGCTTATAATTCTCCATGTGTTTTAAAATGAACAGCTATTTAACTCAAATACTCTGATACACATAATTAAGTTTAGGTTACAGGACAGGGAAGCAGAAAGAAATGAAACTCCTCACCCGAGGTCACACTAAATCAGGATTAGGACCAGGAGCCCATGGCTCATGGCCTGCTGCGCAGCTTTCCATGCACCACTTGCTGCCAGGGAGCACTCCCTGACTTCCCACTGGTGTCAAAAGCCAAAGTATCACTTTAATGAGATGAAAGGTGACCCCATTAGATGGTCTTCTGACGTTTTAATCCCATTTTCAACACAACTACAATGCTTCTTGCAAAAGGATCAGGATTACTCTTCAGTTTTTCCACATCATGATTCCACATTCTATTTCTGATCTAAGCTCTCAGCACCTTCCCATAAGGACATCCATAACCAGGAGAATATGGACTATGGAATGGAGGAAAACATTTCCCAGTCCTTCAAGGTGAAACACACAGGACTGTTGTCATATCATTGCAGAAAAGCACCAGCCTTAAATTTACATTTATTTTAATTGACCCTTAATTGTACTAACAGTTCAAACACCTGCTTCTCCAGTCCCAGAGCAGAGGAATAATCTCACTTGGGAACTGACAACATTTGACTACATAAATACCTTTGAAAAATGTTCTAATTTCTGGCTTAAATCTATTTTCCTGAGCTGGAGTCAATACAAAATTATTTGCCTCTGGCCTTTGTCCCATTTGTGTCCCACAACCTGCCCTTTTCTTAATCCTTCCCTCCATCAACATATTAATAACCCAAAGGTTAATGCCATGGCCTTTCTGCTGCTCCACAGTGGAGTTAACAGGGAATGTTCCATTTAGTACCTTATTCCTCAATTTTAATCCTGCCATCTCTTAAGCAAACAACAATAAAAACACATTTTCTCCTTCAACATATTCAGAATTCCACGTCAGCAACTCATTGTTCCATAGTTTAAGTAGGTACTAAGCCTCCTGCATGCAGATCGCATCTRTGTAATTTAAGCACTGATCACCGAATCATCCCACAAAGCATTTCAGTCATGTAAGACTAAAGCATGGAGACAGATGCAGCTTTGGTGTGATGTTCTTAAACAAWGGATACCTTATTTGAATTGCAAGGGCAGGATAACCAACAAGAAATAAAAGAAAGCTATTCATAGCACTGTGCAATGTTCAAGTCATACATTTCAGAGAGGCAAACTGTTGCCTGCAGACAAGTTTGTCCTCTCGTGATCCGTGATCATCTGCTGCTCCACGAGGGCTTTTACAGCTTTCTCATTCCAGCTCCTGCACTTGCAACAGATCAGCAATTTCACTGTCTCGCGTCTGTCATCCCWAAATCCACCTCAGAAAGGACAGCGAAACAAGAGATTGCAACAAGAAATTAAGGGCTAACTCACAGCTTCTCTGGCAACGGAAGATTGGTGTTCTGTCKTTCTGGAATTCTGTTCCCACATGCCAAGATATTTTAATAAAATTTACCATYTGAACAGAACTCCTGAGCCTCAGATAGAAAAGTGGTTCCCTGAGGCAAAGGTCAGTATCAATCAAGCAGGCTGGAAACATTTAGCACCGTGGCTAAGTAAAGGGAATCTATTAACAGCCCACGCTTGGACGGCAAATAGAAAGAATTATTAAACTACCCCACACAAGTTTACTGCGCCCTAGCACTGTGGTTAGCTGAAATATGTCCTTTCTTATCAATTCTGGCTTTCAGCTGATCCTCCAGCTGTGACTTCAGTAGACCCTGGACTCAGCATGAGTGCTCTTCCTCAGGCTTTGCCAGGATGTGCCGAGGATCCGGAGCAGCAGCAGGAACACACAGCGACAGCCAGGCAGGGCTGCCTGGTACAGTCCTGTCACCACTTCCAGTTTCTCAGCAAAACACACCTGGGTCACAGGAGTATCTTAATTCCACCTGGTTTATAACACCTGGTCTAGGATACCAACATACAGCTGTCCAATGCCACTTCAGATGATCTTTAGATTTAAAATACCTTCACTGCACTGAAAGACTTGACAGTACCTTTGGGAGACTTGTCCCCTGCTCCAGAGGCAGAGAGAGCAACTGGGATRTTTGAAAGCACCCAAAGTGCCACCAGACATCGAACTGAACAATCAGACTTTCACAACAGATACAAAAACTGATGCAGATAACAGCAGCTTTTCTGTGTTATACTAATTGTTCTTCCACTACCCAAGTACCCTTTAGCTGATTTCCAGCTACATKATGAACAATTTAACACAATGGATTAATATGGGATGCATGACATCATYGATGTGAATTTAGTCACAGCCAAATCACAAAAGAAGGCATTAGCTAGGAGTCACCACACTCTGTTGCCTCCCYATGATAAAGCAGCACACGTTACAGGGAGCCTGGATGTGTTTTCTGACTTCTTTTGTCAACTTAGAGTAAAGTTTTCAAGAACCTAATTAACTCGCTGTTTAAAATCCATTTTCCAAAAGCGGATAAGCCACTAAGACCTCAAAGCTTAACTGAAAGCCCAGAGGACTTGGCAGATCCCTTTCACCCTGTTCCAGCATTGATCCTGAGATTGAGATTGATATTGAGACTGATTAAGAGTCAGCTAGGGATGACCTTTGGGAAATGATGACTGTTCAACACAGAGGAAGGATTGCTGTATACTTGACTCCTTTAAAGTACTTTTTCATTAAAAGGTTCCAGCACACATCTGTTTTATWGAAATGCCCTATTTTCTCATGCCTTTTTTCCCTTTTACTTAAAGCCAATGAAACAGTTAAAAAAACAACTTCCCTGCTGACCAGAGATCTTCTGATATCCTAATTAACAGGAAACACACTGACACATTTCACGGTGGCATGAGGAAAAGCAAACATTGAGAAGCAGGGCAGATATAACAGCAGCCCTTACCTGCACTGCTGGGCTACTTCATACAAAACCTACGCAGAGACAAAATCCCTGCACACATTCTGCCACACTGCTTAATGTCCCAATCCTTAAACCTCTGGGAATGCCAGTGGTAAAACAGCTTGGCAGAAAATACTGAAGGGATGCACACAACTGAATCAAGCCATGAGGAAGACCTGAGTCAGTCCAGAGAGCTTCTTGGGGGTTAAAATGAGAGTGCTACTGGATTTTCAAAGAGATACAGGTGGCAAGAGACACCAACCAGCACCTAGTGATGTTTTCAAAACTGYTTAAGCTGTTTAAAACTTCATATCTGAGAGTGAAATGGCTGAAAATTTCTGTTCCACCACTGGCTAAGGCAAAAGTCAGGATAAAGAATGACACTATTGTACTGTGACAAACTATCACGGCTTGATCTGCTTGATACACAAAGGGAATGAGCTGAATGGGATTGCTGTCAGCATTCTTCCATGACAACAGYACTGGATACTCCTTGGGAAAATCCTCAAAAACTCTCAGCAGCACACCATTTCCCATCTCTTTTAGAGTTGTCCTACAAATAGACAATGCTCTCTGCTACCTGGTCTTTATGCAGCAGCAAACAGAGCAAACCAAGGCTTGGCAGTTATGGTTCTTCTGAATTAATCAGTCTGTTTGCACAGTGTTAGTCACAGAGCCAACACCTTTACAGGTCAGCAACTCTTTGGGAAGGTTCACTTGTACTCCACCTAGCTTTAAAAAAGACAAGGAGATGGCTCCAGAACTACAAATGTGGTTTTGATAACCCAGCACTAATTATATATAGACGCTTCTGTTCAAACAGGGCCTTCTACTCACTTAGCAAACASAGACTGAAAGTAATTAAAACATAATTTCTGAATCATTTTAATGGCCTGTTGGACTGTCTGGCCTCCCTGATTGCATTGTCTGTGAAATAGGCACAGAAGAAAAAAGGCTAAAAGGCTTAATGCAAAGATTTGGATCTATGAAATCATCATGGAGAACATAGGAAAGCAACTCAGGTACTGGTATTTGACATGGAGGAAAAGAGTGAGAGACCAAAGAAATAAATTATATCATAAAGTAATAGGGAACAACAGATGCCTGTACTGAGAGAGCTACACTAGCAAGAAAAAGCAGTAATAAGCATCTTAATCTGAGTAATTCCTAATTTAAGACTACAGAGATCCCTGACATTTGAGCTGAGCAATTGGTAAAGGCTGGATGATTCTTTTAGTTAGAAATATTGAGTCTAGAGATCTGGAGTGCAAAAAGAACACAAGAAAAGGCASTTTTGGTAACTTAAAGACTAAGTTCATGATGAAACTGCTTGTCAATTATTTAAATCTGCAGATTGAAATACTGGTAGGACATTCTTTTCAAGGGTGGCCACCACAAGAGACTCTCCCATGGCAGGAATGTAACCCAATAGTAGAGACAACTTTGTAGTTAAAGCATCWCCATTTAGTTCAAATTTTAGCATCTAAAAAAGTACTCAGAATCCAGAAAAGGTCTCAGTAAGTTTTATAGTGGTTTTAGAAGAGAAAAATGTCTGCTGCACAATTAAGGAATGATCACAAACATTTTATTTTCAGCTTGTTGGATTCACCTGATCAATAATGCTGTCACTTTGTCCTTCCACAGAAACTCACATTTAACTTTTCCAGGAAAGTGTTAAAATGAAAAYAGAAAAAGATCAGCTCTACTCAGTATCCGGTGGTTCCAAGTTCTTAGCACAGCTACAAGAACTGAATTTCAAGTTCACTTTGCCACAGTTCAATTCTATTACAGTGGAAACAAGGTCGCATTCAGAAGGTAAATGAGACGAGATCTGATCAAAACCCTGTTCACAAAGTCTCATTGTGAATTTCAGCTGACTTTCTCTGCTCTTTATGGGCCTGTTCACATACAATTCCTCTCTGAATAACAGCAAGAGTAGTTAAAATCTCTTTACCCTGAGAGACTTGCCAGGGCCCACACAARAGTCCCTCTGAACATTTCTGATGCTGTTTACTTGAGTTTCCTGAAAGTTTTTTAAACCTCAAATGAAAACTCAAACCTAGATATGCCTATCTTGTATAAAATTTTAAAATCTAAAGCACAAAAGCAGTGCAGACTGTACTRTAAGAGGGAATTTTTGCTCCCAAGCCTAAGGACCAAAGATACATCTGGAAAGYGCCTTGGCCAAGCAAAGAAGAGGCAAGACCTTCTCTCTACATGCCCAATCTTTGCTCTCACAAACACAAACTTCCCTTTCCAACCTGSAAAGAGTCAAGAGACATCCAAGGGGCTCCAATGTTCCATAAGGCTCTGGCACCAAGAGAATCATGAGGGTGCTGCTGTGTTCACCCCAAAATGAGGGATAAACCCCCATAGAACAGCCAACACTGCCAACACWGGTGCAGGACACAAGTGGGGTGGAATCTACCCCGAGCTGCTCTGGAKTTTTGGAGTACCCAGCAACCTGGCATAACAAACACTGAGCCATCCAAAGCAAATGTTCAGGGAAACTCTATATCCTACACTTGCTGGAATATCCCTATGGTAAACTCAACACTACTTTTTTTGGAGCTGTTAATACCACTGGGCCTGCCAAAAACTTTAGTCACCTACAAGCTCTACCCCCTGTCTACCCCCCACAAAAGAATGACTAAAGCTTTCAATAWGTAGCATTATCTCAAAATTAATCTGGTGAATGCTACAGAAAWAGAGAATTTTCCCTTTCTAAAATAAAGTACCTCTACTTGCTGGTTTRATGCAAATTTATAGTTTCCACTACCATCAGATCTCATTATCAAAACAATAYATAATTTTTATATTCCTTAAAGGGGCCTTGATTCTATATACTTGTGACATTAGCAYACCAAAATTATTGGGATTTTGGTGTACTATAAAACTTCCTGATTTTGTTTGTTCTGGAACATTTCCTGCCTGTGCACCTGTAAAAACAAGATGGGATCAGGTATAATCATCTCATACCTACAGCAAAGTGAATTTTAAGCCAAACTCTATTCTATGGTGTTTTTGTAGACAACAACTCTTGAAAAATATTGATAAACATGAATTTTTCTGTGAAGAGGAASAAAATCAATGCTGCTTCACTGAAATGAGGGATTTTCTGCTTGATCTGGTTGGTAAGTTTGGAATTTCCTTTGCTTCCCTACCTGCTAGCTCTGAGGCTTCTTCTGTCCAGAAGGAGTTTAGCAACTGCCATGGGGAACATCTTTAGAATTACAAACACATCCCCCAGAACCTGCTGTRCAGAAAGAGCAGAGATTTGCTCTGAGATAAAGCAGAGAACTAATTTTTCATCTCCTGTTGTACTAGGAATATTCCTGAGATAAATGACCACTAGCTAGAGTAAGAATCCCAGGGTTTTCCTTGATTCTAGCTTGCAGACAAGGAGATAATTCTCCTCAGCTCAGAGAGAAGCTTCCTAGCTAATCTAGGCCAGAAGTTCTTCACTCAGCTATTACTGGGTTAACAGTGGTAATAAAACACTGGAAGTACTAAAATGTACTTCCATTTCTGGAAAATACAATTATAATGGATAAAATACCAGCGTTGAGTGTTTCAAGATGCACAGGAAATTAAAAAGCAAACAAAACTTACCAACCCTAAATCCAACCATACCAACTCACTTAACGGTGGCCATCACCAATACAGTAGCAAGTAGATGTGCTCCTCCATGCATAGTGGTTGTCACAACTGAATGTGATCAGTGGCTGGAAGTTAATGAAGGTGTTTCCTAAAACCTGCTGCTCAAAGAATGCAGTTGGAAGGAAAAGTGAGACAAGTCGGGTATTACGGATCACTCCTCTAACCTCAAAATCTACCTGGTATCTCTGTGAGCACAAAGGATAACCAAACACAGATTTTAAGTGGGGAAATGCTTAATATCAGCATTTTCACAAGAAGAAAAGTAATTTACTCAACCTGTTTAACTGTTCAGGAGGCCATGCTATGGACTAAATCATGGAACTGTGTTACCTGCAWGGGACTTCATCACCCAAGGTGGATACTGCTCTAATTCAYTGTCCTTCCYACTGAGGGAGCAGAGCCACCATGGAGGAGAAGAGCAGAAGAAAATGCTTCTCTGAACACTGCTGTGGAGTGCTTTGTATCAGGAATCCATGATCCCAACCCTTCAGTTCAGGAATGCTGCCCCACACTCGGCCAAAAGGCCAGTGCTGACCGAGCCAAAATAACTTCTTTCCTCATGAATTCTCAAACCCTGCTAATCCAGAAAGACGGGGGGAAGAGATCAAAAATGGAAACATGAAAGGAGGTTCCTCCTCCTTCCCTAAAAGGACAGAACTTAAAAGCTAGCTTTTTTTTTTTTTTCCCCCAAATTGTTTGCTTACTGCTTAATAACCAGTTTGCATTGCATTGGTGTTACAACTGCCTTTTGTTTACCGAAATGTGATGACCACATAATAACCCCAGTTYTATTGTCATTTCCAGGCTGCTGCTGTGAGGGGGTGGGGAGAGGACTCTSATTTAGTCTCCACAGCCCATCCAGAGCTTCAGCTCTACCCAGCACAGGGCTAAGGAAGTTGGAACTGCCAATACTGGGAACTGGGCTGAAATCATTACAACTATCAACACAGGATGAGACACATCAAGAAAAGAAATGAGACACAAGGGGAGAGGAGAAAGCTCATAACATAATGAGATGTTTATCTATAAAACATTGCCCACTTCAAAGCAGGAAGAGCTTCGACTCCTTGGTTAAAAAAAAAGGAGCTTTTAATTAAAAGATCAGTCAAAGATTTTCCACAGTCAAGCAGCCTCAAAGAAACTATGTGTGGAGGAGGCTGAGAGTAATTTCTAACATGATTAGTCCATTCTTCAAACTCAACAAGGTTTTATGAAAGMAACATTTCTCAAGATCTACAAGATAAGGATTGTGGAAATATCCTCATCCCCTCAAAAAGGGGCTCTTCCCTTCTGACACCTCTGTCCTCATCAGCTTTTGCTCTGAAAAAGCCTGGWCTATCAGAGCTTTGTGCCTCCCACCTCGTGGCAAGATAGATTGCAATCCTAGGACCCATGGCTTTGGGTCAAGCAAAATTACTGCCAYGGGCTTTAGGAGGCCTGCCTTGAAATATTTCTGTACACTGCTCCAGTCAGCTGAAAACAGSCTGTACTGAGCACACAGCCTTCCACTAGACAAAGGTTTGAAAGCCTTTGAAGGTTGGAATGAATTGCACCACTTTTCTGGAACACTCTTTCCAAGGAATGTTTCCAGAAGGGGATGGACATGACAYCCGTACTTTATCCCTTCCCAGCATTACAGCTGACATTACAGGCTCTGGTGAACAAGACTTTGAACCACTTTCCTTTGGTCACATAATTTTTTAATGCTTTTTCTTTTCAGAAAAAAAACCTCAGGATTTTGGCAATTTAGCCCTAAGTAAGTAAAATGCAACATGTTMTCTACAGGCTGCAATTTAGCAATTATTTTACATTATTGCAGATAAACACCAGGAGGTGTTGCACACTGGAGGAGCTTTCTTCCAGGCAGAGAATACCAGTCCCTGGAATGACTCCTGTTCATGGAATCTCAGTCTCATCCCCACTAACCAGCTGTTAATTATGACTAATGAACCWGATGCTGAGTTGGTTCTGTTCAGCACAAGCACAGGGAATTTACCACTGGTTTATTTCAGGAATCACAACCATTTTGGTCTATGACAGTAAGTGTTCAGTCATACTTTTGAAGGTCTTTCCTGTCTTTCAGAGAGTGCTGTTCCTGCCAATAAATTTATCATTATCCACACCCTTGTGGAAACAATCCTTATAAAAGTGATTATATGGGAATAATTATTTGGTATCACAAGGATTTCTACATCTTTAGTGTAAATGTTGCAATGGCAAAATGCAGAAGATCTTTAGGGTGTGAAAAATACAGAATATCCTCCAGATGCAGGGAAGAGGATACCTTTCCATTCTACATCATTCAGGTTAATTAAAACAGCTTTCTATCCTTAGTATGGGATGAGATTTCTTAATTCAGCTGGGGAAGAACGAACAGTTATCCAACCGAACTAAAATGTGTCAAAGGATTAACTACACCCTGTCCCTAAAGCCATTTTCATTCCATATATTAATAAATATGATTTCATTGAAGTTGCTGGTAAAATTCTTACTGCCTGAGTAGCAATGATTTTTAACACTTAGCACCAAAGCATCCATCAGGACAGGAATGTGAGAGGAACATTAACYCTGCTCATGGGACATGGACACGTTTGCTTAGTCCCCAACAGTTTTCCTAAGCAACTGAACAAATTCCAGTCAAAATACAAAACCTACAGAGCTGTAACAAATGGAAAATAAATGTGTCTGTTTCAGCCAACACATGCTCAGAAAGGAACCCTGCAAACTCATGTCAGCCCTGCGCTTTCCCAAGAGTGCATTTTTCCAGTGATGAATATCAAATTTGCCTGTAAGTACTTCAAATGTAAATYCTGCCGTTGATAAAAATATAGAGCTTGTTAGCTGCGTGCTACAGAGCCTGATGAAAAGGGCAGGAAGCTGCAGCTCTGATGTAATTTACAGCCTGAAAGAACCGACCGATGATCACACAGCACACAAGGACAGAGCGCTCTGCCTCAGAACATGCAATCCATATCTATTGATGCTTGTGGAAAAACATTTCAGGAAGTATAATAGATGGAACATTCCAAAGTGATTTGTGAACACATGCCTACTTTGGATTACAGGAAGAAAAAAAAGTTGGTGTGTGGAAAATCTTACGGTGTCTATTACCATCATCAGAGAGCTTCAGTTTTAGATCATCTTCAATCATCATGCTCAAATTGCTTGGAGATATACAATGTGAAAGTATCAGAAAATAATGAAAATATCAAATATTTGTCAATCTTCTAGTGCCAGTCTGTCAGAATCACAGAAAAATCAAATTAAGCTCTCCTCAAGCAATGCAATGCTAATGAAATCAGAGAAGTACTCTGTCTCAGTTTTACAATCTCATGTTGTTATGAAAGCTACATTCCCTGTGGAAATCAGATTTTATGAAGAGTAAATTAGTAAAATTGGAGAGGAATTGAAAAGAGGAAAAAAAAAAAAAGATAGATTATTTGCTGAAATACTAGTAGAAGGTCCAGAACACAGGACTGTTTCAGAACAAACTGCTCAGTACCTCCAGGGATCTGGCAGGTTTCAGTGGGAAGAACAAGGGGCAGTATTGCTCAAATTTCTTTGGCCAGCTCTACAATTGTAAGATCTTGAGGAAGCAAATATAACTCAAACAAGAAGAAGCAAGCTTCTCTTTTTCTCCAAGGCCAGCATTATTCCTTTCTCCTTTCACCYTTTTCCCTCTTTCRAGTCATTTAATACTGTGTCAGAAYCAACACAGTCACAACCATYCCCTGGCTGTCTCCTTGTCACTCTGCAGCTGTCAAGCACATTTACTAATGAAACAACCATCAAGAAAATTAGCTTTTACATTTATTATCACGTTGAATCTACCCGTGGTAGGTCCTAAAACACCGTCAGCACTGGAGCAAAAGCACAGTCCAAAGCTCTGGACACACAGSACAACTTCTTGCTGACCAGCTCATTCAGCAAGATTCCCAGAAGTTCCCTGCCTTCATCCAAAAATGGCTTTGTTTTGCTGATGGAAATTAATCTCACACAAAACAAAATGCATAAACCACATCCTGCTGCCTGCCATGCCCTAAAAGTTCTTCTTGTAAAGGCTGTCATCCTGCCCATGGAGAAAGTACTCCCACTCAGCACATCCTCCCAGCCAATGTGAAAAACCACTGGGAAGGCCCTGGAGTGYAGGAGAACTTACTGATGATCTCTTCCATTAATTTAGCATTCATTATCCTTTCAACTTGGAATCAGGGGAGCTCAGATTATCACTTAATGCTGCCTCAGATAATTCCAGAGGTAAGTTACTCATACTCATGACTAAATTCTTCTAAGAGGCCAGTCCAGACTGTGACAGTCTCTGGCTGTTCCCATTTCACAGTCTCTGGCTGTTCCCATTTCACTGGCCTGGGAGCAGAGGAGACACTGCCACTGACTGAAGTTGTTTGTCAGTCCTTCTCAAATGATTTAATCATGCCAGTCCTGTCAAGTCACCTCACAAGACSGATAAACAGAGATGGCCCTAACTGGCCTTGGAAGAAAAGATTAAGTCAAGTAAAAATGACCCTCCAGGGGAAAATAAACTTCTTCAATACCAGTTTAATCAGSAGTGTGTTACTACTCTGAAAAATGAGAGCATGTGTAAACCCCCCATGCAAGAATGACTTGAGGGAGGAAGAGGTGACTAARGAATTAAACTATCCAGTGGAGAGCAAACTGTGGTTTGTTGGCTCCACTGGGAACAAAAGGTCTATGGCTCGCTGCCCGAGCTCCAAGAGGACATGACTTGCTGTCGGTATTTCCATGAAAGCTGTTATGTGATTCATTAGGTTTGCTGGCCTCTCTCTCCTGCYTCCCTTCCCCCCACACCATCATTAAACTCATCTGGTCTCTTGAGCTCTTGCTTGGCAGAAATGGTGTTCTGACATCCAACAGAGTTAAAATGAACGAYTCCCGTGTTTGGGAGAAAGGGAGAGAGATGAGAGAGACTATAAAGAGAGCATCCAGAAAAGGTCTGACTATACACCCCGAAAACAAAGAATCGAAATGACAAGAACATGTACTTCTACGATACTATTTATCTTGAAAGTCTCCTATGTTTCACACAGAAAAATCCCTTCCTCAAACCTCAAATGAAGCCACTCCTGGGCCAGGACAAAACAGACATAAGAAAACAGATCAATACTGACTCAGTGCATGCACTGACACTCGATATTTTCATCCAAGCGATGTAAGCATGTTTTACAAATAAACACAATCCCAAAAAMAGCCTAACCCTTGGATAACCCCACCCGTCACCTTGTTCCAACAAGAGAAGTTCACATTTCCCATTCAAGCGATTCTTTCGCAAAAGTTTTTGTGAGCTTTGAGTMATTTTTTCCCATTTCTTCCCAAAGATATTAATCATCCATCACCTGCAGATGTTTAGAGGATAAACACCCCCCCCCCCATCACCGTGTCAACCAGTGTCAAAGAATGTCAGTGCTCCTGTTCAGAAATAACAGGAGGCCTCTCTGTTTCCAAGGCAAACTGTGTTTGAAAGGCTTTCTCTCAATAAATATGGTGCACTGGATAATGCTGGATTCTTCCATACAACTCCCAGGAAATGTTCCAGCTATTCCACAGGTGCTCTGGCCTGTGTGTGTATACATTAATGTTTCCTTTAGCTTGAGTAGCCAGCTTCCAAAGCAGAAAACTAATTCTGCTGACAAACTGCTGCAATATTCACTCTTGTTTCACATCTTCTTCTGTACTAATTTATAGGTGTTTTCATTCTAAACCTCCACTAGTTTTAAAAATATGAATATTCAGRGCACTTGGTACAGGTAGGAAAACAAACCACTTGCAARRAGCAGAGTTTTGGCAAACAAGTGAYGCAAACTTGGGTCACACACCACAAGGGTCTCATCAATGACTGTAAAAGGTTTAAAATAAGTTTTAAATTAGAAGCCAGGAAAAGCCTATAGAAGCTAACGTTATTACAAGCAATCCTCTCTAATCCTTGTTAGACACTYTYATATTCTTAGRAAGMTGGAGATTAATTTGAGATGATACTRGGCTGTTCCAGAGTCCTGTCTTCTGTTCAAAACATTCCCATCAGACACCAAGAGTGCATTTCTTTTCTGTCTTCCCCTCCCCACAGTCCCTTGATCAGCCAGTCCCATTTCTTTGATTTTCCTGTATTAATGTGTTAACTTTCAACTGCTCAGCTTGGAGGCAATAATYTCCTTCCTGTTCCTGGACAGCACTGACCAGCCCACCCAGAATTTACACYTAACAGGAAAACCTGTTAAAGTACATAATACTCTCTTAGTACGTGGACATAAGTATTTTACTCGCAATTATAACCTGTATCATAACAGGATCAGGTTTTTGAAAACTTCAGTGCCCACTGACACCAAGAGGAGGAACAATGCTGTCCCCAGTACCCCAAGATGGTAAGTTTGGGGTGAAAGAGATGAGCCATAAGATGTCCATAAAGTTTCCTAAAAAGGTAAGTAAAAAAGATGACCCTGAATATGTCATGCTCAGGGTAACAGGTCACAGTTTTGGTTATCTGTTGTTAAAGCTAGCTCATGAGCTAGATCAATAAAGCCCCCCATTCCCAAGGTTTATCCTGGTTACTCCAAAACACAAGCTTGGGAGTATCACAGTTATTCAAGATGCTGCTGTTCGTGAATAAGACATGAATTAAGTTCACTCAAGCAGAAACAAAACTCAGRGATACTAGGACGTATCCCATTCTGATGTGAGAAGCAGGATTTTGCATCTCAGCTGTCAAAAACCAACACAAACTCTGAGTTCCAAAGCCAGAGCTCTCACACACAATAAGGAATATCTTGTCAGAACTTTTTTTTTGTCAGCGGGAATGTTCCTGACACTTTTTCATGGTTAAACATTAAAGTTTTGAACATGTAGTTCAATACAAAAGGATGTTTTCCAGTCCTACTCATATCTTATGAACAGTAAGGACATTTAAACTACACCTAGTACAGCCTACACTTAAAAACTGAGAACAGTTTAAAATCTGCTTAGGTGCAATAGAAGTATAATTCTTTCCCCTTCAATAAAAAAATAAATCAAGAGAAAACAAAGGATGAAAGAGATTTTTCAAACCCACAGGAGGTCTGCACAGTCATTTATCATCTGTGCTAATAGCAATAAGCTGTTCAAATGGCCCTGCAAAACCAGAGTCTGTTTGCTCAAACTGATCAGAAGTTAGCAGTGTATCTCCCCGGGCCATTATCCAGCTCTCCCGTAGTTTATTATCAGTACAATCCCTCCTAAATGATATTACCGCGTTTAGCTCCAGCAAAACTTCGCCAGCAGATTTCGGGGGCTGGGGATGTAGGCGGCCATACTTTCCAGCCTGAAGTTAAACTTTCCCTTAGGGCAGCATTTCTTCTGGTGACTGGATATTGGCAGCTTTTGTGTTCTTCATTAGCCTGGTGATTAAMATAGTGCTAGAGAGTTCTCACTACACCTCACTGCTGTTCCAGCACTCKCTGGCACATCAATTGTGAGAGATCCCTGAGCAGCAATGCAGCCTTGGCTAACAATACCAGAGATCAGGTACATTTGTATTTGCTCTTAAAACAATACCTACACACCTACCCGAAGTCATAGAAACCCCTGATCAAGCAATAGCAACTTTAATGGGATTTMGTGAATGAAACTCCCATGGCAACAGCAAGAAACAGAGTGCCAGGAAATACAACCGATTGCGGGTTTATGTGTGTTAGAGGGTTGGTTCTAAATTCGGAAAGAAACTAAGGAATAAACAGTAGAAATCAGTGGATCTACGGGGTTTCCACCCTCATTCAGCACTTGAGAAACAAGCAAAATGAATCAAAAGGCAACCAAAGCAGCACTACGGCATCAGGAACAAATTAGCAGCCGTGCTRGTGTACGGCGCAGACATTTGGCAAACGGGGAATGCGATCTACCTGATACCAGCTCTCAGCTTTCTATGAAATCTGCTCCTGATTAACATGCAGAGCACTACACTTCTGAAAGGACAATGGTGGGAGACCTTCCACAAAGGCATCATTTTAAATTCTAAGGCCTGGAAAATTTCAGGCCTCAGGCCACGAACAATGGTAAAGGCTAACACWGCCAAGCTGCAGATCCTGACAAGTTCCATGTACATCACTACATCGGCTTTGTAACTTTTTAGCTGCATCATGCAGACTATGCAAAAAAAAAAAAAAATCTGTCAGCGAACAGGGTCCCTCCCTTGCAGGCATTCTGTTCCAAAGGATTCCTTTCAGAAAAGCTTCCCTAAGGACGGTGCTGTGATCTCAGGTACAGAGAGGCAATAAAGCTCATTTACAAGGCAAACAGCAGCGGTGTCCCCAGCAGGCTGGAAGCCACTGGCATTCGCTGTGACAACAGCCCTGCGCCGGCTCAGCGGGGCGCCGGGCTCAGCCCCCGAGAACAAAACACCATCCCCGCGGTTGCCGCCCGCCGCCCGCACACACCTTGCTCGTGCTCCTCCGCTCTGCCCGGCTGGTTGCCCATCTCCGGTGCCCGTCCGGCTCCTCCCGAGCTCCTTCAGGCCCCCGGCGCCCCGCTCATGCCCGGTGCCGGCGCGGACCTGCCTCTCCCTCTCCCCTGCTCCGCGCTCCAGCCAACTCCAGCGGGGAGAGGCAGCCAGCGCCTTCCTATCTGCGGGCGGCAGAGCCGCGCTGCGGCCCCCGCCGAGGCAGCTGCGGCTCTGCCTCCTCCCTCATTCCAACCTCGCGCTCGGCGGGCCGGGCTGGGCAGGGAGCGAGCGGAGCGGGGCAGCGCCGGGCGGGCGGAGCGCCGGGGGACACCCAGCGGCCGTCCCGGAAACTGCAGCGGCTCCGGCCGGGGCGCGGTGTCGCCCGGAGCCGCTGGAGCCGCGGTCCCACGGCACCGAGCTGAGAGCGACGCTCCAGTACCTGCTTGAGCACAGCTTCTCTACCCTGAAACAGCCGCAGCGGAAAGGGGAGAATAGCAGAAAGCAGCGATACAYCAGGATATCTCTTAGCAAAACGCTGAAATGCACCTGGAGCGAAAGAGGGCAAAGGGAGGCACAGCAGAGACCTCAGCAGCCAAATGCCTCTAAGCAAAGATAACATTAATTTTCCCCCAGTTCCCAAYCCCCGAAGCATGCTTACGATGGAGCAAACAGACCCTGCCCACAGATGTAACTACACTGCTGAGCACAGCACTGGCATGGGCTCAGCAAGCGCAGCTCTGAACCGGCACAAAAATGAAGGGACCCAATTTCAGAAACGCTCAGCATCTTTTAAAAACACAAATACCCAAAGGATGCTGAAATAGAGACTGGACTGCTCTGAAAACCTGACCGTGATTGTGAGCATGAGCSCTTTCTGACAAGTCCCATCCATCAGATGTGTTCTGATATCCTCTGGGGCTATTCCTGGGTCAGTCGAGCATCCCCAGCTGCTCTGAGCCTCCATTGGTGCCAGGAACAGCACAGCAGGTTCACATCCCCGTTATTTTAAACAATATGCAGGATACACTAAATACTATTAAAATCTATTKCTCTTTATTGAAGTAATGATGTGATGTTTTATTCCTAAATAAACTATTACAATGATTTCCAAATTTCCTTTCATGTTTCCTTGCAAGCACTAATGAAACAACAACCAAACCTGACAGCCACTAGTGCATCTAGAGCAGATATCAAACAGGAGCAGATTTCATCCATTTATCTATCATCAATATTTTTGGCTATGATTGGCACTGCAAGAGCAGCTGCATGAGACAGGCCCACCCAGAGCCTGGCCAGTGGCCCATCTCCCCAAGAAATCAATGCTCCYCAATCACGGAGCTGTGATGTACATGGGAAACAAGGGTACTGGATGACTCCAGTGATCAGTGTTCATTAGGYAGATAATAAATAGAATCATCTTGAGTCTTGGTTTTGACAAGAGGGTTAAAAACAAAGTCAGAATGAATTAATGTGTCTCCTAGGCTCAAAACAGCCGGGAATAAAACATAGAGAATTAATCTATCTAGTTGTGAATCCATCGCTTCAACTAMAATATCTAGAGACCATTCAATATGATAGAAACAGAATTTTGCTAACATTTCAGTATAGTAGGAGGAGTTCATTGTCAGTCTTAAGCTTTCCATTGTTTTTCCTCTGACACTTCATGGATGAAGTGAAAAGTTTTCATACAGCTGTCTATATTTGGCTGACATTAAACAGCTCCTGTCTACTTCTGTCTTATGACATGTCAAACACAAAACGCTTTGTTTAATGAATAAGCCATCGAAGTTCTATAAAAAGGCATCAGTGATAGTTCATTCTTTTTCTAAAAGTCATCTGATGATCTCTTAAGTCTTGTGTCTTACTATGGTGGGTACTCAGCCTGCCCTTTCCAAGACACAGATGCAAACATCCTCCAACTGYTATGGAAATTTATCTCCCACAGAGATTTCTTCTATTATAGACTAAAGAGTGACTTCTGCTTTTCTTCAGCAGGACTGACCTGAGTGGCTGCATTATCTGACAGAGTCTGTTAGGCTGATAAATCCTGAAGCTGAGCATTTATTACTTCATCACCTGCTTTCCATTYCTGTAATCACAAAAGGGAATAGTGTAGCAAGGTCCCAGAACAGCATTGGAGGAAGCCTGGAGTAATTATAAAATGTAATCACTGAGTCAGAGCAAACACACCTGAAATCTGAGAACTGTAGAGGAGTCAGCACTGAAAGAACCAATCAGTTATTTCAGACAGTGGCATGAAACATAAGTCAGAACATTCTAACACATGATAGGGAGAATGATGTCAGGCCAAAGATTTCCAGCTCAGGTCCATAGTGAAATGTAAAGCACAAACTGAATTCTTAAATACAGCTACAGCCTGAGCAGAAGGCATGGCTGAGAGATTAATGCTTATGGAGCTTGCAGCAAAAGCTAAGGAAAAAGAAAAAAGGAGTAACAGCAAGCATGACATGGGGACTAGGTAACAAATTACAACAGATGCATCTTTAGGCAACTATTGGCTATCTGAACATTTTGCATTWCTTTCCTTTCCTCTTCAGTAATAAAGGTATAAAAATGAATGAATTTTATCTCTATAAAGCAGATTAGCTGGTTTCTTCCTAGGCACAAAGGTTGACTCATCCGTTTGCACTTTGTTGMACTGCCAAGAAAACCTCACAAACACTCCTTTCCTATATAGTGAGAATGGGGATTAATTGCTGAAGGTGTGACATACACAATTCTTTCAACTCTCTAGTCAAATKACAGGACTTACTTGCCAGGCATCACCTTACTTTGCATCCTACTCACATCACAGCAAATGAATGAGTGTAACTTCTGTTCAAATTGTAATCCATGCTCAGGACAACAAGCGTGAAGACGACACCAAATTGCAGGTTTGCAGGTAGCTGACARTCTCTCTAGAAGGCTGAGGTCTAAAGAAGTTACAGAGTGATGCTGAACTAACCTGAATGGGCCCTAAGTGTGGGCATCATGAACACCAGAGCTCACACTGTCACACTCTCCTTCCATTAATGCTAYCAATTTTACAGGCACCAAGTACATAAGTAGCAGGAAAACGAAATCTCCAGAATTTGTGTATCATGCCCAGTAGTGAACCCCAAAGAATTAGGAATATAACATCTAAAGCTGAATCCCAGCTGAGCAAAAGCATTTTTAAACCATGCTAGAAACAAATTTTTTGTTGTGAAGATACTTGGTGAGGTCACAGTTCATGGCACAGAACTACAGCCTTCCAGGAACCCATCTGAGATGGAGCTGTCAATCCCTCCCCTCTTACTTTACAGTATAAAAATCTAATGTAAGCCAAAAGCTGCTGAAAAAAAAAAAAAAAAAAGTGGAAAAAAATACTACAAGGAATGCCAAGCCCTCCCCTGATCTGCATACTTGTCAGAGGAGGCCAGCTWTGCGTTCCTTTCCTTCTCCCTCCCATTCTTTAAGTGCAAACACAGTGGCCCTCTGCCAAGGCATTCTGACTGCAATGCATTTAGGGCCAGGGAATTTGTGTTAAGGATCATTTCTCTTCAAACCAGCTGAAGGAAAGCTGATAATTAACCTAGGGCAGGTAGTTCAGAGCAAGGTTGTGTTGACTTTTCTGAACAACTGCAGTAAAGAAGCCTGGAAAGAAATGAAAACAAACTGAGAGATCCTAGWTTTGTGCAGTTCATCCAGGCATACTCCCCATTTCTGTTTAGGTGTCCCTAGCAAGGCTTTTGGGATCACCACAGTTCCCTTACAGCTGTAATGAATCCTCCCTACACATGTTAGCTTGAGCCAATTAACTGTCAACAATTTAATAAGTTAAGTCATTATGGCCTTCAAGATTTAGCATTTCAGGATCCCTGCCACACACTGAATCCTCTTAACTGTCTCAGGTCCCAGAGGGGTTCACATGTGCCAACCAAGTCATTCTCAGAGGAATACACAGAGCAATGGGTCCCTTTCAAGGTGGTTTTAACAGGAAGTGGAATGCAGAATCTTAGAATGTGTTAATAGAGATTCAGCACAAGAAATGTAAATTCTGCAGTAGATTAGGACAGCACAAAAACTGAAAAAGGTATGTTCTGCAGCCAGTGTTGTCAGCAGAAGTTAATTCCTACTTGTTTAATAATGCAAGATGATYGCAGCCAGCCTGTGAATGCCTCTCAAAAAGCCTCATATCCATAACAGGATCGGGTATCAGAAATCCTACCAGACAGCCTCTAAAATGCACTGGTCTCACTACACTCCCAGTTGTCAAAGAGGAAAAAGATGCCTGAAGAACAGTCAGGGGAAGCAGCATCCCTTCCCAGTGATTTCAAGATGCAGAACAATCCACGGCTTACAAAAGAAAACAGCAAAGCCTTGAAGAACATGAAAAACAGCACAGCAACAAACATCATACAAGAATATTTTCAGCAAAGGAATCAGCAATCAACAATGCATCTGCAGGCTATGACAAGAAAGAAAAAAAAACTTTGCAAGAAGTAGTAAGAGGAACTTAACAAGGAGCRGCCATAACCTAAATCTGCAATGCCACATTTGATCTACCTCAAATCTTGAGGTTTCCCTTTAGCCAATAGTGTGTGAAATCATCTAAACTGGTGCTGAAACATAGTCTGACTACTTGACACCCGGGGAAATCGCACACAGAGGAAACATTTAGCTAAGGAATGTCAGGGAGGTTAAGGTTCAGGTTCGTATTGGTAGCAATATGTTAAACATCCTTGCAGATATTTATAACTGTGTGTAGATGTCAATATGCATATCCAGCTGCATGCAGAGCTGTGGATGCAAATGCAGACACATTTCCATTGCTTTGCATGTTAAATTCCCAYAGCACTTCTTGCCAATTTGAATGACAGCCTGACAAAGCAATATTTTGAGTCTTCCTTTCCTTTTTATACTAGATCTGGAGCTAGAATCCCTTTCTTTGTRAGAAAGAATAATTATGCAAGAGCTGTGTCTTGTACCTGGAAGAGGGAGTAAAATGCAAGTGGCTTTGCAGATGAGATTCTGAAGCATATTTACAGTTCCTGGGAAAGCCCAGATGAGCTCAGCCATTTGGTTGCAGGGAAGCCTGGTGGAACAGAACATACCGATCTCATTAGTGTCCCTCACACTTGGCGGATCGTTCACAAGAGAAATGAGACAGTTACGAGCCTGAATGCAAAGTGCAGCAACCTCTCCCAAACCTATGGWAGTGCTTTGATGTGACAGATCACAAAAAGCAGGCGCTGTCAAAAACTGATGTATGCCAGAGGAAAAGGGCCCCAAGGTCAGAGAGCTGTCCTTCAAAAGAAATCACTTTCCTTTTTCCTGTCCTAATTGGGGGGCATTGGCATTTTTTTTTTAAGAAAGCTTTTATTTAAAAAAATACCTTCTTGAATTGGAGAGAAAGCTTCTGGTCTGGATTAGCTTCACATTAACCTAAATTTTTTCCCCACATCAGAAAGTGGCAAGCACTCGCCAAGCAGAGATGTTAGCTGAARGAAGACAGTAAATTTGATATCCATATAGTACTCTCAAATAGCAAGCTGAAAATGACAATTCTATGAACTTGCAGGAAGCTGTGAAATCTGTAGCATGCCACATTTTCAATTTTGCTGGGAATGAAGCATATCTAATGAGTGCTATGTGCCACAAAACCATACACCAGTCCCCCCTCTGGAATCTACCACAGGTGAACAAGTCTCACCAGTCATATTCAAGCTTTCCCACACTAACACCAGTTCTGGCAGGGCCAGTTGGCCTGATTTGGTGAAAGCCTCTCTTTTTTGAATATCATCACTACCTACACAGAAAAGCTGCAAGCAATTGTTTTAGAGAGAAATCAAAACTTTTCACATRAACTGCATGAAAAGCAAACAATGACACAAATGGAGCAATGGTATGTGCTCTCCTAGTACTAGGAAGGAATTGAAGATAGACAGGTATCATATTCAGTCATCGGGACATTAATTCTGACAATTAGGCAGGAATGTGGATGACAAACCACACAAAAACTCATCAAAACAGAGCCCCTCCTTTTTGGAGCTRAAGATTGTTCAACCCAAACTGTGCCACAACAGGATATAAACCCTTCTATAGCTTTCACTGATTATGCCAAATTTCTTGGTATTTTTGTTTCCCTATTTAATTTACYGGGTTTATTACAACAGCCTGTGCTGCACGGCAGCTTCATTTCCAATGCTGGCAAAATTCCATTCTGGGATTAGCAGCTTTTGTCCAGGTAACCTGCAGAGTTCAGAGCCTCGACATGAGATACTGAGGAGATAATTGAAACTCTTAATATCTTTGAGCTTCACCTCCTCTSTGCTCCTGGATTGGCACCATCTCCAGCCTTGGATGCGGATCAACACAGCAGGAACATGCAGAAAGCAACAGGCTTTTGTTGTTTTGGCTGAAAACTCAGGCCAAGTATTGATTTTCCATTTTATGCATAAAAATAAATGGTAATTTCTGATGGAGAGCAGCGGGTGACACAGTAGGCCATCCCTCACAGTCCTGCTGGCATCTTGGCCTCTCCCAGCCTCCAAAGATGGAACACATTCCACTGTCACTGTGGGAAGGTTCTGCTTTGGGCTTTAGAGACAACTTGAGCTTGTCAGTAAAACAACCAGCTTTCTATAAATACTAAGGTAGGCGATAATAGCATTGTTATTGACAGATTTCTATTGTTTCTGAGGCAAAAATCAAGCTCTCCAGAGAGACTTAGCTTTTATTTAGCTATAAAAAATAAGCTGATGAAGCAGCCTGAGAAAACAAAGTATAGCCATCTCGTAATTACATTTCAAGAATAACTGATGGCTCATATTGGAGCTGGCAGCACTTGATATAAAAATCAATATATTTGTGAGAAATGGGAATGGCTGAAATAKTCTCAGTGTTTTTGGATGATGTGTGACTGGACTGTGCCATGCCCACATCCTGGCTCTCTCTCCTTTCTGATGTCCAGCATAAGCCTCTTTTTGGTTCCTGCCCAACCTGACAGATAATAGCAGCTGTCACTAAAATCACATCAAAGCARCACCAGAACATGATTAAACCAGACAGCCTCCAGGGAAATTTTCAGAAAGTGCTTGAACTGGGAGTTTGTAGGGACTGAATGACAGAACTCAGAGCAAGGTTTTGGAATAACTTCCAGGCTCCATTGAGAAAGTAATTTCACCTGCCTGAACCTCAAAGTTTCCATTTGCATACCAGTCCTGCCATGCAATGCTCTTACTGAGAGGTATATGATCACTTAAGAAGCTTTGAAATTCTCTGTGAAATTGCATTTTTTAAAGGTTGTTTGGGTTGCAGACCTCAAAGGAGAAGAATCTGAAGTCATTGATTTCCTACAATCCTGAACCTTAGGAGAAGAGAGTCCTAGTTTCTCATGAATATACAAACTTCTCTATTTATACATTTTACAATCCTTTATTTTCTTCATTGAGTAGATGGCTTTACAAGTGCATGCATTAAATCAATATTTTCCAAGATTAGTGAACTCTTCCTCCTGTTTCACATTTTTCCAGCTCTTTTTCATCTACTGAGACATTAAAAACAATACCAGAGCTCTGTAAGCTTGGTTTCAATAAACCCAAATGGCTGCTTAACACTGCACATGGGAAGACATGACAYTGTGGATAAGGAAGCTGAGTACAAGATGTTAATTTCTCCCTGTGCGTCATTTCCAACTGCTTGGGATCTCAAAACTGCCAAGGAGTTACAAAACCAAACATCACAGCACAGAACTTCCAGCCAGAATCAGTCTCCAGCTCCATTTGCTCAACTCCACTTGCCAAGGATGGATACAYGGGATTGGCCTCTTCCCCCTTTAAGCTGTTTATGATTTACTGTGTTAGCTCCCAACAAGGCAGGCAGGGGTAATTCCATCAATAAAAGGCTGGAATAAATAACTGAAACTCCACCAAGGGCAGCATACAARCAACTCTATTTAAACAACCAATCTTGAGGTCAATTATTTATTATCTGCAGCATTTGGCACATGTGTTATTGCTCAAGGGCAACACATACGGTGGACAGGCACACCCAAAGGAGAAAGAAACCTAAGCTTTTTTATCTCCATACCTATTTCCCTTTAATTTCTCTCATWCAAGACTATAATACCAACTGAGTACCACCAGAGTGCGGCTGGAACTAACAGAATATCATTACAGYAAAATAATCAAATCACTCACTTGAGTAACAGACAAAGAGAGCCCAACCTAGAAAGCACAAACAAGGGGGAGACAAWTTCTGCAGTCCAGACACGAAAAGAAAACACAGAACAGATGAAGGCCATCAAAGAAACCAAARAAAGTGGTTTCAGGATAAATTTCTAGATTTACACAGTTGGCTGTGCACACAAACATCTGCATTCCCCAGCTACTGGAACGTTCTCACTTGGATTAGCTCCGCAGTCAGTCAGCATTGCATCTTGATCACAATCAGACTGTTTGGAATGCCACTGCAACAAAATATAGCAGCTGAAAATGTTCTCTCCTTTTCTACTTATGTTCCCCTGGAACATGCTGTGCCCTCTGTCATACCATTAGTGCTCTTAGCAATAATACACCATTTTAGTGGCACTATTGGTATTTTTTTCAGTGTGACAAAGCATTCAGCTTTGTAACCTTGCTCACTAAGATCAARCACTTTTCAGTGGCCCTGACAGCGACACATTCTCAAAATACAGCTGGATTTCCAAGCACTCTTTTGGACTATGGAACCACTGTAAAAACAGACATGTAAGCAGTGTATACACACCTATAATAGTCACTATAAGACCTGGGCCAGTTATCTTTAAGAATTTTAGAGAGGTAGCACATCAATTCTTAGTTTTTATCTACACACTTGTACTGTTTTCATTCAGCAKTAACATTCCCATTCATACTTCTGCAGATGCTGATGCAAAGTAATATATGGTGTTACAACCAATGATGTAATTTCAAGTGGCAAAGCAACACCCAGATSTAACTTGACCTCCATAAACCATTTCAGCCTTTGTATTTAACRTAGTCATCATCATAAATCTCCCTCTTCCAATCCCAGTTATTATAGCTGCATGCAGAAGAGGGCTCTCTATTCCAGTGTTTGTTTTTTGGTATCTGACATACGTATTCCATTCTGGACTCCCTGCAGTGCTGTTTCCCTGGCTGCATTCCCAGGATCCTGTGCTGCATCATCTGTACAGGTTTTCTTCACCCTGMGTGGCTCCTCCCAAACATCATGCCTCTTTATTGGCTTGTGAATCCCAAATTCCTTTGAACACAGCTAGTCACTATTAAATTTGAGGATTTACACGTTGATTAACAGCAGAAATGGATCTGTCTTTGGGTGACTATGAAACATTTGCGCTGTTACAAGTCACATCATTTTCTTACATAAAGGTTTTATACAGAAATTTTATTTTTAACAGAAATTTCTCTCTGGTTAGTAACACTGTTCTGTCACACAGCCAAAACCTGCAGAGGCKGTGACAAATAGGGAGGTCATGGTCAAATTTAATAAGAGCTCACATTCCCTTGGAAATGCCACCAGGGAGCAGACAAAAGCAAGCATTTGCTGAGCTCCTGGGGGAAAGCAGAGCGTTTGCACTGAAGCCCTTGGTATGCAGATGGTGTCGCTGCCTTTAGAAACAGGCTTAGGTTTGAAACCTATGGGAACAAACTGCTGGGGCTGAGGCTGCTGGGGAGAGCGTGCCCCGGGGTAGCTCAGGAGCCGCACATGAGGACGCACAGGGCTGGCTCTTTGTTCTCACGCCTCTGCCGTGTCCCAGGAGCAGCGGGGAAACCGCTCTGCTCATTCAGACGAGGCAGAAGAAAGAACGCTATTGATGAATGGTGAAAATCTCAAAAGCAAGCACTCCGCTTGTGAAGACGGTGTGGGCTAGGTCCCCCCCGCCCTGCCCCGGCCAGCCCGGACCCGCAGCTGGGACGCGCACGGGTCACCGGCGCCACCGCCTGGCTGCTGGGGCTGCCCAGGCTCCTAAAACCATCCAGCTTCTCCCTTTTAACTTCATTTCCCTGGCTTGTGCGGTGTGGGATGCAAGGCACAGCGCCCTGTGACTGTGACAGCAGGGAAAGGCACGGCTGTGCTGCAAGGGGATAGAAAACTCTGCAGGGACCTTGGCAAACCAAGTGACACTCAGAGCACAGGTCACAGACCATCCTCCAGAATCCTTGTGCYTACCTGTGCTGGGCCTCAGCCGACTCTCTGCAAGCTCAGAAATGGCTCCTGTTGTGATGGTCTTCTTCAGCCTGGAAACTCCCGAAGCTGCCGCCGCCCCGGGTTTTGTGAGCATGTCCTCGCTGCTCGCCCGCTTCAGCTGCAGCACAGAGGGGAAGCAGATCAGGACCCTGAATATTCCCACCAGTCAGTTCAAAATSCAAGATTCCTTGGAGAAAATTAACATTTCCATAGAGTAACCCCAYGGAAATATTGCCTTGATAGCTGGACTACATAATTTTTCTATTTGCTTTGCATTCTARGTTTTTGTGAAGTGGGTTAAGAGATAACATGGTTCCAACAATGAAGAATGAAAATGGGAAAGACTGTTCRAAAAGGCAAATAATTGAAAGGCAAGGAGAAAACAGTTTACAGGAGTAGTCTATTGGGCAACTCTGGCAACTTTTTGGGRAGGAATCTCTGGTGACACAACTCTTAAGTGCCTACTCAAGAAACCCACGGAACACAAGCACAAGGAAGGTAAGATTCAAGGAGAAACACTGAACTTGTCTTGCTTTAGCAAGCAGAAGTTGCAGTTTACCTCAGAAGTCTGGTCAGCTGATTTCCCATTYGTGTGCCTCTCACTAATTTCAGGAAAAATACTTTGTTTTAAGACCAAAGCTTTGGAGAGTCTCCCTAGAGCAGTATCTTTTCTTACTTTTGAGTTTGTKGACACCTAAAGTGTTTTCTCAAGTGAAAACCCACTTCCTTTGAAGCTGTCCAGTGACACGGAGGGGGTCCCTGAACCACAGGCTGAAAACCACTGYTGGGTTAAGAGAAAAGGAGCACACAACAAGCACTGTCCCTATTTAGTGGTTCGTGAATGTGAAACATTTAGGCAAAATGAGATCTTTCAACTCTAATTCTTCCTCTCTTTCATCTCCTCCTCTGACTCAGAGCCTGTGGTTTCCTGGACCCTGTGAGCCCATAAGTTTCAATAGCTGAAGTGTTGATGTGCTCCAGGATACCAAACAACGAACGTTTTGCCTTCTGGCAGAGGTTTTGTCAGCTCACTTTTAGGAGGAGAATGGAACAACCTGACTTTCTGACCTTTAGAGAATTCTGCAGTCTCTCTAAAATAATTTCTTCAATGTGTCCTTTCCTATAGCAACAACTRCCATGCCTTTTCCACTCCCTTTCTTCAAGGAAGCCACTTTGATTTTGCATTTGCAGCTGGACGACAATTTGAAGGCATTAGCTGTCATTAGGAAGAAATCTCTCTATAATTAACACTAAATTTAACAAATCAATCATATCAGATTTCCTGATTAGTCTCCTCAGTAGCATTCCTTCAGAATGGAGTACCAGACTGAAATAYCCTATTGATAACTGTATTTAGGAGTCTACTCAGGAAGTTAAATRAATTAATTTTCACTTGAAAAACTGTGACAATTAAAAGAGTTTCARTCAAGAGGACATCTAAATGCTGTATTCTGCTATGCACTGTTCACTAAACTTTATTAGTRGAAACAGTTACAACCTTGGTCTGGWTTTGGATAAYCAGGTTATTTCTGTTTGCTGGCTGCAAGGGTGCAAATGCAGCAGCATTTCAGGTATATTGCTTCATTTTCTTGAAAACAATACTTTGACAAAGTTTCTGCTATTTTTTAAATATATCTGTATAGAAAAATAGGATCCATAAAATGCATTTGTTACATTGCAATGTCTTCTTTTAATACATTTTGCCTTGAAGGGAGAGGCATAGGTTTTAAAGAATGCTGAAAATTCATTAATAAATCTCTTTGAATTTCTTTACATGTGTAGCTATCAGCTGAACTAAGAATTTGTCATTTGTTTTTCTTCATCTTCAAAGTTTAGGCAATTCCCTCACCCACAGAGCATACAAATGCAGTGTCTCCCCCAGCAGGTGCAAAATRCTTTCAGAAATGTGCATTAGTCTGATATACTACACAATTAAAATTTCTCTACACTTCATAAGTGGATGTTGTAGTTTCAGGACTGAACCAAAGCTTTAACCTGGAACAAGGCTGGAATGCTTGAACAGTCTCCATGGATCAGTACCTTGCTGAGCCGGGATTCAAAGGCAAGGGAAGTGGAGGACTTGGATGTCTTCATTCCTGTGGGGGTGCTGCAAAGAGGTTTTCCTCTGTCAACCCCATGGCTCCCTTGCTTTGCTATTGCACTCCAAGGCCTGGCACTACTCTTCATTTTCTTCCCAAATAATTCAGTCTACAGACTCCAAAAAAAAAAAAAAAAAAAAAGAAAATGTTTATATGTATTTATACATCATATAAAAATATAAGGTGTCTTTATGTGACCTGAAAGACAGCAACAGAGATATCTGGCACGAGTTTAAAGGGCTGAAAAGGCCGTGCTAAATTTGATTTCCTCTCTCACACATCAAAWCTCAGCCTAGAGAGCCCTTCAGAGCAGGCTACAGCCACTTGTATTTTTCATATTGACTGGTAACATGAAAGACCATAGAAGAAACATTAACWTTCTGGAGGATTAAGTCCCAAAACCTCCCTCAGGTACAGCAGAACACCTGTGAATGCTGAAGCACAATGAAAGAGTAACTGAGAATGCTGAAGTCCACAACAATTTAAAGCAACATTGGGATAAAAAGAAAATTACTTATTTTACCATTAGATCCAGCATCTTCAACTAAAATAACACTTCTAAAATGTCACATGAGAAGCAAGTTTCCTCAGATRGATGAAAAATACATCTTTAACTTATCAGAATCTTGTAAATGAGCAGCAGTTGATGTTGCCACAGTGATAAAAAGATGTTTCACAATACTAAGATTTACAAAACATAGTAAAAATAATATCARCTTCCTGGCAAACAAAGATCCAGACCCACTATTCCTCAGAGATAAGCTTATGCAAGAGAGAAATCCTGCCAGGAATCAGCAAATATACGTGATTCCTTTTTTTGGACRTAGCTGAACACATTTCAGCTGCCAGCAGGAACAACTAGCCTGCTTCTCTCAGTAGGCTGACAGCTGCCAATTAAACAGTTCCTTCAACTCCTGAAGATCTAAACCCATGCATTTTCACCAGTCACTGCCTAATCCAAACCACAAGCAGAATAAAAGAATTATTTGGACATTTCTTCAAAGTCCCACCAGCCTGCTGGGCYGGGAATATGAGGGAGGGGAGGTGGCCTGACATCTCCTGTCCTCCCCCACTGCAGTATGAGCAATATTTTCCTTCATTTTCCAAAATAGACACAGGATGTAGCTGTGGATCAGCCTTGTGTAGGCAGAGGGTAACTTGCTCCTTGTCTGTTAAACAGGTAACCAGGGATCAGCCCAGTGCCTCAGCAATGTGCTCACAGAGGAAGAGAGTGAACTTGGACAGCAATATTTGACMGAGACACCGAAGCAATTTATTCCTGGCTGAGTCAGGAGAAGTGCTCTGGTCACATTTTACACCTCATAATTTGCTTCGTAGCTGATTTCACATTCATAAATAAGAACATTCACTGAACTCGCAGGACACAGATCTGTCTGGGGCCAAGGTGGATTTGACAGTGACAGCACCTTCCAGGTGCCACCACGGTCTGTTCGGGGAGWGTCTCTGCACAGAGGCAAAGGCARTGTCAARTGCTCTGCTGCTGTTGTACAGAGAACAAAGCCAGTAAGTGACATTCCCTCTATTTGTCCTTGGTRCCTCTTGCAGGGAGGGCTGTCTACTCCCTCCACAGCAGTAACCTATCAGCTCCTAAATAAAGGAATRAAAAAGTTAGTAGTTGTTGCTAAGTATAGGCATTACCCCATTAAAATTCTTAACACATCCAGTGTGGAGCCATCCACTGATCTCATTAAGAGTCTTTGGTGATGATTATGCTGATCACCAAAGAAATYATGTTTTAAAACCCTGACAGATATATAAACTGTATTACAATAGATAATATTATTTAGCATTCCCACAGCTCATCATCCACCTTAGCAAGCTTTGGTGCTTTACAATATTTAAAAACCTATATTTTAACAGGCTCTTAATCCTTTTAACGGGTTTTTAACACTCACTGTATTTGTATGGGTGAACAGGCAACTACACATGCAAACTCTCTGGCTGATAAGATCTCCACATTATGTAGATTTGGGGTTTTGCAGATCCAGTGGTTGCATATACACTGCTTTATTACACCCTCTGGTTTTCTTCATAACTGTACCTCATATTTTCCTGCCTTAAGCCGTACAGATGCATTCTTGATATTCCAAAAGAATTTAATTTTGAGTCATCCATGACATTTTAAAGTTGCAGTGGAGTGATATGCTCATTAGACCACGATGTTAGAAGTAAAAGGAAGAGATACTTAAAAAAAAWTCCAAACCACAACTCAAGAAATCCAGCCAGTGGCCTGAGGCWAACTGGCTTTTTCATGTAAAGAGAGCTGAATTATTTGCCATGCGGATTCAATAACATTTTACTGCACCAAACAGATGAAACTAAAATTGAGAAGAAATACCTAGATTTATTAGTGTTTATTATTAGTTTTCCATGTCTTTATAGGAGAACTGGCATTTGTAAAAGATGGAGTTAAGACTTCTCAGATATTTGGATAACCCAAATTTGCCTTGTAGATAAAGATTTCCATCTCTGAAGTGGGATTCCAAGACTTTCCACAAGCCTTATATGTACTTCAAAGGATCAAGCCAGGTTGCACACATCCTAAGCTGCTTTCATTCCTAAGTAGGTGACACATATTTGAGTTATTAGAAGTGCTGCTTCAGGAGTAGTGCAAAATAAAACTACTTCCAAAAAAAAAAAAAAAAAAAAAAAGAAAAAAAAAAAAAAAAAAAAAAAGGTAGGGAAAAGAAGTCCTGCTGTTCTTTGATGAGAGCAGAAAATCCATTCTCAAAGCCAACATCAGCTTTCCCCCTCCTCCAAAGTAATTTTTTTTTATTTTTTTTGCATTACAGTAAAATAAACAAAACAKAAAAGCTCCATGGAAGTTGTGAGCAGTGGGGACAATGGAAAACCCTGAAGTTCAGCAGCATGAAATTGCTCATGGAAGGAGCTCATGGTAGCAGTGAACCAAAATATTCTTAGATATCCCAAATGTCTGCAGCCAGGCAGCAATGAACACACCCAACACAGGCAAGGAGGTTTCTCTAATCCTGATGTAGAAACAGCACATTTTTTATTAAAAATATCAGATCCAGCTCTTATCTACTTGTCTTAGAAGTAACTCCACTGTATTTTAACTAAATATCAGCCTTTCCTTCCACAAGGACCCCAGAGAGATTGATTTGATCTCTAGGCTAACCCACAGGGAGACTTGAAAGAGGTGCAGTTTTCCACAAGAGACACAACCAAGCTGTTTCTGCAAACACACTGACAAAAATCACTTGTTTTACACCCATTCTGTGTCAATAAGAGAACTGCTTCTGTCCACTCCCATGGGAAAATGACTTGCTCTAAGCAATGCCTGGAGCTATATTTTTTTTTTAATTTTTTTCACATTTTACTGGGAATTTTCCTTAGGAAGCAAACAAAATTACTGTCATCCTGAGATTCAAAGCCTCTCTTAGACATCAGTGAGAGCAGGGCACTTAGCTGGCCACAAATAAATCCTGTAACACACCCAGCTTGGAGCTGTACTCTGAAAACATGAGGAAGTAGCCCCATGCTGAAATAAATGAGGGCTCATAGCAAGATGTTGCTTCAGAGCAAAATTGGTTTCTATTGTCCAGCACTTCCAAACTGCAGGGGTTTGGGGTTGGGCTTTTAAAAAAATCTTTTACACCCAAAAGTGGTGTCTGAATACTCCTCTCCTCTGAAACAGGTGCTGCAAAWGAAAATCAGAAGGTTTACCAAAATGTAAAACTGGTCTTGACAGAGCTTTTTTTTTCTCAGTAATCCTCAGAATTCCCTGCAGGCATCAGCCTTTAAAAATTCAGGCCATGCTATACAGTTCATCCTTTCTTACTGGTATTTTTAAAGGATATTTGGGATATTTTGATGTGGACTATTTTGGCAGTTGGCAGAAAGTTTACAGTCCATTTTACTTGAAATTTTACTATTCTTATAAAAGGTTGAGAACCCAGACATTTCTTTATTAGTCAGTCCACATGCATTCATTAATAAAAGTTTTTAGAACCAGMCTAGAATGATTCTCATTTTATGGCTAGAAAAACTGGATTAAGAATTTATCCTAACTCACAGGCAGTCAGCATCAGCAGAAACAATACCAGGGCTCCAGGATCTTTAGACTTGGCTGAGGATCAAAGGAAGWATTCACCAGTTCTGTAGAATAAACTTTTAGGATACACATTCTGCTGACTATTAAAGGCTATTTTATTCTGAATAATTAAAAGGAATAGATGAGTTGGTTTGATTGATGATGAGCAATATTATTTCACAGTCAAGAAACCTAGGAGTTACACTATTAAATAGAAATTATTAGCATATCTGCAGAAATGAAATTACACAGGAAAATCCCTGTTGGGGAATGAAAATTATCATAGTACTTCACATACTTTACACAATTAAAGTTTTGGTGCCCATGTCTGTGTGTCAGAACTCAGCAGGACAGTCAAATTAAAGCAGAGTCATGCCACAAGATGCTTTGGGAAAAGCAATGAAATAAAGAGTTATGAAAACTCATTAGTGAATCTGGAGAGGAATGTGCCAGATGGCGGCTTCATCAGGACCTGGGAATGCCCAGCAGTTCTGAAGAAYGAGGCCAGAAGTCCCAACTTTGCAGCTAAGGCTGTCCAAGGACACAAGTGTGACTTTGGTGAGTTAAACCCCACAGTCCCCAGTGCCATTTTCCTGTAATTCAGTTACTTTTCATTACATTGAAGGTCARACTATTCCAGAAGCTTTATTACACACACTCACGAATTCAAAGCACAATTTTCTTTTCTTTTTAGTAAAATCTGCATCATGCTTTTTATTTCCCTTCTAATCAACTTCTGCTATTTTCAGACAAACTATCAACTGGAACATAGAAATATCTAACAAGTTCAGTAAACTGTAAAGCATTTTCTAGTGGCACGTAGGAAGCTCTATGGCAGGATAGACAGCTGGGCTAAAATAGAATTCTTTTCTGCCTTTCACATCAATTAACTTTAAACAACAATTTTTAGGCTTGACAGATGCTTCCATATGACTCATCTTGATTTCTTAACTGATATTAGGAATCAAACCAGAGAAGCTGATAGTCCAAATACAGTAATTGGTAACTKGGAGATAGATGGCATGAATAAAACTCCCTATTGAAATAAGACCAGGCTAACAAATAAAAACAAACTCTTCACTCTTTAGGTCACCTTTAGCAGCTTTCCTSAGGCATCTGCTCCTTTCACCTCAGTAGTGATTCTGTATCTATCCACCCTCTCTTTTCTTTCATTTCTATTACCTTGTTTTTGGTCTATTTGAAGCTCTCAGTGCAACCTTCCTCCATCACTCCTCCAAGCAGACACTTGCTCGATTCTTTGCTGGTACAAAGCTCAGCTTTAATTAGAATTGGATGAAAAAGCCCACAAAAAAAGCCCCCAAGCCACACCACCTGTTTCCAACCAAACACGACTCAGACAAAAAAAACAGCCATTTCCCAAAACCTCATCTCTAAGGCTCTTCTTGCTTTTGTTGCTTAAAAAGAATCAGTTATAAACCTGACCCCAGACACTTCAGAGTTTCCTCTGGTCTACCTCAGCAGACTCACTTTCCAATCTCATTTGCAGCTGAATTTTCATGGTTTGTTGGTAGAGTACCAGGAGACAAGACATCACTTGGAAATTTTCATGTCCAGACAGCAGGGCAGATTCTGCTGGTTTTATTCATGCCTCAAGCAAACGTGGTTTTAGTATTATTATTTTTCAACTTCTAAGAGTGAAAAAAATGTACTATAATAAAACAGCTAGGCAGCTGTAGAATACTAGTGATTCTGCAAAGAGTTAAAAATGCTGTTAAATTTTAGATAAAGAACAACTACACAGAAATTAAGACACAAACCCAAGGTCACCCATCCTGTCACTCTTTTGGGTTGTAGCTTGCTTTGCACTTTTGTTTTAATGGTTCTTTTGTAGAACTTTTAAACATCAAAGGAGCAYTTTCAATGTGGCATCAGATGAGAATTTTCTTTCCAGGGGACATGGCTCTACCTCTACTCTAAAAGCAACTACTGCAGAGCCAGTTCCTTTCCTTCCCCCCATGGTGTCAGATGGAAACAGATACAGGAAACTCCCTTGAACTTCCCAAAAACGAAGTTACTTTATCTGTGGTTACAGGGGTAAGTGACCAGCTCACATTCCCTTAACGTATTTTCAATAATTCTCTACAATCAGTATTTATGAAGTAGTATGCAAATGTACTAAAAGGTTCCAAGGATGTCTAAGGAACATCAGAGATGGCYCAGCCAAGGACAGGTCCAGGCAGCCACATGTGACAGATTTCCAGCCATCAACTAAGCCTCCAAAACCATCCCAACAAGGCTGCCAGAGGCCAGGTCAGCAACTGCAAAATTCTGTGTCTCARTATCATTCAAAATAAAATCCTCTTCCCACAGCAACCATTAGAGTCATTGATGACTTTTCCAGGCGTGAAGAGAACTRCAAAACCTTCTGCCCACCCTCCTCCACAGAAGTTCTCCCTGGAGTTTTGGATTTGTCAGTCTTTCACTCATCATTAGATCACATGAGAAAAATGCAGAAATCACAACAAAATCCTCATGTGTGACATGGACAGGAATTGGTTTAGCTGCATTTCCCTCATCCTTGTTCCGTGCTACTGGACATTTATGAGACAGGAAAACACAGATATCTTYGCTGGCATCCAGTACAGTGACTGATGCTGGAAAACCAAGCCAAAGCTGCACTTGGAGATGTCTGGGAACAGGCTTGTCCTGTAGTTTAAATTACACTGTTTGGACATGGATTCTCCATCTCCTCCTCCTCCTTCCTCACACTGATTATCTAACCAGCCACCACTAGACAGCTCAGAAGAGAAACTCTGCTACCACCTCAAGACCCCAGTCTTATTCACATGAGGGTAGGGAAACAAAAAGCTCAACCTAGCTGTAATTTTCTACACATTAGCAATGATGTGGCAATTCTGAATCACAAACATCACGTTACTGAAGGATGCACAGGAAGATTCAGGAAGCCTAAAAATGATGCATTGATTCCAAATTCCCTTTTTGAAGTCACAACCATATTATAACCATGAAGAATTAGGTCACTCTGGGCTTTCCCCAACACGACTCTGTCCTGAATAGATGGGTTTAATTCATGTTCAGTATATTGCAGGTTGAGAACAAAAATGTTTTAGAGCCATTTCAAGGAAGCTATTGCTCATTAATCCATGTTCTTTGAACTGCTGTCCCAGTGAATACAGCACAAAGCAAGTGACACATACGGCCACTTCATGTTTTGCCAACCCACAAGAAGGAAGAAAAGGAGGTTTTGTTGCAGATCGAGAAAGAGCTGTACAATTGCTGAAGAAATTAAGAATAATTAAAAGTGGTTTGCTTGTTAATAACCAGTCATTAYATTCTTCTGTAGCACAGAGGGTAGATAGAACTACAAGAAAGAAAAGAAACGATGTTTTTTGGCATAGCAGAGATGCACAGCAGGGGGATACATGGTAATCCTGAYGGGTACATGCTGATACTGAGACTGGCAGCTTCCCTGCCCTCCCAGGGCATGGAGGGATGATACCACAGGCAACACATTCCATGGAATTCCACCGGATCCCATCCTCCAGCACGAAGTCCTCATATCCCCTGAGCGATGCAATCTTCCTATGCCTTAGTTTTTCCATTTGTAAAAATGGTATAATAATTACTTACTAAATAGGGTATTTATGAAGATGGACTCATTCGTTTGCCTTGGAGAGGAACCCCACAGAAAAAAAAGCAAAAATTAGATAAATCAACATCTGTCACRCAGCATGCAAGCAAGCAGCCTCACAGATTGCCACATGCTGGGATGTTTCCCTGACTCCCGTTTTCCATCCATCACAGTGCAGGGAAATAATTGAGATCTGGAAGCTATCCCTTAAGGAGATATTTATCTCCCATTAAAGTGCAGAATAGCTCACTTGAAGTTAATAAACTGGGAACTTCTGAGCATTTATGAGCGACAGCATGAACTTCTGACAGAAAGGGCTCTTTGCAAAAATGAGGACATAACTCCAAAGCTGCAGGAGAAACCAGAGGACTTCTGCATTTTAAAAATATTCATAACGAGCAGGAACAGAACAAAACTAAGCAACAGTACCATGAATTTTCAGCTGTGACTTTGGGGACCACTGATGGACTGAATGACCCACCTTGGTGGGCTACCTAATGACATGAAATTGGTTTAGAACTGCACAAGAAAGGGCAGAGGTAGCACATACCTATGTGCATGTTAGGATGAGGAATTCCTGTGGTAGTTACCTGTCAAATTGTGCAGACAAAAAACACTGTTGCAGCAAATCAGGTATCCTCTCTCCTGCTGAGGTTACAGGAGCAGAGAACACTTTATAATTTAGAAAGAAATGTGCAAGCCARAAAGGATTAATAGGGGACATCCAGAACTGTATACAAGAGAAAAAAGGTAAAGAATCCCTGTTTTCAAACCAGTTCTACCACTAATCCTTTACTGCCACACACACAGGGCTTAATTAACATCTCCACAACTTGGCCATATTACCATCTCTATAATGCTGTTATTATTACAATTATTACTATGACCAATCTTCATCCACAACACAATTTTAAGGACAACAGTCCGAGCTCTGCAATGAAAGGGTTCTGCAGAGGACCTGACCAGCTCTGTGCTGTGGGGTGGGAAGAGGTACCTGCCTGAGTGCCCCCAAAGCTTGCCCTGCTGCCCACACAGGAGCTGTCAAAGATCTTAGGTTAGCAGCCCGTTCCCTTCTGCCCTTCCTCAGCTGGACTATGTGTACATGCAGTAGCAGAGGAAACTCTGCTCATGCTCATGCTTCGTTTAACTGTCGGGGAATGACTGTAAAYTGCCAGAGGAGAAAACAGGAACAGAAACAGCTTCAACCCTTCAGTCACTAAATCTATGTAGCTGAACCGGAGGAAAATACAGTAGCCAGCTCTCATTTCCATGGGGTTTTCTTTCCATGGTTGTAGTGGCTTTTAGACTCCCCCCCCCCCCAGCCCATTTTCAGCTAATGCAGAATTGTTTACACTACCCTTCTTTTTTATTAATTAAATTTAGTTTTACATTGAGATACTATGAAAAAAAAAGTGTTGTTGATCAAAACAGGTTCATTCACTCCACAAATACATTACTGACCCAAGAATTCTTCTAGAAATAATGCAGTTCCCACCTTAAATAAATTAATAGATAATAAAATACTTACAGTAAAACCTTGTCCTCTTTTCTGCGTTAAAAAGAAAAGTGTCTCCCACCAGCTTCTGACAGCATGTGCAAGCCAGACTGAAAATTCAGGGCTTGAGTGCTTTCCTGAGAGGAAAACCACATTGCAGAGACACAGAGAGCTGCTTGAGAAATGATTCACATACGGAAGCGAGCTGGCTCCACCGGCGCCTCGGCATTCAGCACACACACAGGCACACTCGCTTACTCAGGGGAATGACAAATATTATATTTTCATCAAAGCAAGGAGGATTTATGCAAGAAAGCAATTTGTAGCCTATGTCCAAAACACTGAGATGCTTCAATCCTTAAAGCAGATGAAGAGTTTCTTTCAGAGTCYCATCATCCCCAGCTGCAGGACTGGACACTGGGCAGAGCATAAACCCCAGATTGGTCTGGATGATCCAATCAAGCAAAAACAATGCAGCACATACCACAGAGAAAGGGCAAGGAGGTGGCATAGAAAAAAGTCATTTTCAGAGGAAAACACAGAAGCAGCTTTCAGAAGCTTTTATATTCCACAATAWTATGTCCCCCAGAGTGCCAGCAATCACAGTCAGGACACCTTATGACATTTCCCTTGCCTCCATCACGGCTTCAACAAAGTGGGAAAGTGGATGTAGGGAAGAAAGATRCATTAAGACAGAAGCTTTTACCAAAGTAACCAGAATCAGTCCTGAGTGACTTGAGCTGCCCAAGAAGGGTCAATCTGTTCTTTATTTAGAAGAAAACAAATAAGGGATRAGAGCAAATAAATGCTTGAGAAAGTTCCTCTTTCTTAAGATTTTTGAAAAGAATTTAATGTTTGAAAACAGGAAGAAAAAAGGCCAGAGGTCTCAACAGAGTTAAAGCAGGGAAAGATTTCAAAGCAAGCTAACGGAGACAGAGGGGATGCAAAAAGACTTCAATTTTCAAACAGAAAACTTACATGTTTAGAACAGGGCTTTTTGTCCAACTCTRTCTAGRGAGGGYCTGGTCACTCTGGTGTCTCTGACTWAGGACATTCAGACTGGGACTACAGATCAGGAATTCTCCATCCCAGCAGTGTGAACCTGGTACATAATCAATAATGATGCTACTGTAGAAGGCTCCTTACTCCAGGTGCCAAAGGGGAGCTGAAAGAAGCTGATGTTATGCCAACAGTAAATTTGTGTTTCAGTTTAGTGTTGGCATCACTACTGTTATCATAGAGTAACCAAACTTTAAAAACAGACTGAGTCCAAGCCAAATTTCCTCTGAAGATTATGGATCTGGGATCCAACTTTCTGTTATTCTTAAGAGTAACGAACTCTTGCCTTATCTTAAAATGTCAGAACGAGACAAAAGAGCACACCATGCYCTATTTAGCACATGATAAAGCTCTGTGTTTGGTAGGTCACAAGTAGACATTATTAAAGTCCCAAAATCTTCAGTCAGGTGCTATTCCAAGTTTGCCAACATCCACCATCTACCAGTCCTTCTATCCAGCCCCCTTTGGCAGTTTTTTCAACATCCAAGGATAAGCTGTGTGCCCACTGGTAGAACTTAGCATTCTGTGTTTTTACACATTTAACTTTTAGATCTCTTGAGATTATTCACAGCTCAGATAAGAAGGAAGTTCCTGTAGATACTTGATCTGAAAGCAGCGCGTTCCTCCACCCTGAGGAAGTGACCCCACACATGATGCATGCATAGGCAATGAGGTCAYTTAGGTACCCAGGGGAGGGACTGCAACTCTCTCCCTGTGCTCTGATCATGCACCACCTTCAAAACTGAACAGATGCAGCTCAAAAACACTGGCTCAGGGCAAACAGCTGCAGCTGCCTGGACCCTGAGCTCACAAACAGGAGGGACATCAGGTGCAGACATCCTGCTGAGAAGCATCTTTGTCTGAAGAAACCAAACCCTTTTTGGACTGCAGCGTGCTGCCCCTCTGCCRTTGCTGGTGAGTTTGTTTGGGCTCAGAGGGACAGCAGTGTTGGCAGCTTGATAGATTCTGCTGTCCTTCAGCCAAGAGAAATAAAAMACTGAAATGAGGGAGTGGGGAGGCAAGATGAACTACTGTATTTCACTCTCAAATATCTTTTGGATAYATTTGATAAATATAACTTGACCGAAACCTAAAAATGAAATGCTTGGCTGTAAGGAGACAGTCACCACATTTACATACTTCAGCTTGGGGAGACAGCCTGAAATAGTGGTGGAGAATTTCCTCTAATACTGTTCCACCCAACAAGACTAGACAGTATATTTGTTTATTTAGAGGTTTTCTGGTAGCACTTATAGCTATAATTATCTGATCTCTTTACTTAGACCTAAGAATTATTCARCACAAAACCTTCTGAATTGATAAATTGCCTTTCTGTTTAATGAAAAAACAGCCCAGAAACAAACAGCTAAAATGAGTTGTCCAGGCTCAAAGAAAGCCAGGCCCTTAACCATAATTACTTTCACACAGCCAGGGTGAGAAAACAATTTCAAGTAGCAACATAAACTTTTTTCAAGTATCTGCCAGGTTCTCACCCAGCTGGTAAAATTGGTTGACAGACAAAATAACAGTGAACATATTGCCTGCATTCTGCTCAATCCACTTGCTCCCACAACTTCTCWACAAGGTATGAGAGAATAAGATCAAACCTCACCAATCAATACACCTTTAAAATACTGCATTTGAGGAATTTAAAGGCTTTATATAGCAAACTGCACTAATGGCACAATTCCACAAGAYGAAAGATGGACGAGAACATAATGAAGTGGGCAAAGAGCAGAATTTTGAGTGGCACAGCTCATTTGAGAAGCAAATGCATAGTGTGGAAAAAAGAYTCACACAAGGAACAAGGTTTAAAATGTCTTTGCATTTACCAATATTTATGCCATATTTAACTGCTTTTGTGCATGAAATAACCTTAATTACAAAGGAGACAAAATCCATAAACAAGGCTATTATGTCAATAACAATGTSTTTTTAAAGCAAGTCTCTAATTCAGCTATAAGTCTTGGGACACTGTTGTCTGGAGTTAGAAAACCAAAAGTAATTACAAAGGCAAGTCTGCATCAGACAGTGGATATTTGTGGAGTCAGACCATGGCTTTGGGACAGCATTTACTCTGGCTTTTTCCCTTTTGGACATAACTGATACAAACTTCTTTATTTTCTCAGTTGCAGTGCAGATGTCAGGAAGTTCACGCCGCYGGTGGACATTTGCAGAGTGAATCATGGGGCACCACTTTCCATTTTGACAAAAACAACTGCTGCTCAGTCAACAAGATGCTGCTGAGCAAATGGGTGGATGAAACTCCTGCAAATGCTGCCAAAAAGGCTCCACCAGCACAAGCAAGCTGTGTGTACTGGCTTGGAGAACTGGGATTTAGTTTTTTTTTCCCCTGTTCTTAAGAGGCTACTCACAGTTTCATGTTCCTACTCAACACCTGAGGGGCTCAGCCAGTGGCTACCAGCTTTGACCTGCAACTGGAGAAAATGCTTGTTGCTGGAAGAGAATAGAATCATTWAAATGAGGGGGGAAAGGCAGATAATGTTTTATGGAACATGGAGTGCTACAGGAGACAAGAAAAACAGCTTCCTCTGGTGCCTATTGCCAAAATTTCAGAAGACCAGACAACAACTTGAGAATTTCCAAGGGAACAGCCACTGAGTCAGTCAAATATAGAATTAGGAAACTGCCTATTTCAAAAGTCAGAGTCTGTAAGATGTGCCAGCATTTTTCAGTATTTCTGTCATTTCCAAGGAGAACACTCAAGAGTTAACACATATTTATCTAGAGAAAAAAAAAAAAAAAAAAAAAAAAAAAAAAAAAAAAAAAAAAAAAAAAAAAAAAAAAAAACCCACAGAAAAAAACAAAATGAGAAAGGAAATCGATGTAGTGGAGGAATACTCATCATATTTCGTATACTTTTTTAAAAGTACTTTTGCACATATTTATCCAAAGAACATTATTCTTTTCAATTTTCAAATGTCTGTACTTCCTTAGGCAGAGACACATCAACAAACCAAAGGCAGCTTTCCCGCAATCACCSTGCTATTCAAAATGTGGATAAATCTAAACATGCAAAAAAAGGCAGTACTCAGTGATCTTCCCTGAAAGAGGAAGATAAAACTTATACTTCTCTTTTTTACTAACTGATTTTTTAACATTTCAATGATTGGAAGAAATACTTAAGGGAAAAGGAGTATCTTTCTATTTTATTATTCCTCGCTATTAGTTTTCTGATATATAGGTTATAATGTGGCACTCATTAACAATTCATGGAGAATTACCATATTGAAGTAGCACAGCAAGTTTTYACTACCTACCCAGGCAAAATACTGCACAACCCTATTTGCTCCCTTTACATATTGTCCCAAAGGGATCACATGCTGGAAAAGCTGGCATTTTATCACCTAACAGGAAAGGAATTCCAACACGTTAGAAACTCCAAGGAGCCTTGAAACAGAAAAACATTCCATTAAATCACTGAAAATGCAGAGCTGCACAGCAAAATTAAGCACCGGAGAAGATGTGTGCTGGAGGCTGCCTCGGAATTAAAAATCCCAACGGGATTCTGGAGCAATGTCCCACTGCTTTGAACTTCTTGGTGTGTTTCAGGGGGATGCAAATGAAAGACCTGAGGTATGGGCTTTGTTTCCAAGGGATTCATGTTGGAAGTGCCGACAGCCGGAACAGAAGGAGAGCTGTGGGATCTGCCCAGACCCACARGGAGCATCACAGGGAGCCCAGCAGCAACCAAACTAGGACAAATTCACAGARGGAACTCGGGAAGCATGAGGAGTTCAAGTCCCAGGAGAAGAACGAGCCCTCTAATTCAGATCAGGATTTCAGAAGAAAGGCTCTTGGCAAACTTTGATTCCCCCCACACAGCAATGCCTTGGAGTTCCCATCTTWTATTTCCTGTCTGTATCTTTTACAGATACTTGATCAGAATGCAGGAGCTTATTAGCTCATCTATTTTACAGGTCAGGAAAGAAAGCACTTCAATTACTGACCAAATRTCACAAATTAGCAAGGATCTACAGCACCCATCGATTTGAACTCCCATAAATCAGCARTTTTGAAAAAGAGATCCACACTGTTATACACTCACCCAGAAACTCAGCATTGAAGTTTGGTTTTGATGACGTAATCAAATCATCAAAAGAGAAAATATAAATCAAAGTTCAAATATGTTTGCTACTGCTTAAACTTTTAAATCAGCTGAGCAGACTTGAGAAATTTAACCATGCAGCTGAATTTGAAGTGCACAAATGCAGATCCTCCCAGCATTAACCATAGTGCTGCAGAAGAACCATTAAGAAATAATTAATTGTATAATGCAGGCAAACTCCATTCTGAGACCCAGGCCCTGCTTTCAAGACCTCCTATGAAATAATTTCCKTGGATCTCTTTGTTGGCAAACATAATTACTTCAGATTTTAAACCCTCAGTCCAAATCTGGCACTCAATAAACCTCRTAACTAAAATTAATTATAAGCATTTTTAAGCTCAGCAAAGTGATTTTGGTATGTGGTTCACATTGCCTACGAGGCAGGTAAGGACAAATATCAACGTTTCACCAGCAGGAGCTCATCCTGCAGGCAGAATCTTCCCATCAAATATGTTCAGTGCCACTGGTGCTGGCTCTGCTGTGCCAGTTGTCCCCCCACATACACAGAGAAAAGGGATGCAAATTGCTCCTCTCTCAAGGTCTCATTTTCTTGTGCAGCACAGCCACGTTAAATAGCTCATTACCAGACTCAGAAGCCTCCCTCACCAAAAGACCTAAATGCCAAAAGCAGGAGGCACAGGCAATGAAGTGGGAAAGCAGCAGGAATAGGTGCTCAGCTTTCCATGTTTCTATAAAAGCAAATGATAATTTAAAATCTCCAGCAGATATTAAAGTAGGAGGCCAATGAAGCAAGAGAACAGATTGCATGAAAAAGATGTGCCCTATGGAATTTGTGACCTGTTTACCATAAGTAAATAAATAAATGAAAGCAAAACAACCCCCTGAGGTGGCAGAGTTTACATGAGGGACATTAATGACTCTGTCATGTGGAAGCCTATAGGAACAACTGTCATTACACAGCAACAGATTGATTGGCCACATAACAGGAACTTGGGAAAGCAGATGTTAGAGAAGGGAAGAGGAAGATTTGGAAATCAGGATAGCAGGGAAGTCACTCTGAATATTGCCCAACTAACACCACAGCTCTGGCACACAGCAGCTGAAAGCCTAGAGGAAAAAGCAGGAACAATTTGGAAAAAAAAAAAAAAAAAAAACCAAGAAAGAAGAAAATACACATACCATTTAAATTCTTTCTATTCCACATTGAATCACTCAGCAACTCTGCCTGCTCCTTTGGCAGGTGGAATATCACAATTTTGCATCCTTCATTARGGTTAATTAGTTCACTTACTAACAGTATTGAAAGAAAGGCCAATGCTGGCTCAGACAGAGGGAGTGACATCTTCCCATTCCTGCAGGAGCCTGCTGTCCAAGGAAAGCCTGGGCTGTCCCTGTCTGTATAACGCCCTCTGTTCCCTGATCTGAGGACAGGCTCCAGAATCAATCTTACTGCTTTCAGTTCCACCAACATCCACTGCTATTAAATATCAGAAATATGTTATTTTGTCCTCTTTGATCTCATTCAAACCGTGAAAACAACAGCCTAAGCATTTTGCCCTGCTGTATCTCGGGGAGATGGAAACCTTTTACCAGCAAGAAACTCTTACAGCGGTTACCATGGTGACACTGGTAATAGATATTTAAAGGCAGCTCACTCATAATCACATCTATTAGATATCAGGAGGCTTTAGTAAGAGGCACAAAAAGCTTAAAAACAGAGAACCAACCAGGCTTGGTGRTGGTATAAGAAATTTATGGGGAGGGATCTGCTTATCCCATCATTTAGCGGGACACAAAAGGCTCCTGTCCAAACCTGGAATGGCACTGAAGCYTGCAGAATAAACTATTTTTAGTTTGTCATTCAAAAATTGCTTCTGAAAGCCTTGTTTCAATAGTGATACTTCAATAAATCCTTTCAGAATGGTCATTGCCACAAATATAACAAATAGTTGTGCCACAGCTCATCCCCCATAGGAACCAGGCTGCTGGGAATCTCCTGGTCTGCCATCACCTRGAAACTCGAATCTGGATAAAGCTCTCTGAGTTGAAGAGGTATGTTTGGTTATATAAATGTTAGATTATTTATTTCTTTAGGTTCTAGTCCACAGCTTTCCAGCCCACTGGAGCACAAGCAAGAGAATCTGCAGAATCAGATCTCCAGATAGGGAGCCACTTCACTAAGTTGGCTAAGCCTGTGTAACAGTTATCAAATTGAAATTTCCTTTCTCYTTTTGCTGCATATTTCCATGACAACTTTCCTGCAGTATCAACTTCTTTATACTGGAAAGGTCTCTCAAAGAGAATTTAGGCTTCTATAGCAACAGCTGAAAGCCCTGGGAGATGATGATGCCTGAAACTTTACCCAKATCTTTTTTTAGACCACACAAGTGTGTTTCAAATTTTATAGGTGAAAACAAAAGTATGTGTAATATTGGGCAAACTGTGAAGAGGAGAAGGAGTACCTTGCTGAAGTGGAACAAACACAAAGAAGCCACCTTACTTCCAAAAGGGACTCATACTTTGAGATCTAAAACATTAGAGAGAGCAGACAGGATCAAACACTCATCTTGAAAAGCCACATCCTGYTCCTTCTCTCTGACTTACAGAGCACAGTCACAAGGAACAAGTCTGCTGATCCTAAAAGGAGATTTTAGTCAAAGATATCTCTCTCTGCAGTCTACTTTATATTGACCTAAAGCAAAAAAAAATTGAAAAAAACTGTGAGTCAGGATGCCTTTTGAGTTTTAACTCCAATACCTGCCATCTGCCTATAATTTAACCTTTTTCTTATTATTTTAGCTGTTTGCCATGCTGGTAACAGTATTTTCCATTACTGAAAGCCTTGCYACCCAGAAGAAAAAAAAAACAAAAAAAAACAACTTTCTGTACTCTCAAACAAGTAAATTGGTTAAACTCAAAAGCCAAGCAAAGTACAGAAGCTAAAGCAGCTTTCCTTCACTGAAATTAAATCTATTTCACAAAGCACTTCACTTCTCCAGGGTGCTTTCAAATCTAAAGTCTTTTAAAGAAAAAAAAAAAAGACAAAACAATACATTCACAAGCTCAATGAGAAGTAGGAAAGGATTAAATTGAGTGTATAGATGAGAATACCATAGGGTGGAAACAAAGCTCAGTGGGTCCCAACACCTTTTCTTTTGCAGTCCCTGGAAATCTCTCTGTACACAACAGGTGAGCTCAGCATGTGATCACCTGCAAAGTAGCCACACTTTCTGCTTCGTGTGGTGATTGAAAGCTTTTCCTTTTTTTTCATTAAAATATCCACTAATTTATCTCCTCTTCCTCTCATTCTCCAACATCATCACAGTTCTGGTAAGGGGAAAAAAGGGGCCCATAGGTAGGAATGAGAAAAAAATAATGGATTTGATCTCATTTTTGTTGACTTGCATCTTCAGACACTTTTTGCCCAGCTGGATAAYTCAGAAAAGACTCTGGAACTGGCTGTTTGACAAAATAAAGTTGAGGGCTATGAAAACTTATTTTAATTTTTTTAATAACACTGCCAATTATTTCAGCTAGAATCTATTCAAAACCTGGGAACTCTACAACCAAGACATATGCAAAACCAGGACTTCTGACAAACACCACATTATTTCCAAGATTTACCCTGTCTGGAGAATACTGRAGTGTGGGAGTCACTGAGTCACTGTAAAGGTCAAGTGAAATGCAATTATTCAGTGTCACCATGTGCTGCCCTCTGCTGAAACAGACGCTGAGCTCCTCGGAGCAGAACAAAATCTCGGGATCATCTGCACCCGCTGCTGCCGTCACACTCACCCGAACTCAAAATGTTTCATTTCATGGGACTAGGCAAGGTTAAAAATAACCTAAGCTCTTGCACTGGACTGAACAGCGCCAGGATGAAGGAGTGGCTTCAGGGACAGCACTCAGGGACTGGAGAAGGAAGAGGGTCGGATGCATGGGCTGCACRTCCTGAGCTAATGAAGGGTCTCAGGTTTATAAAAAAGAAACAGCTGAAAGTTCCATTTGAACAACTTGTTTATCAAAGATGTGTTGAACTCTCGTATTCCCTCTCAAATCCTTAATCCTCCATCTGATTTCACCCACACRAAAAATCTGTTCAGCCAGATGAGATTATTCAAATACTCAGTCACAAGAATTTGTTCGGATGTAGAGCAGGGAACAGCATGAATGGGAAAAGGAGAAAACTATTAAACATCTAAGGGGGGAAAATAACATATAATAACATATTAAAATCTATAAATAAACCTATTTTATAAAATAATATTTACAAAATGCTTGCTCAAATAGTTTATTTACGTACAAATAGCATTTGTAGCATTTTCTCCAAAACTCAGAAAAAGGGAAAAGAAAGGCAAAACAAGATTTCAACTAAACATATAAACTMTCAAGTGCTGAAATTGCAAATCAAACATATATCATTTTTTTTTTCCTTTAGGCCTTTAGAAATTAGGTTTTGCTGTATGACTTCGAGATCAGCCCAGCAAGGTTATTTTGGATCAAGGAGAAGATTGAAATCTTAAGTTCAGGGCTCCTTAGGGAGATCATTCTGCCAGTAACCTCCTCTACCTTGTAAAGATCCTGCGGTAGTAGRTTTTGACTACATGCTTTTTCACGGATTTTGACCTTATAGAAAGGGGAAAAAAAACCCCACCCCAAAACAAAACAAAGCAAAATTAAAAAATCTAAAAACCCTCAAGAATAAAAAAAAGAGGGAATAGCAGCGGGCAGGTGGGCCCCACTGGTGCAGCCAGTAGAGGGCAGTGAGATTTAGAGGAAAGTTGTGGAACTTCGTCTAATGAAGTATTTGAAGTGATAAAACCATCCATTTAAATCGCTATTTGAACCTACCTACACTAAGACATAAGCAGGACAGAGAGCAAAGAACAAAAATGGGAAAGAAAATTTATTACTTTGCGACCTCTAAAAAATTGTGTTTCAGGGTGTCAGGAAGATTTCACACCAAGGTATCTTTTATTTAATCTTTTAAATAGTTCTCAATTCTTGAAATAYAATAATTCCATGCATCCTATTGAAAACAACACGTCTGTTTCTCGCGGGTTTAARAACCTACCGGTAACTTAAAATTAAAATAGAAAAAGGTCAACTAAGAAGAAGGGTATCTTTAAGGCAGACCTATCATCACTTATGAAAATAAAAACAGGTTCTAGTCCACAAGAACAAGAAAGTAAAACAGGTGAAGCAAAAAGCAACACAAGCAAGRCACGTAGAAGATTTTTAATGCTCATTGCACCTTTTTTTGCCACGGTGGAAAGCTATATTTTTCACCTCATCCCCAAACAAGCTTCCCAGAGCCAAGGTTCCTGCACGATTTGCCATGAGCCAAGTTTGCATTTTATGACGGGAAAACTGACTGTGGATATTGTCAGAGCCCTTTTGAGACGCACACGTCCTGAAATAACACCGCTGCTCTATGCCAGAGGATATCAAACTCTCCTCAAGAAGGAAAATCCAACCGAGGATGTCCCGGGGCAGAGCGGGGAGGGCTTTGCCAGGCTCAGGCGCTCTGGGCTGTCCGGCC